>NC_086172.1:12628712-12931742 GCF_023053635.1 Elgaria multicarinata webbii | reverse complement strand
AAGTTTATCAGTAAGAATAAAGGAGAATTATTTTAAAATCCTATGGAGGTGGTACCTAACCCCGGTTAGATTGAATAAGATAAGTGATCAACATTCAGCAAATTGTTGGAGAGGTTGTGGGGAAAAAGGAACGTATTTACATATGTGGTGGCAATGCAAATATGTACAAAGATTATGGAAGATGGTGTTCTCGGAAATTGAAGAAATAGTGGGAATGAAAATAGAACAAACACCAAAAATAGCATTGCTATCACTATTTGAAGATATAAAGTGTGGAAAAGGAACTATAGAGCTGATATCGAATTTGTTGGTTGCAGCACGACTGATGGTAGCTAGGAACTGGAAGGTCCAAGGGGAATATTCTATTGAGGAATGGTACAAAGAAGTATGGGACATAGCCATTAATGATAAACTGACATGTAATATTAAGTGGAGAAAAGGCGTAACTAAAATAAATGAGTTCGAAGGAATTTGGAAACAGTTCCTAGTGTTTGTGTTTACTAAGGGAAGTGGGAAACCACCAGCAGAAGAAACGATTAGATTTTGGACTCAAGAATGATCCCGAGGTGGGGGGTGCACTTTTATGTTAAGAACGAAGATGTTGTAGTATGATAAGGTATATGTAATAGTTTTTGATATTTGTACTCAACAATCATTCAATATGTATGTAGCAGATATTTGATGTTTTTTTTTTCTTATTGTGTTTTGTTTCAGTTATATTTTGGTAATGTTTATCTATGTTTATATAGTGTTGAAAATGAATAAAAATTTAATAAAAAAACAAAAAAACAAAATTGCAATAGTTCATCAATACATTGCTATAACAACAAATTCTGACAATGAAAGACGTACAGTAAGAGCAGAAGAGGAGCCCGACTGGATTAGATTCAAGATCTCTGTTCCAGCAGCCTATTCCCAATGGTGGCAAGACAAGTACTTCTAAAAGGTCCCAGATACAGTTCCTGAAGGCAAAAGTTCTGCCCTGTGTTTTGTCCTGAGCTACTGAGATTGAAAGTTAGACTCTCACAGAGCATGGGCGTTCCATTTAGATGTTATCAACAGTGTAGTTCTGGACATTTATTTATGATGCTTGCCATGACCTGTTAGTCTACTGTGAAGTTTGTTTCCAAAAGACTTGTAGCTTACTCCCTTGTGAAATGGTTTTGCTCAAAATTAAAATTAATACAAATTAGAGAGACAAAATGATTTCTTCAATTGTCTATATGTAAATCTAGTTGCTACATTGCCCTCTAGTGGTAGACTATGAAAGCATTTTCTTTGGGAGTGTAACAACAAATTAAAACAAACAATTAGGAGGGATTATCTCACAATTTCCTGAACACCATGCTCCCACTTTTCCAATGAGAAATTATCATCCCTTGGTTTTATTCTTTTGTGGTTTAATGACCTATATATTACTATTTATTATTATTTATTACATTTGTATACCGCCCCATAGCCGAGGCTCTCTGGGCGGTTTACATAGGATAAAAACATTTAAAAACAATATACAAAATTTAAAATCACAAAAACATACAATTTAAAATCATAAAAACATACAAAAACAAACCCAGGCTAATTACATATTGCTAAATGCCTGGGAGAAGAGAAAAGTCTTGACCTGGCGCCAAAAAGATAACAATGTTGGCGTCAAGCAGGCCTCGCCAGAGAGATTGTTCCACAATTGGGGGGCCACCACAGAAAAGGCCCTCTCTCTTGTTGCCATCCTTCGAGCTTCCCTCAGAGTAGGCACCCAGAGGAGGACCTTGGATGTTGAGCACAGTGTACGGGTAGGTTCATGTTGGGGGAGGCGTTCCATCAGATATTGTGGTCCCAAGCAGTGTAAGGTTCTATAGGTTAAAACCAGCACCTTGAATCGGGCTCAGAAATATACAGACAGCCAATGCAAGTGGGCCAGAGTCGGTCTTATATGTTCGAACCTTTTGGTCCCTGTTATCACTCTGGTAACAACTTACTTCACTTCAAGAACACCATGAATTGGATCCAGAAGCAGAATTCCACTCAGAACTCTCCTGATGGCATTAAGGGGAGGGGGAGAGGCAAACAGACCCTGTTCTCCCTCCCTCTCCAGTCTCCAATGCCACCTCTCCTACTGTTCCCATAACCCTCAGGAACTGATTTTTGAGGGCCTGCAGAGGCCATGGGGAATCAGCAAAGATTGTTTGTCTCTTCTTTGCTCTGTTCAGTAAGCAAAAGCATCTGGATGGATCAAAAGCCATCCTTGAGAGGAATTTTGCTGAATCAGGCCCTATGACTTCTGATACTTAATCAGAATTTCCTGGTATTATTGATGATGATGATGATGATGATGATGATGATGGTGATGATGGTGATGGTCATCCCATCCTTCAATGCCAGTGTTTGTGTGGCTAAACAAGAAGAAAACAGAAATAGAACGGGTTCGAATAAATGGCCTTTGGCCCCTGTGTGAATCTCCCAGGCCAGAGCTTCCAAAAGGCAAGAAACTCTGACCAAGGAAACCTCCCTCCCCTCCCCACTCCCCATGTTAACTTATCTAACAGGCTCAGAAAACCCACACACAAGGCAAACTATCTTCAGGAGCATACTATTTCCTGTTTTCTCTGCCCTAGGGTATAGCTGTTCTCATACCCCTAGTTAGAGGGGTCAAGCAGGAGGGGTTGGGATCGTTGTGGCAAAGGCCTTGGGTTCACTGAGAGCATCACCATGGAATGATGGTGGCCCCCTCCACATCTGAGCTTCAGGCAGGGTGCCTTGAGAAATGCAGCCTGCTCGTGGCTTGTGTGCATCTTCCTCGTGGGGGAAGTTAAGTGGAGTTCCTTGGGGAATTCACAGCCTGGCTTTCCTCCTTCCCTCTGGGCAGTGCTGCTGTCTTATTGCAGGTGACTTTAACATCCACTTGAGCTCCAATGCCATTGGAGCCAGCTTTCAGTCCATTATATCCTCCTTGGGCCTTAAGATTCTTCACTCTCTTACACATTCAGTTGGTGGGGTGTTGGAGCTTATTATTATTGTTCAGGAGGTGACCCCCTTGTCCCCAGTTTCGGTACAAGATTTGGGTCATTTGGACCACTTTTTAGTCCATTGCTCCTACGATCTTGCTCCCCAACCTCTGCCTCACAAATGGTCATTTGTAGGGACATCACAAAGATTACACCAGTGGCCTTCCAAGGCCAACTTTTACAAGGTGCCTGTTGAGTTGAGGTATTGGCTGGGAAGAGTGATTCTATGACAGCTGATGAATTGGCAGAGACATTCTTGTATGCCACATGTTCAGCTCTTATCCATCCTGCCCCATCAAAATCCAGAGCGCCTCTGGCACATGACCCCAGGCCCTGGCTCTCTTTTGAGTTGAGGTTGGAGAGGGCTCAGGTTTGCCACTTGGAGAGGAGGTGCAGGGAAAGAGAGGAACTTGATGCCAATGAGTACACTGCAGCAGCATTGAAGACCTACCTACCTATGTCATGTGGAGGTGGCAAAGCAGTCATTTTATCAGGCCACCATAACTACCCAGGCTCATGCCCCCTGTCAGCTTTTCAGAACTTTCAGCTCTCTCAGCAGTGGAGCTGGGGGAGTTCTTTATGAACAAGGTGGCCACAATATCTGCCACCTTCTCTGCTGATGCTCCTCTTCCCTTCCCCCTCCATTTCCTTATCCCCCTAGTGGCTTCTGTTTTCTTGAGGTCACTGAGCCCCAAGTCTCCCGAATTATTTCTTCCTCCCCGCTCACTACCTGCCCTCTTGATCCCTTCCCTTCATCGCTTTTATACTATCCTGTGTCCCCTTTTCCTGACCTTTTTGACTCACCTGGTGGATTGTTCCCTTTCCACTGGCAGTTTTCCAGGCTTCCTTAAGCAAACCTTCCTTTGTCCTTTGTCGAAGAAACCTTCCCTCTTGGGTGGGTCACCATCCTGTTTCACTTTTACCCTTCCTGTCCAAAATCCTGGAGAGAGTGGCCCTCTCCCAATTGACCTATCATCCTATGATTTCCGTGGGGTGACCCTATGAAAAGGAGGACAGGGCTCTTGTATCTTTAACAGTTGCATAGAAAAGGGATTTTCAGCAGGTGTCATTTGTATATATGGAGAACCTGGTGAAATGCCCTCTTCATCACAACAGTTAAAGCTGCAGGAGCTATACTAGAGTGACCAGATTTAAAAGAGGGCAGGGCACCTGCAGCTTTAACTGATGTGATGAAGAGGGAATTTCACCAGGAATTTCTCCATATATTCAAATAGCAATGCTGAAATTTCCTTTTCAATACAACTGTTAAAGATACAGGAACCCTGTCCTCCTTTTCATATGGTCAGCCTAATTTCCGTGACCCTTTTCAATCAGGGTCCCAAGCTGACCATTCAACAGAGACAGCACTGTCTCATGTAATGAATGATGTCCTTGTGGCTAACGCACAGCACCGAACATCTGTGCTGGTGCTGCTGGATCTCTCAGCAGCATTTGACACCCTGAACCACAGGATACTTTTGGCTTGGTTGGCATTACTGACGCTGCACTTTCCTGGCTCGCTTCTTTCTTGTCAAATTGTTCTTTCTCTGTCTCCTTTTCAGGAATTGTTTTGGATCCTTTTCCCCTCACTGTTGGGGTGCCCCAAGGGTCTGTCCTTGGCCCTTTCCTGTTCTCTCTCTCTCTCTCTCTCCTTCCTCTGGGCTCCCTCATTTCCAATTCTGGTTTCCAGCATCACATCTATGCCAATGATAGCCAGGTTTACCAGTCCTCCAATCAGCTTGAGGAAGGAGAGTGGGCATCTGTGGGAAATTGCCTGCTGGGGTGTCATGGATGTCTGCTCACCGCCTCAAGCTGAACATGGATAAAACTGAAAACTTGATTTTCCATCCTGACCGTCCTTTCTTCTTCCCCTCTTTACCTCCCTTCTGTATTCAAGGTACCTTGTTGCCAGGGACCTAGGCATCCTGGTGGACGACAACCTCTTGCTGTGTTCCTATATTGAGAATACAGCAAGGGCCTGCAATTTCCATCTATTGAACATCTTCTGGATTTGCAAGTTCCTTTCTCAGGTGACTGCGGACTTCATGGTTCGGGGCTTGGTTGTCTCATGCCTGGATTACTGTAATAGTCTCCTAGAGGGTCTTCCTCTTTCCGCCCTTTGATCCTGGTCCAGAACAGTGCTTTTAGGACTGTTCTGGACCTCCACCAATTTACCCATACCTCCTTCCATTGTAGGGCCTTGCATTGGCTTTCACTGAAGGCCAGGGCCCAATTTAAGATCTTACTCTAGGCCTTTAAGCTTACGTTTCCTCCTTTTTGTCCTGGTATGTTCCAGGCCAGGCCATAGGTAAGGACCTCCTGACCTGTTCTACCTCATGGATCATGGTGTCCTGGTATTGTGCACTCCAGGACCTTGTCTCTCAGCTGTAGAATTCACTTCTGACCAAGAATTTGGAGGTGTTCAAAAAAGGTTTGAAAACCTTGCTTTTCGAATAGATGGGGTTGGCTGACTGTTCCTGAGATAAAACATGCTGATGGTTTTTGTGGTGGCCACAATACATTTTATATGGGTTTTAAGGTTTTATTGTTATATTCTTTTAATTTCAGCTTTGTCTTTTATTAGAATTATTGTATTTATTCCACTTCTGATAACTCCCTGACCTATTTTATCTATTATTATTATTATTATTATTATTATTATTATTATTATTATTATTTGCAACATTTAGTTGCAGGGCTGCACATATAAATTAGCAATGACAGAGAGTCAGATCTGTTCTATTACCAATTCCTACTATACATTTATCTATGTAAAAAGGCATTAAACCAAATCTCCATGATCCTAGCAGTTGTGTTCACCTTTTAAATATTTGGATGGTCAACATAAGCAACCTGAGAAGTTTGATTATAGGATACAGATGTGTCTTATGGTCATACCACAACTGGAGCTCAGAAAGAATCAAGACCCATTAAGACACAGAGGCATGAGCAGCTCAACCTCATGCATGTTTATGGACATGTAAGTCACACTGTATCTAATGGGCTTTCTTTACAGGCTAATATACATAGGATTGACTACATCTGAAAAGACAAAGATGGATAATTCAAGCAACTGGCATACTTATAGTAGAAAGAAACACCTTAAATGAGTCATTCTGGCAGGAAATTTCTCTCCTGTGGTTCAAGACCCCAAGTATGTAGTTCCAATGGAGCACATTGATTGATGTTTTGTGTAATGTCACAAAATGTACTATATTGGTGTTGCCTCAATTTTATTCTAGCGCTGTCGGCAAATATGAATGTGTATATGTTGAGGGTCAGGATGTAGATCAACATATGTGACTATGGTATTTCCTTGGTTTCTTCTACTCTTCACCCTTCTCTCCCAAAATAAAAACCTCAAATTTAGTCAGTCTTCATTTTGTCTGTGATTCAATATATTTGTGTGACTCTATTTTGAGTGTGCTTTCTTTGTTGTCTGTAGTCAGAAGTTTTTAGTTCCTTCCTTTTTAATTTTCTTTTTAAAAGCTGTATATACCTATCATTCTTTTTTTATTTTTAAACCAGTTATTTTTAATTTAAATCCATCTCATAACACTTCATAAATAAAACACACAATTCCAATACACTATAAGTACATTACGTAACCTATACCAAATATATACAACTTATAATTAAATCCATGTAATATCAAGAATAACTTTTACAGCATAATTCTATGAACGTCTACTCAGAAGTCCCATTTAGCTCAATGGAGTTTATTCCTAGGTAAGTTGGTGCAAACTTCATCTGGTTTCATCAAGTTTATTGCGAGTGGAGAAGGAAGCATGGAATAAAGACACAGACACCAGAGGTTGGGATAAACTAGGGCCTCTTTATTTAAATAAGGAAACTTCACCCCTCCCTGGATCTGCATGTGAAAGTGCAGGAATCTAGAGCCTAGCCTGCCATTATGGGTGAGCCACTCTCCAAAGCCAGGAGTGGAGTAAACCCTGCCCCTCTCTTATTTGACATTTTGTAAGTGTGGGGAGACCGCCCTGCGTCATCCCCGCCCAGTGCTGTACAACTCCAAATAGGTGAGGCAGGAAAGTCCCCAAAGGAAGAAAATGACAGGGTTACCATAGAAACCCCAGAAGAGGCGGGGAAACCTGAAGCAGTATCCTCTATAGAAGAACCACCCATACGGTGCTGCAGGGCCCTTGTGCCCAGGCATAGGAATCAGCACAGGTTGGGGGAATATCTCAGATTCCACATCTGTCTGAGTTGTATGTGATGCCACAGACAAAGGGTAGGCTGACCTAGCGGCTGTGATGCCGTCCCCTCTGCTCCTCCTTTATTCTTCCCTATAAATCAAAGGATCCCAGCAATGGGACGGGCATCAGAGTGCTACTCGCTGTCTATGTGACCAACAACAAAGGTTGGTCACAAAGAGCCTAATGGCTTCATCAGGTTCAAGTTTATTTGTTTCAGTTCAGTTCCATATACAACCCTGCCTGCTCTACCCTCTAGGCTACACTATCTCTCCTCGCGTCACTCTGTTCCCCAAAATAATGAAACACGTTGTTCCTACACTAAATCTAGACCCTCTCTCTGACAGACCCCAAACCCTTCTCCTCTCACTCTTCACACATTTCTCACTAACTGCTTCTCTGTTAACTCCTCCCACTCTCTGGTAACCACCAATCCTAACCTTTGAACCACCAGCCAATCAGCATTCACTCTCACATTCTGGTCACTCACTCCCCCTCCCACTAGAATTAACTACTTCACACCCTTGTTCCAGCAGCACACACGGCAAATACATCTTTAAACTGCAAACATTCTTAAAACAGTACAAATACTTACATTACAAAACAGGCATTAAACAGCAAAACATCACATCGCCATTGCCGCCCCCTCTTAAAACTAAACAGAGTATGCTTCTTGTCTCCAAGAAGCATACACAGTGTCTAAGGTTAAGAAAGTGTTCCTGGTGCATGTTAAAAGGTCTTCCCCAATCTTGGAACACAGCAGAGTGATTGTTCCTTTGCTGCTCACCTTGAGGAGTCTGGAACGCTGGTCTCTCTTCCCCACCTGGACAGTCTGTCTTTTCTCTTAATGAACTGGTAGTCAATCTGGAACCCTTGCAGGATCCATGACTATCTCTGCAATATGGTATTTGTGTTTCTCATAGTCTCTAGCCAATTCTCTACAACTTCTCCTTTGCTCTATACAGAAACTATGGGCATGTCTACACCTGGCGATATCCTGTGCAACCACATGACGCACAGGCGATCCCTCCCTTTCCCCAGGATAGCCGGGACGGCTTTAATCCCGCCTTTTCCCATGATCTCGAGACCGTGAGACGTGTGGGCAGCCGTCCCAGTTTGTTCCCAGCTCCTCGCGAGTAAACGCAAGGAGCCAGGAACCGGGCATGGGGCACAGAGTTCTTCAGGAGCTCCATGCCCATTGGGGGGGAGCACGAGGGTGTTTAAAAAACAAACCAGCACCTTTTTGAAGGAGCACTCCTGCCTGTGTTCGTCGTCAAAAAATTTTTTAAAAGGTGGCCGCAACATCCTACGTCCTCCCTCGACGTTGCGCACGGTGTGTAGACTGAGGGGGAGGGTCTCGTGATCCCCATATCGTGAGATCCTCCACCCCCCTGGTGCAGACATGCCCTATCTCTCTTCTTCTTCCCCCTTGACTCAAGCATGTCACTCTGAGTTTTCCAATCTGGCACCAGTTCACATCACTAGCCAAGCCCACTTTTTCAAGGGCTCTTAATGGTTTCTTAAGATGCTCTAGATGTTCTGGCTGCTTATGGGTTTGCAATCTACACAAACATGCATAGTCTCATATTTTGAGGGGGGGGAATCTAGTATGACTCTGAATGACTAAAGGCTGAATAATGCTTGACTAAGGGCCTTGCTAGACCTACCTCAGAATCCATGTGGGAGGAGCAGCCAGCCCGCGCTAGAAGTAGGCTGTCGCTCCTTTCCACACATCAGACGCAATGGGGAAAGGAAAGCCCCGTCACGTCCTCCATCTTTAAAAAAATGTTAAAGGGGCCATGTGCACAGGAGTGCACCAATGAAAAGGTAAGTTGTTTTTTTTAAAAAATAAAGGGTTCTCTGCTTCCCCTGCCCCCGATTTCCCCCCACAATGTCTGATGCCCCCCGCTCGCCCCCCCACTCGCCCGCTTGCTCGCCCTTCCGTCCGCTCGTTTGCCCATCCGCTCGCCAGCCCCGCTCACCATGTCCGATGCCCCCTCCACCACCACCCCGGCCGCGATCTCCCCCCCCCGGGCTCCGCTCTCCCCCCCATCTCTCCTGCCGGGTCCGCTCTTCCCCCCTGGCCCCCATCTCTCCCCCCCCCCCGCTATTCCCTCGCCCCCGGCCCAATGTAGCTGGGAGAAGTGCGTGGCTTCTCCCAGCTACTCGCAAGTAAGCGAGCAGCCAGGAAAAGCCGCGGAACCAGCTAGACTTTCCGCAGCCCCAGGCTGAGCCCAGGACTGCGGAAAAACCGGGCCACAAGTGGATCCGGTTATCCCGGGTCAAGGGAGGGTTTAGCCCGGCCTGACCCCGGGATCCCCTGTGCATCATCTGCATGCACAGCAGGGAGCCCAGGCCTCGCAACGGGCTAAACCCTCGTTTAGGAAGGCCAAAACTCTCAGCTGTACCATGTCTTGCACTTGCTGCCTCATGGCCTCTAGCACTCTGTACGAGCTCTCTTTCTTGTTTGCTGTCACTCAATGACTCTGGCTCATATGGATTTGCTTTTCTCAGGGAATACAGATACTTGTAGGACTTTCTTCTCCCCTGTTCTATATGGCTTTAGCAAGTTTAGATTCACAGTTTTATTCTTTGTTAGAGTGTCTAGTTATTTTCTAACAATACAGGGTCTTTCTCAACTGTCCTGTAACTTCTCTTGCAGTCAAGGGATAGAAGCCATCTGTATAAAACTGCCTCTGTACTTTAATGGAACTATGAGCTGTTTCACTGGTTCTTCACTGACTTGGGAGTTTCAGAACAGGAGATTAGTCTCTCAAACTATTTCTTTTCTAACTGTGTCAGTAAAGGGTAACACAGAACTCTTAGCTTGCTCTCTCACAGCCTGCAAGCTGGTATCATTATATAACTCTTGTCTGTAGGCAGTGGAGTCAGCAAAAGCTGGTTCTTCTATAGAGGATACAGTTTCAGCTTTTCCCGCTTTTTCTGGTGTTTCTATGGTAACCCCATCATTTTTCTCCTCAGCCTGCCTGCTTTCTGGCTCTGGGCTTACATTGCTTGGAGCTTTATTTTCTGTCACAGAACCTAGTTCTTTCTGGCTATGAGTGACTCTGTCCCCCTAGATCTAGGTATGATTTGCCTGGCTGTAAAGGACAAGTTCTGAATTGTTTCCTGAAGTGTTCAGTCCCCAGTCTAAACTTTTGATACACTGTTGCTGGCGCTCAGTGGATGCACGAGTGGAAGGGGGGGGGGTCCCAGCAGATGGCCGCACAAGAAAATTCCAGCCCACAGCCACCGCCAGGGCTGAAGAAACTCCTGGGCACAGCAAAGCTGGCACCCTGGGAACCAGACTGTTGGGCTGGACAACAATGCCCAGTCTTGGAAGATGCCAGAGAAGAAACTCTGATGCTGCTGGAGGGCAAGGCCCCCAGGCCGAAAGCCACATGGCCACGCTCTCCCCTCTTGTTCTACTGATGCCTCCTCCTCCCAGCCATAAAGTGAAAGAGGCCGAGCTTCGGCACAGCTGGCTTTTATAGGCTTTGCCCCACCCATGCTTCATGCTGCCCATGTGCGCTTTGCACGTGCAGCATCTTTCTTCCCCTCCTTCCCACATGCAAAAGCTGCAAAAGCGGGCTTCCTTTTAGTCCACCAAAATGTATCTTTATTCCCATCAAAATGCTAGTATTTTTTTTATTAACTCAGCAGGATATAAGTCAATTGTTGGCTGGGGCGTGTTGGGGGACTTCTTTCTGTCTAAACATGCTACGGATGGCACCCTAAGGAGATAATGTATAACATTCACCAAAGCTGCTAACTGTTCCCTGCATAAGCAGCTGGAGTTACACACTGTTACATGTCCCCCATGTCACTAGTGAGATGATCCATTTGCAAAATTTAGAGAAGTACAAATTTTGAAAGACAACTGAGTTTCAGTTCAGGTATTAGTATTGGTTCGAAAATGCAAAATTAGGTAAGTTTTCAATAAAATGCAAACTGACTGAGCTTCTTTCCCATTCCTAAGTCCTAGGTATGTGTGCGCAGAATAACAGCCATAGTGTCCCAGGGAAAGAGCAGCACTTAAAAATTATTTTATTGATACTTTTATTATTTCAAATAATAAAAATCCCTATTCCTCTACAAGAACAAAAACAAGTATAGCACAATTGCCAAATTAGGATGATATAGTAACCATTAAAACAATATAGTCACAGAAATGTGGTAAAACACCAATCAGTCCTAATTGAACTGAGTCATATGAGAGAAAAATATATACAAGACCATTTGTTATATAGCTAACCTTTAATTTCCCTGTTCCTTAAATTGCTTTCTAAGATTGCTAGACTCAGTCCCAGCATCTGTTTTCAATGGTAAAGTTTAACCCTCAGCACTGTTAAACTACAGAAAGTCCCGTAACTCAGAGCACCATCAGACGAGCATTTTATTGCACGCTCGTTACTGGGCACTCAGGGATTTTCGCAGGTCCCTCTCATGATGACGTCTGCCCCTGCGTGCCTCCCGCCCCTTCTAGCCTTTTTCACGCGACAAAAAAACACCCCAGTAGGTCTGACTTATTTTTAAAGACGGAAGTTGCTGCTATCTCCTGCTGTGTGCAGGAGAAGCAGCGCGATCAGAACGGCCCACTGAATGGGCCATGTGCACATTGTTTACTTCCCCTTTCGGAAGAGGAAGTAATGAGGGACAAACGCGTGGGCAGAGAAGTAATGGTAAGCAAGCACAATTTTCCCCTGTGTGCTGATGCTCTCAGGCATTAGTAGTGTTTCCAGTCAGACAAGAGACATCTCTCTCTCTCTCTCTCTCTCTCTCTCTCTCTCTCTCTCTCTCAAAAATACTGGTTAATGTATAAACATTTGTTCCTCCTTCACAGAAGAGCCATAGCCACCCTTTGTCATTAAGTGGAGTTACTCCAGTTCCAGGTGGGGCTTCAAAGAAAAGAAAAGAAAAGAATTTTCCTCATAACCAACAAAAACTTCTAGAACTCTGTCACAACTCCAACTGTTTATGAATTGTTAGCATAATGAACGTATAATTGAATAAGAGCAATTATTTCAATGTTCAGAAGTTTTTTACTTTTATATAGGGAACATATTCCTAAATAACAACATTCTTAAGTTGCCCCTTCCCACTCTAAGCAACCTGCCATGCTCACAATTGCAAAAGAAGTGTGGGTGTGGGTGTGGGTGTGTGGGTGTGTGGGTGTGTGGGTGTGTTTCCCCCAGGATGGTTCAAGTAGGACAAGGGTGACAGTGATCTGGAAAAATCCACTCTGAGCCAGGAGAACCTTAGATAGGCAAACACTACCACTTTGGGAGGAGTGTGCCAACTACTACTGGTATTTTTTATCTAAAAAGGCTGTCTTTTTCCTAAACATTGGTAGTTGCAGTGAAAAAGTGTTTCAGGTGGGTCAATGCACCTCCTGGCCCCACACTAACTTCGGCCTTGCCCCACAGTTCTAGAATGCCACCTTTTTTTAACACAGAAGACAATAATCAATTTCAGTGACAGAATAAGTGTGTTGAGGGGAAGGATCTAAGTATATAGAACAAAGTCTGAAGTAAAATGGAAACTAACATGCCTGGTTGACAGTATTTCTGGGAAACAGAAGAACCTGCCTATACTCTGATATAAAAGTACCAATCTTGTCACCTCATCACCATTTTCGTCCTTCTCCTCCTTTTCTTCCTTCTTCTACTTATACTTATTCCAGGGAAGAACGGAGGGAACTCACGAAAGCAAACATTTGAACCCACATGAGTCTGGCGCAGTGGAAGTTGGCTCAGTCAGGTGGTTCATCCGGTTTGCCGTCTGTCAATCTAGGCCACGCCGACTGGTTCATTGGGCGTGGGCTCTTGAGTTGCTAGCTTCAGGCTTGGTTGTCTTGCCCACAAACATGACCAACTTAAACTGTAGGAATAAACCCTTGCTCCTCTTTTCCTTAGGCCTGTGAGCTTCGCATTTAAGCTCTGGCTAATCTATCTCCATCTATTTCAGTGTACCGCCACCACACCCCAACATCAAGAGGGGAGTACGACACTGAGAGGGAACTTTGTTCTAATAGCAGGATAATCGAGCTCTTGCTGTTGCTTCTTTTCTAAATCTGTAAGTGTGCAAGTGTGGCTGGCAAGATGGAAAATAATAATATGAAACATTTGCTAACAGTATGCACAATCGCAATGCAGAAAACCACCATACCCATTGGCTTGCAGATGTTGAACTACAAACGAAAAAAACAAGTTTCTATTTCTGTACTTAATTAAATCTTAATTGTGCCACCAACAGGGTTCAAAACATCTAGTTTATATTGTAGGAGTACTGCATTTGGATTGGCTGCAGAAACTTTGAACCAACATAATTACCTTTACGCACACATGCACTTTACCAGCCAACCCATTATGGTGTAGCACACAATTAAAAATAAATCCATATAAAATAAAATCAAGGAAAGGGCTTGCGAAGGACTAGAACTATTAAAAAGGAACATATCCTTTAGATTAAATTTGTGCCTATTTGAACCCATTGGATGCCTTTTCACAGAGATCAAGGAGTTTTGGTTTGGACCCTTCAGGAGTGCATTTCCACCCCCTTTTCTGGCACAGGAATGAAATGGGACTGTAATATGATCAAGCTGCTCTAATTTAATTCTTCCGCCAGCAGTGCACCAGCTGATCATGAGAATCAGGCATGTAGGGATTTCAAAAATCGGCCTGCCGTTCCCCTATAAGGCCACTATCTCCTTAATACTCCTGCTGTTGCCTCATTTCTTAACATAGTATGTTCTGCTTCTCCCATCCTGCTGCAGTAAATCATAAGTTCACAATTTACTCTATATTTTCAAGTACTTTCCTATCTGTAGTGTCTTCATTTGGAGAGGGACAATCACAAACCACTTAGGAGGAATGTAACTGAATGCTTGCCTTCCATTCCCCCCATCCCCAATTTTCTTCCCCGTGAAGAAGATTATCAAGCACAGAGCCATGTCCTTCTTTCTCTGTCCTTCAGCTGAGAAGGGCAGGAACTGCCATTTTTAAAAATTCACTACAGAGTAATGACTTTTCAGTAAAGGAATACATATTGACTTGAGAACTGAGGGGGAAAGGAGATTATTCCTATAGCTTACATATGTCTCCAGAGCCAAAGACAGTCTCGTAGCAAACTATGGCCGTTGCTAGATGAGGCATTAGCCTGGTGTGAGGCCCGGTCTCCCTTCTGTGCATCCAGATGACGCCACACAGGGGATCCCGGGGACAGGATGGGCTAAGTCCTCCCTTGACCCGGGATAACCGGATGCGGTTATGGCCCGGCTTTTCTGCGGAAGGTCTAGCAGGGTCTGTGGCTTTTCCCGGCTGCTCGCTTACTCACGAGTAGCCGGGAGAAGCCGTGGACTGGGCACAGGATTCCATAGGAGCTCTGTGCCCATCGGGCTGTGGGGGGAATCATGGGGGGAGATGGGTGCCGGGGGAAAGAGCGGACCCGGCAGGAGAGAGTGGGGGAAGAAGAACGGGGACAGGCATGGTGGACGGGGGACGGGCATGGCAAGTGGGGACAGGGGACAGGCATGGTAGATGGGGGGAAGAAGAACGGGGACGGGGGACAGGCATGGTGAGCGGGGGGAGGACAGGCGAGCGAGCGGGCAGGAGTGGGCACGGGTGAGCGGGCAGGGGGTGGGCATGGCAAGTGGGGACGGGCATGGCGAGCGGGGGGAGGACGGGCGAGCGAGTGGGCAGGGGAGCATCAGGCATTGTGGGGGGAAATCAGGGGCAGGGGGAGCGGGGAACCCTTTATTTTTTTTTAAAAAAAAGGACTTACCTTTCCGTTGGTGCGCTCCTGCGCACATGGCCCTTTAACATCCCAAAGAAAATGGCTGACGCGACAGGGCTTCCCCTTACCCCATCGTGTGTTACGTCTAGAAAAGGGCTACAGCGCGCGCTAGCTGCAACTTGCCATCGCTCCTACTCCCCACTGGATTATCTGGTAGGTCTAGCAAGGTCCCAGGTTGTTGTTTTAAAGGGAATGCTGGCATACTAAATTCTGGACTCTTTTTTGTTCTTTCTTCCAAGCCAAATATAACTCCTATTACCTTTTATTGCTTTTTCAGAAAAGCTGCATTGAAATTATAACCTGCCTTTGTAAATACGAAAACATACTGCGTGCACTCATAGTCACAGCAGATTTCAGCAAGTTCCTATGTAGCAGTCCTGTTTTATTTCTTCCAGGAATTATTCTTTTAAACAAGCAAGCAAACAAGCAAGGTTTTGCACCATCTAAAGTGCCAGATTAGTTGATAGTGGGCAGAAGCTCCTTATTTGTTTGTTTAAAAATATATATCCTGATTAAACAGCTATATTTGGGTCTCACATTGACTCTCATATCAACCACTAAAGTAAAAATAGAATAAAAATAATAGAATCTATTAGACCAGTGCAAAAGAGGGAGAGTGCTGGTTTTCATACTCCTCTAGAATTGTAAAGTGAATGGCTCACCAAAGAAATAGAAAAGTCAACAAGCTTTTGAACAGGTGGGGGACAATCAGCCAGATGGGCCTCCCTTAGGAGGGATTTCCCAAGGCAAGGAGCCACACCAGAAAAGACCCTCGTTCTCACTGCCACTGTCCATGATTTATTATTATTATTATTATTATTATTATTATTATTATTTATTTATATAGCACCATCAATGTACATGGTGCTGTACAGATAACACAGTAAATAGCAAGACCCTGCCGCATAGGCTTACAATCTAATAAGTTGTAGTAAACAATAAAGAGGGAAGGAGAATGCAAACAGGCACAGGGAAGTGTAAACAGGCACAGGGTAGGGCAAAACCAACAGTGTAAAGTCAGAACAAACTCAATATTTGAAGGCTATAGGGAAAAGAAAAGTTTTGAGCTGAGTCTTAAAAGCAGTGATTGAGTTTGTAGTTCTCAAGTGTTCTGGAAGAGCGTTCCAGGCGTAAGGGGCAGCAGAAGAAAAAGGACGAAGCCGAGTAAGGGAAGTGGAGGTCCTTGGGCAGGCGAGAAGCATGGCATCAGAGGAGCGGAGAGCCCGAGCGGGGCGATAGTGTGAGATGAGAGAGGAGAGATAGGCAGGAGCTAGGCAGTGAAGAGCTTTGAAGGTCAGTAGGAGAAGTTTATATTGGATTCTGAAGTGAATTGGAAGCCAATGAAGAGATTTCAGAAGTGGAGTGACATGGTCAGAGCGGTGGGCCAAGAAGATGATTTCAGCACTGAGGGCACACAGAGCACCTCCATTAGGCAAAGAAAAGAAAACTGGGGGCGTTGCTAGACGTACCGGGTGTTCCGTCGTTGAGGAGCGGTGAAAGCGGCTTTTCCCGTTCAGCCGTGACGCCTCATCATCCACACCTGCCTTCGATTTGTGGCGGAAGTTTGCGCCGGTTGTGCTGCTGCCGCCGCGAGAACGGTTGCGCAGCCACACCGGCCTGATTGCCGCGGCTTTTTTTTTCGCTCGCTGCACGGTTTGCGCACGTCCGAAAGACCGCAAACTTGCGCAGCCGTCAGCGATGCCGCCGCCGGCCCTGGCGGCGGCAGCGGCGGCAGTGCCAGTGCCAGCCGAAGTGCTGCTGGTGCTGTTGAGGGTCAACATTGATGCGCTCACTTCCTGATGGGGGTCGTGGCGGGTGTCATATGACCCGAGGTCAATCGTCTGCATGGCCACTCTGTGCCTACATCTCCCATCATGCCTCTGAGGTGTCGGCGGCGATGACCGCCTCTGTGCCCTGTGCCCCATCCCAAGGAGCCAACCCACATCTGGCCGTAGCCATGGCAGCAGCCCACAAACAGCTCTGCCCTCTGCCAGCCTGGTACCCACACTAACAGGCAGCGTACAGCACCGCCATTATGCGGCCACGGTAGCTGCCCACCGCAAGGAGTCACCAGCCACTTTTCCGGTCCTCCGTTCCTGCGCAAACTGTCACTGGGGAAATAAAAAAAAAAAGCCGCTCCGCCGCGCTGCCCCAGCTGCCGGACTGCGCGCAAATGGCGGAGGCGGCTTGACCGAAGCCGCTGACCACTCCCCCTTAGCACGCCTTTTCCTGCCCAGTGCGGACCGCAGTGACCTCACATCCTCCCACACGTACTCCGAATTACCGCGGGACAGCAGGAAAAGGCGTCCTAAAACTCACTTTTTTAAAGTCGGGAGAAAGAGGCTTCACCGCGGGATAACGGCGGATCCTCGTGAACGTCATCTGGAAGCCTCGACGTGACTGCGGAAGGTAACGCGCGCTAGAGCCTCGTCTAGTAACGCCCTGGGTGTCCAGATAAAGGAAAGAGCTGTTATGAAAACTTTTTGAATATGCATCCCCTGCTCAGGGATTGGCATATCGTGTAAACCTGGTGACCATGGGATATACGAGGGTTAAATAACCCTCACATAACCCTAGAACAGACAGTGGGTTATGTGAGGGTCATTTATCCCTCACATAACTCTGGCTTGCCAAGTTCATACAGCAAGATCAGGGGTTAAATGACCCCCAACAAGCTGCGGCATGTTGTCCAAACCCAGTCATTGTAGGTGGGTTTTGTGTGGCTGACTTTCACTTCAGAGCTGCCCCTTTGGTTTCAGCGGAGACAAACAAATTGCAGTACAGGAACCCAACAGACAGCCCAGCCGTCTTCATCATGCTTGCTGCAAGAGACTTCTTTCTCTAAAAGCAATACAACATTAATTACAAAAAGCCCATGTGCGAGACTAATCATGGGCCTGCATGATTGAGGTGAAGCTAGAAACACAGACCTCTGGCCCACTCACTCCGCCACAACATCAGTTCTGAAGATCAAGTTTGAAAGTTGCCTATTGTGCTTAAAGAGTGAAGACAGATATGGAGGCAGGGGGTTGGCAAAAGGATATAAATAACCAGGATATAAATAACCAATTTAACCTATGTGAAATTGATAACATATTGCGGCTATTCACACGTAGAAGGGTGGTTAGGATAACTACAGAGTGGGGAGAGTTAGTGAAACTGTGACTCACGCGCACCCGTCACACAACTCGGAACCATGTGGCACCATGTGGTTTACGTAATGCTCCATGGTTACTCCATCCGCCTCCTGCCACTTCAGCCATGCATACCAGCAGCCATCATAGTGGGAATCATGTCAAACCAGATGCTGTAGCTAGCATGTAGCTGCAAAAAAAGCAAATGCTATTTTGGGCTGCATTAATAGAAGTATAGCTTCCAAATCGCGCGAGGTTCTGGTTCCTCTCTATTCGGCCCTGGTTAGGCCTCATCTTGAGTATTGCATCCAGTTCTGGGCACCACACTTCAAGAAGGATGCAGACAAACAGGAGCGTGTTCAGAGGAGGGCAACCAGAATGATCAGGGGTCTGGAAACAAAGCCCTATGAAGAGAGACTGAAAGAACTGGGCATGTTTAGCCTGGAGAAGAGAAGGCTGAGGGGAGACATGATAGCACTCTTCAAATACTTGAAAAGTTGTCAAACAGAGTTGTCAAACACTCTTCTCGATCCTCCCAGAGTGCAGGACACAGAATAACGGGCTCAAGCTACAGGAAGCCAGATCCAGCTGGACATCAGGAAAAACCTCCTGACTGTTAGAGCAGTACGACAATGGAACCAATTACCTAGGGATGTTAGAGGCCTTCAAGAGGCAGCTGGAAAAGCCATCTGACAGGGATGCTTTAAGGTGGATTCCTGCATTCAGCAGGAGGTTGGACTCAATGGCCTTATAGGCCTCTTCCAACCCTACTATTCTGTGAGTCTATGATTGTGGGCTGCACCGCCTACACATACATGCACCTGCACACATACACCAGCGGTCCTTAGACAATACAGTTGACACGTTCATCGTTGTTCAAAGCAGCAGGGAAAGATCGATCTGTATGAGGACTTCTGTGGGAGTGAGGAGAGAGTACAGGTAAGGGTGGAGAAATTCTGCAGTAGTTAGCAAGTCATGGTATGCTTGGGGGTGCACAGTAAAGGCCTTGGAGGACTGTATGCACCACTGGGCTGCAGTTTGGGCACTCCAATTTAAGAGTTCTTCCTGTTTCTAAAGGATCTCCTCATCTCTTTCCCATTCTTATTCCTCCAAGAAAGTCATGGTTTCCCTATCATTGGCATTTACCCCACATTTTCTGGCTTTATCTGGTATCTCAGTGAAATTTAAGGAACTGCCTTATACCAAGTTAGACCATTGGTGCATCTAGCCCAGTATGACTGGCAGCAATTCTACATGGTTTCAGGAAGGAGCTTTTCCTGACCTACCTGGAGATTGAACCTGGGAACTTCAGCCACTGAGCTAAAGGCATCTCACACACTCCATTCTTTGTCCCCTTCAGAACATGGTAATTTTATAAATAGAGGGTGGGGCAGGGAGATGTTGTGCTGACCCTGACTCAAACATAGAATTTTAGGAGGGGTCCAGGCAATGTCATCTTCCATTCATTAACCTCCTGAGTTTTCCTGTCATTTCTTCCATCTCACTTTTCTTCTCTCAAAAAATTCCACTAAGGAAGGAAAGGCACAGCTATACAGTGCCTTTTGACTAGTGTTAGGAGCTGCCTGTCTGGAAGCACCCTGAGTAGTGAACTAGGAATTTCTGACCCCTGGTTTACCTCTGCCATGAACTCTCCAGGTGACCTTAAGGAAGTCTCTCTCTCTCTCTCTCTCTCTCTCTCTCTCTCTCTCTCTCAACTTCACCCACATACACACCTCCAATATACAGATAATACTAACCTACCATAAAGGGTAGTTATTATGGTGAACTGGATGTGGGTGAAACCCTTTGAACACTCTAAAGCACTACAGAAATGCTAGGAATTATTATGTGGACATAATACACCCAGATCTTACAACCAGATCACAGCTTGCCCACCAGTGAGGTGTAAGAATGTAAGATCAGCCCTGCTGTATCAGATCAAGGATCCACCTAGTCCAGCATTCTGTTCACACAGTGGACAACAAGCTGTTGACCAGCACCCTCCTATGCGTTATTTTTCTTGCTTTTTGCAACTCTTCTCTACCTCCTCCTTTTTATGTGTAAGATGTCTTTGTCTCCTTCTCCCCATAACTTAATTTGTGTCTCCATAACTTTACCAGGCCCCTGTCTTGATGGAAGGTGTCTTTGCTCTCACACTTGCGTTCCTTCCCGACATCTGCATGGGAAGGAACTTAAGTGCGAACTTTCACTATGGCGCTGAGGGGGAAAGGAACGAGGGGGCAGGAATGAAGAAGCCAGGAAGACGAGGAGAGGCACACCGGGTGCCTGAACCACCTCTCCTCCCTCTGACCTCTGTCTGGTTGCCCATTCCTTCCCCCCCTTTTTATTTTCTGTATCTGTGCAGCTGCGCAGATACAGATAATAACAATTAAAAGGGGGGAGGAACAGGCCCCATTCATCTCCCCCCCCCATTTTTTATTTTTTATTTTTAAAGAGGCGCGGGGCCCATTCCTCCTCCCTCCCTCCATTTTCTTATTATTTTCCATGGGGCACACGGCTCTCCTGAGTTCCTGAGGTCCACCCCCTTCCCTCTCCAGCCTATGGCAAACAATCAGGGGACGCCATGGGCTGTGACAAGCCTCTGCTGCCAAAAAAGTTGGGGTAAGTGCCCAATTTTTTTTCAGCAGAGTTTCTGGGGTTTGCCCCCAGATGGCTTCGTAATGGCAGCTGCATCACATAGGTGACCTGCCGCTACTACAAAGCCACCCCAGGACAAACCCTTCATGTAGACATGCCCCAGGATTGGGCCAAAGGATCTGTTTTAAATACTAGGGCTAAATTATGGAGAAAGCACCCCAGAGCATGTACAAAGTGCCTTTTACTCACTACTAAATCCAACATCCATGCAAAAAAATAGGGCACCATAAATGAGAAAACTTATAGGATTGTGCTGAAAGGGTAGCTAAGTCAGTTGAGTGGAAGGAGATGGGCAGTTTATTAAGACTCCAGAAACACCCTTATAACTGAGGACTTGTTTCTGAGTAAACATTGCAGAGGATCAGGCTGAAAACCTCCTCATAAAAGTAACTTGTGCTGCAATCCTATGCACAATTTTTTTGGAGTAAGCCCCATTGAATATAATGAGGATTCTGAGTAGATATACATAGGAGTGTATAAGTGAACAGGATTTCTCTCTGCAACCCATTTTAAAACAACACAACCAGATTTGGGGAGGGGGGCAAGGGAAGGCAACAATCACACACACTCAGAATTTTAAATGCAATCAATTGTCAACCTAACTTACGTAATTGCATGTTACCACCAACTTGATTTCCAGAGCATAATCAAAGTGTATTGTTGGTCTGAAAGAGAGCGTCCTGGCCTAGGGTCAGATCATCTCAGGCAGGCTCTCCAGAAGGAGGGAGCAAACTTTTATTTTATGAAAATCTGAGTTCAGTAGAAGCCAGCCCCTAAAGAAAGACTGGTGGTTGTTCTGTCCAATAATGTGACAGCCTCCGTTTCTGATACCAGTAGTCTAGCCAGCAAATCAGAAAATTAATGAAGGTTGGACCCATCTTCCAAATGACTCTAAACTTAAATCTCAAAAGACACAGCTGGTTTGAAACAGTTTAAACCTATTCTAAAACAGAATTACAGTTTTTGGATGTGCATTAGCAAACAAGAAGGTGAGATAAGCCAGTTCAAGTGTCCCAACATGGTACTCGCTTACCAGACACTCTAGGAGGCACTGTTGAGCTACATCTGAGTATAGGAGTTTCTCACAGCAACATAGGAAGTTGCCTTATACCAGGTTAGGCTACTGGTTTATCTAGCTCAAAATGGTCTACACTGACTGAGAGCAGCTCTCAGGATTTCAAAAGAAATTTTCTCAACCCTACCAGAGACGGAACCTGGGATCTTCTGCATGCAAAGCATGTATTTTATATTAAGCAACACACACACACACACACACACACACATCTATTAGTTGGATTCAGAATTATATTGAATTATGAAAATTATACTGAATTTAAATATAATAAATCATACTGAATCACAATTGAATCATACCTGTTTAAATTTTTATGAACTTTTACACAATATTTACCAGAAAATAAAGCATAATAATAATAATAATAATAATAATAATAATAATGGGTTCAGTTTTGAAGAACTCTCAATTACATCTTCAAAGATTTACTTCAAAGATAACAGGCATCCCGCCACTATATTGAGAAGAAAATATTTGTCCAGGGGGGCAGGGCAGCTGTGAAAGACCTCCAGTGCAATGAAGTGATGATTTGAAAATAAGTTGATATCATTATTATTTTACACATCAATGTTTCAATAACCTTCAAAGTAACAGAAGTGTGTTGGGAAGAGGGAAAACTGAGGCCCATTCGCCAGGCTTTTTCCATGTCCCAAAAGGCGAAGTCTAGTTTGGAGCTTCAGCCTGACATTCTCCTGTACTATTAACAAATTTAGCAGGGTTACAGACATACCAACCAACCAACATGATGTGTTTAATTTGGAGGGCTTGTCATAGCCATGCACTCACACACACACAGAGTGAATTGGGGATATGAGGGGAAAGTTGTGGTTGTATCTTAGGTGCATGTCCCGGATTTTGTTAACTGTAACCTAAAACTGTAAAAGTTTAGCTGGGGGAAATGCTTTCCTCCCACTGGCTTGATTATCCAATCAGAAAGCAGCCCTGCATCTCCCTCATTTCTGACAACTATTTAGCAACTGAGCTCAGCTAAAGTTTCCAAAAAAGTTAGAATAACTTCCTCTCTCCAAGATTTCAATTTTTTTGCACAGCCCGGTCCTTGAAATAAGATCCCTTCAAGAGACCTGGAAAACGTTTGCTCAGCAAAATCCTTCTGTTTTTCCAAAGGCTGTGTCTCAGGAATTTAAAGCACACTTTTAAAACACACACACACAGGCACCCACCGTTTAAGGAGGGGGGAGAATTCTTTTCCCTCCCACCCCTCCTTACAGAAAGCATGGAAGAAAGTTCTAGTTCTCCTGTTTCTCCTGTGGATAGCTTGGGGACCAGTGAAGAAGAACTGGAGAGGCAGCCAAAGAGATTTGGGAGGAAGCGACGATACAGCAAGAAGTCCAGTGAAGATGGAAGTCCCATTCCAGGCAAAAGAGGAAAGAAATCCAGCCCAGGCGCCCAGTCGTATGAGGAACTCCAGAGCCAACGGATTCTTGCTAATGTCCGAGAGAGGCAGAGGACTCAGTCCCTCAATGAAGCTTTTGCAGCCTTAAGGAAAATCATTCCAACCCTGCCTTCGGACAAACTCAGTAAAATCCAGACTCTCAAGCTGGCTGCCAGGTACATAGACTTCCTCTACCAGGTACTGCAAAGTGATGAGATGGACAATAAGATGACCAGCTGCAGCTATGTGGCTCACGAGAGGCTCAGTTATGCCTTTTCGGTCTGGAGGATGGAAGGAGCCTGGTCAATGTCTGCCTCACACTAGCCAGCATCAGGGTCAACAGAACTGCCAAAGTGGTAGGTACTTCATTGTTATTGCTTTGAACATGGCTTGCACGTTTGTGTTCGACATTGTACCCCAATGAGAAGGTAGGAGGTGGCAAATGATTAATTGCACAGATAGTGTTGTGATATTGAAAGGAGATGCAGGTCAAAAACTCAGCGCCACAATGAATTTATTTGGTAGCCTTTAGACATGTTGCTATTTTCTTCTTAGCCTGTCTGTAAAATGGGAATAGTAGGACCGTTGCATTACTGAATTCATACAGAACCCTTCCTGTCCCCTGTGATCATACAGGCTAGGAAACCTTTTTTAAAAATCTAATTTCCAAGCTGGTTCAATATGGAAAAGCCAGTTACAACCCTAGCCATTATTTGTTTGTAATCCTGGCATGACCTCAAACCAAAGTGGAAGAAAATTTGGTTCAATCAAAATACCTCTAGAAAGGTCTTCCGGCTGCAGGTCCAGGCCTCATGACATTAGTTTCTGAAGCTTATGTGGGAGAAGTATTATTTTTGGTCATACCAGGTATAAATGTCTAGGCATAGAGGAAATAGAATGCAGCTCTCATTTGAAAGATTTGATCCCACGAAGGAAATGGCAAGACTGAATGCTCCTTGGGTTTGCAGGTCTGTATTTGTTACAAACGATTTTAAAAGAGAGAGAAAGACAAGGGAAATGGTACTGACAAGTAATATCTGAAATAGCTGCTAGTGGGATTAGAGGGTGTTGTGCTTTTAAGAATCTGGGAATAGATGGAGAAAGCAGGCGTTCAGTGTTTTTACAGTGTTGTCCTTTTGGGGCGAGTGTGAGGGGCCAGGTCCTTCTTCAAACAATCCACTCTGTTCTGGTCTTAGTGAGATTTTGTAGGTTAAACAGATGTTCAGTATTTGTTTTGCTGGGCTATGCCCCTCCCACAGGGCATATGAAAAGTAAACTTAGAGCCAGACCTTTTTGCAAGTTTTTGGTTTGATTTGCTTTC
The DNA here is from genome assembly GCF_023053635.1 of Elgaria multicarinata webbii. Classification (NCBI taxonomy): domain Eukaryota; kingdom Metazoa; phylum Chordata; class Lepidosauria; order Squamata; family Anguidae; genus Elgaria; species Elgaria multicarinata. Next base: position 12,907,154 of record NC_086172.1, on the reverse strand, counting down.
TTTGACCACAAAAAATATCATTTACGTGGAGATGTGGTCTTTATCTAACTTGTTACCTTGAACCCAGCACCATGTTTTAGTTAATTCTCTAAGTTTTCCTTATCCATTACTAGATAAATTGTTCATTTTATCTTCTTTTTAATTCATTTTTTTTAAATCAAGATTTTCTGTACTTTATAACTTTGCATTCATTTAAAAGAATGTCAGACCCAATATACCACTTTTCCTCTGCCATGCAAATCATAATAATATTTCAAATATGCTAATGCACAAATGAAATGTGTGCAGTGTTTCATATGCTGTGGAATACAAATAGACAACAATAAAAATATTCTTAGTAAAGGGAAATATTGTGAAGGTATAGGTGGAGATTGTAAACCTACAATGGGGAGGGTATTTTTTGCAACCTAGAGTGCAATAAATATGGGAAGAGATACATTCATTATTTGGAAACAAAATTAATTTAGGGTTTCAACCAACAGCTTAGGCATACATCTTTTAGCAGCAGTATAGGATTGACAGGTAGAGACCAGAATGCAGTTGGCAGTCTATAATACGAATAAGGCAAAGTTCTAGAGACGCACAGATTTTGGTCATTACAGAGAAAAGACCAAAATGCTAATTGTAAACATTTTCAGAAATGTTAGAATAGCCATGATTTATTTGTATTAGAAAAAAAGACATCTGATTGTCTCTGTTAAAATTATTTTTCTTAAATATACCCGTAGCTACAAATCAATATAATTATTTGAAATTTATTTATTTATTTATTTATTACAATTTTTATATCGCCCAATAGCCAAAGCTCTCTGGCGGTTCACAAAAATTAAAACCATTAAGAACATAATAAAACATCCAACAATCTAAAAACCCCAATACAAAATACAATATAAAAAGTACAATATAAAAACAATGGGTTTACCTCAATACCATTGATAATTCACTTAATAAAGGGTACTTCTGTGTGGCTTTCATTTTGTATGAACTGCAAAGAACCATTTAAAATACATTTTCAAACAAAATCTATTGGCTTCCCTGGTGTCAATACAAGTTGTAAAACCTAAAGCAAATATAGCGAAGTGGGAAAAGATCAGATTTGTGGGAATCTTCTGCTGTCTTTGCCTAAAGCAGATGGAAAATGTCCCAGACACATACTCTGCAAGAAGTTTAGATTGTGCTTTTTATTATTCAGTCAGAGAAACAATACATGTATCATGTCTGCTATAACTTAACAGTCCTTTGGCTGCAATCCACAGTTCTTTACTCTGAAGAAGTCCCATTAAACTGCACTAGTCCAGAGTAAGTAAGCATTGGAACCTTCATTTGTTATCTTCTATGAAACATTCTTTAATTTTTTTTACATTGGATAACTGTAATTAAGAGCCAAAATGTGTATTTTATCTAATGTATTTTAAACTTTTTTTTAGCTTATAAATCTGAAGACTTTTCCCAATTGTAAATATGCACACACACACACACGTGACACACAGACACACACGAGAGAGAGAGAGAGAGAGAGAGAGAGAGAGAGAGCAAAAGCATTATGATACAGATCATGAATCAATGACTCTAAAAGAATCATATCAGACCTCTATAGGTACACGCCGTGGCTAAATATTGAGCTGAAAATTATTCTTACCCAAATGAACTTTTCAGAAACACTTTTACACATACTGTTGTATTTTAGCCTGTTTAACGCTAGAATACACTCTACAGGGTGTATGTTTAAATCCTGTTTTAAACTTCGTTTAGGCATGGCTTCATGTGTTCACCTGTTAGTTTGCTTTTGGTGAAGGCATTCATAGAAGCTATTGTAGGGAACATTTAATGCTGAGTATCATTCAAACATAATTTATGGCCTAAACAAATAAAATGAGCAGAAGCTATCAATAAAGTATCAAGCTAGGGTATTATGTAACAATACGTTCTGCAACTATGCACATAGAGAGAGATAGAGAGATTCTTCGATGTTGCTTGACACTTATGGCAAAAACTTCAGAAGGTGGTGGTTCTATATTTCAGAAGGAATGTAAGAGTTTTCCATTGGGACAAGAATTTAGAGATCAGAGCTAAGGAAGCAAGGGCTGCATTGTTTATGATGGAGCCATTCCTTGAGATTACACAGGTACACAACAGCTATTATTTTAGTTTACTATCTTTTAAAATGTTGGGCTTTTAAAAAATATAATAATAATAATAATAATAATAATAATAATAATAATAATAATAATAATGTGTTGTTATTTGTTCTAAGCGTAGATTATAACAAGCCATGACACATGCTTTAAAAAGAAATTAATTTGAATGGTGATTTACCTTCTAGCAATGGAAGCCACTCAATTATGGTCAAACTTTGAAATGCTAACAATGCAGAATACCTCCACAAATAACATATACTCCAGTTATGCTATGCAATTGGTACTGTACCTATTTTCACATTCTCAACACAAGATGTTGATGTTTAATTACTTTCTTTGTAATACTGGGACATACCTTCCTATTGTTTTACTTTCAGATGGCACAGTGTCTGGTCTACATGGGAAATAAATGTCACTACCTTGCCACGGTACTAAATGTGAAACCATGTAGACTGGAACTTAATATATCAGAAATTCACAACTGCCACCAGACTTTCCACAGAACTTACTCGTTCCATTAGTTTGCTCATTCTCACAGTATGAATTGCTTGTACACATAGTGGAGATCAATCATACCAGTTCACTGCATACCAGCTGTGTGCTAAAATTGTGCGTGTTGTTCTAATTCTTCAGAGCTAGGATACTAGGCTGCTGTAGGAAGAAGCTTCAAAAGAAAATTTGCAACTCTGAAGCATATATTTCTCTAGCTAATACAAAGCAAAATATTGGGAGGCTCTGATAGAATGCCAAGTGCTGGCAGATGCTAACAACAGAAGTGACAACGGTCACTTGCAACAGTTACCCTCCCCCCACCCCCAATCTGTCCATTGAGAAAAATGTACCTTTAAAAAAATGTGGGCTGATTCAGCATGGGATTTCTCAGAGAAAGAAGCGTGGTTATGGGCACTTCACCTTTCCAGAACAATACGGTAGAGGAATGGAGGTGGAAGCTTGTTTACTTCAACTGAAAAATTAAAAAACTAGGCCGCGGGGGGGGGGGGGGGGGGGAACCACCACTTAGCTTTAAAACTGCCAAGTCCTGCAAATATATTCAGTTATCAAATGTTTTCCTACATTATTTCATGTCTTATAATAATCATCCTGCAACTTCTCATACTTCTACGTAAACTGATATAAGAACACTTTGCACAAGTGATTAACTTGTCCTTTCATGCCCTTTTTTTCCTAACTCTGGATGAGGACCAATTGATCTAGTGAAAAAGGTTAACAGAACAGGTACTTTATGTAATAATTTAACTATAAACCACTATGTTGGGTTACCTTTTTTCATTTTTATTGAAACCTCTTTTAACAATTACGGCAGGCTAGTCTTTTAAATAACTCATGAGGCTTTCTTCATTAGCTAGAGATACGTCTGTACACAGCAAAAGGTACTTGCCATTTGTTTTACAGTAAGATGATGTTTTAGGTCTTTTAAATCTTTTACAGTGCAATCCTATACATGACTACTCAGACATAAACCCCATTGACTTCAGTGGGCCTTTTCCCCAGGTGAGTATAGGATTGTAATCACAATATACAATAAACAAAATCTTTGTTCATTATGATTGCTATACAATCTCCATGTTTCATAAGCAAAGGAACGATTTGGGAAAATGTGGTGGGAAATCTATGACCTATATCTATTTCTTATCTTCAAGCAAAATATTCCTAACTCTAGCTGTTTAATTGATGCAATTATATATTTTTAAAATTAAAAATCGATCAGTTCACATAATTATATTTTCAAACATCCATAAATCTGTTTACTGCATATAATTTAAAAACTTTTAGAATGGATGTTTACTTTAAAAACTTTAAGAAAAATTAATATACATTAAATCATGATCTACTTAAATATCTTAAATTTACAAACTATGGTTGGTTTCTAAACAGAGCTAGATATTCTTTACTGATCATTGTGGAATCGTGGCGTAAGAGCTTTCATGGACTATAGGCCACTTCATTGGGTGCCACTTGAATCCATGAAAACTTAGGGCATAATAAATGTGTCTTTAAGATGCTACATAACTTTCTGTTGCTTTTTCCACAACCATCTGGAAATTGTGATGAAGTCTTATGTCTTCAAATACAACCAGCCTTTTATTTTATTTATAGCACTATGTGGCCAAAGTTAAGTACTTAATTTAAATAGATGAGATTTAAGTTAACCCCATTCTTAATTCTGTTCTGTTGAAATTATTAGGTTCAATTGTGTTTGACTTTACATTTTTGAACTAGGATACAAAGAGATGTTCCTGAAAATACTTGAGGCAATGATAGACTTGTGCTAAAAAGTCAAGACACTTCTGAAACTGAAACACTAAACTGAACCATTTCTATCTCTGTTCAGATAAATTAGGTGCTTTAATGGTAGAATTTTTGTAATGCAAGTCAGCCGCTGATGCATTATAGGTGAAGAAGTTACAGCCCTCTTATTAAATAATTTTTACTAATACACAGAACAAATTGTCTTTTGGATTAGGTTGAAAACTTATTTTTTATTCATTAAAATTCCAGCCTGTTCCCTTAGTAGTTTTATTTTAGGGCAAATCAACAATGAAAAAAAATTTCTGAAAGGTTCAACTAGCCATGCCCTTTGCCCCTAAGGTATATCTGGCAGCCTACTAATAATTACAATTTGGCACATTGGCTGTAGTTGCAAATATAAAATTGCATAGCCTGAAGTGATGTGGCCATTTCAGAGAGGTGTTGGTAATGCCAGCAGATATGTCAACCGAAAAGTTTTAGGCTGGCAGTCGATGAAACAGGTCAGTGCTGTTTGCCGTGTTAGTACTGAGGCACCTTAAGGATAGAAGGAGGGATAAGGTCATTAAGCTTTTATGTTTATTTTTTCAATTTACTTTTTCTCTCAGTTTAAATAGCAGTACAATTCTCTCCCCATCCCTAATGTTATTTCAGGGTTCAAAATCACAAATACTAACCATGACTTATACCAGCTTTTATGTCCACACTGTTTCCTCCCCACACTACCCCCATCACAAATTTATTGTCATAAACATACTTTTAAAATAATAATATGAAGCACCAAATATGTGCCAAATTTAAGAAGAACAAGTCCCTGGCCACAGGCTCACAATGTGAAAAACCTGAAGTAAAGCAAGAAGGTAGTTGGAAGGAAAAGGAAAACCTATTAATTTAGCTGATAAAAAGCTCCATCCGACAAGCGTTTTACTGCACACTCGTTACTGGGCACTCATGGATTGCTCACAGGACGTCATCTGCCTCTTGCGCGTCTTCCGCCCCTTCTGGCCTTTGTTGCGCAGCCAAAAAAAACCAGATAAAGTCCGGTTGCTGCTTTCTCCCACCAGACTGAATGGCGCTATTGCTTCCTGTTTTCAGGAAGCGACGTCAGAGCAGCGACAGAAGAAGCAACGGGAGCCGCGCATTTGAACTAGGTGTGATGGGGCTCAAAGTGTATCAGTGAAGGTTTTTCTTAAGAAGCTCTATTCCATGACATAATAGCATAGTAACAAAACATTGCTCAAGAACTTTAAAAGGCTATGCTTTCTGAGTCATCGAGTTATCTTGATCGAACTCAAAAGTTGCAACAGTCTTGTTAAATACAAGACAATTTTTTTCCACATTTATAACATTTTGCTGGTGTTTTTCCCTCCCCCCTCAACTTTTGGCCATTGCTCTTGTAATGAATTCTCATTAGTTTCCCCAGGTACATGTAAGCTCATTCTCTGAGGTGGAGCTACAGGGGCTCCAATGGGTACCTCAGCCTCCCTCCCATCCATCCACAGAAAATTCTCCTTTTATTCTGATGCTTGGGGACATTGCCTTGCATTCCTGTGGGTAAGTGGACCTTCCGCTGAGATTAAGGAAAAACCCATGAGCCCTCCATCTACACATTAACAAACATCCAGAGCTTATGACATCTTCTTCTTCTCCTTATGCATACTTCACAAAACATAGAATTATTTCTCCAAATGACTTTAATTCCTACTGCACTAAAACAACATCACCAACCTTCTCAACCCAAAGTTAGCAATCTGCAATTGATAAATATGAGTATTGTGAAAGAAACATCTGCTTACTCCATGTCCGGGCCCAATTCAAATACTGGTATTAACATTCAAAGCCCTAAACATCTTGAGGCCAGATTATCTGAAGGATCACCTCCTCCCATATGTACCTGCTCATACCCTAAGATCATCTTCAGTGGTCCTTTTATGGGAGACGCCGCCAAAGGAAGTAGGCAGGTGGCTACTGGGAAGGCCTTTTTGGCTGTGGAATGAGCTTCCTTGACAGGTTCACCTGGCATGTATGTTGTACTCCTTTTGGCATCAGGTGAAGACCTTTTTATTTTTCCAGTATTTTAGCATCCTAGTCTTTTAGCTCTGCTTTTTTAAATCTGTATTTTAAATCTCTGCATTACTGCTAGGTTTTATTCTGGTTGTACTTTTATATTGTGGTTTAAGTTTCTATATTTCATATTTTATGCTGCGTTTTGTGGTTTTAATTTTTGTGAACTGTGGGCAGTATAGAAATCAAATAAATAAATAAATAAATAAATAAAGGGAGGTAACAATTCTGATCGAGCTCCAAATGGCAACAGTCAGTGTTCTGTAATTTGCGAATGACTTAACTCTGCAATCCTAAACACATGTATTGGGGAGTGTGCCTCAGTGAATGGGATACTTCAGAGTATATAGGATTGTGCTGCAAGGGTTCTTTCCTATGAGAGACAACCGCAACTTTTCTATACGACCTAAAAGATTCATGAAAATTGACCCTACTTAACATAGATTCAGCAGACTGGGCCTTAGCTTTATGTTTTCACTTCCAAAGGTTGTGTGGGATTTTATGACAGCTGACATACAGATTATCTTTCGAATACAGCCTGATTATATTTTACACACAGGAAATCTGGAATGATCCTCTGATAATAAAGTGATTTTCACCACCTTGAGAGTCTAAAAGAGCCTATTATATTATCCTAGGCAATTGATTTGCGTGGGGATACTGGGCGTTTCAGATTAGATCCCTAAAGAATCATAATTATGAGGAATGAAGATACTTCCAACATCAGTATCAGTGAAGTCAGCATGCAACAGCCAAATAAGCGTAACAGACTCCAGAACCTCTTCATTTCTGTTCACCTCTCCTGTTTCTCCTAAATGGAGCTAGCACATGGAACGGGCTGGAAGGCATTAATATTAATATAACACAGGCTTGCAATATGAATGGAAAGGTTTGGGATTGTTACTAAGGGTAATATCATGCAGAATAAAAATTATTACAAAAGCATTTTTTTTAAAAAAAAAGCCCATAGGAGATGGCTACAGACTCAACCACTCCCAGTCCAGTTCTACTCACATGTAATTATATGTGACTAGTTGTGGCAGGTGGGGATACACATTTCAATTTATATCAAACAGCCATTTAGTGAAAAGTAATGCAGTGAGGACAAATGAAAATCCAATTTGCACCTGCAGGTCTTGATCCAACAAATGGATGGAAACCTTCTGCATATAGGTCTCCTTAACTGGATCAGGAAATGGGAATGGGAAGCATATTTTTTTAAAGGGCATAAGGAATTCAGAAATCGCAAAACAAACCACAACTATCTGAAGTGTCATAATCGAGCAGCAAATTTATTTACGAAGGCGTTGAGTGTTATGCCACCGGAGAAACGACCAAAGTTGGCAGTTCTGTGATCACTTGCACAACCACTAGCAGGACAATGAGCACAAGTAGAGCAAGCGACACCTACCTGAATAAAGTCACAAGTGTCGAACGGTTTGTGCAAGTGAAATCAAAGTACTGGATCTGGCACTTGTACTAGGATAAGAACAGTTTTTCTGCAAGCACTAGAAGCTTTGCACTAGTGGAATTCCAACACTGAATACCAACCCAAAATTGTCCCATGTAAATTCACAGTCCTATTGTAAATGCAAACTTTAAAAAGCAAAACAAAAAAAACCCACCATTGGCTATGTTGAGATCTGCAGTTATTTACAGAATTTATTTGATTTATTTATTTATTTATTTATTTATTGTCTAAGGCCATAGCTAGACCTAAGGTTTATCCCTGGATCGTCCAGGGGTCAAACCTGTTCACCTAGGTGACACACAGGGGATCCAGTGCTCAGGCAGGGGCGAACCCTGGATGATCCCAGGATAAACCTTAGGTCTAGCTGTGGCCTAAGATAGTGTGGAAGTAAATATTGAAGTTGCAGAGAACTAAAATAACACAGTAGTAAAAGTTGAGGAATAGGATACAGAGAGAATATTTTCCAAATATATAAATTAGTTGAAGCTACAACGATCTGAGTAATATTGATAAATAGACAACTGTATGCCTGCTTTTTCTTGATTAAACTGGACATTCATTTGTTGTTTCAAACCTGTAAATTGAAGCGTCAACAGCCTCTGGTCATCTGTTGCCCCTCAAAAACCTTATTTGAAGGCACTGAATAGGCAGGTCTAGTTTTGCACTGCATCCAAATGTGATAAAAAAAAACATCAAAGCAAATGGCCTTGTTTCCGCTTGCTCCCAGATAAACGCAGCACACGCAGTGATTTTACGAACAACAACAAAACAAAATAACCCCTTCTCAATATATTTTTCTGTTTCTTAGGAAGAAAAAGAGACAGTTATCTGCCAGCTCCGTTTTAGTTACAGTTACTGGACTAGTTCCAGAAAGCCTGTATTCACTTTTGTTCTTAGAAAAATGTCATTGTCTTCAGAAACACTATCAAAAAGGGGGAAACATAAACATTTTTTCTTAAAAATGATAATCCACACAGAACACATGCTGAAATCCATAGCAAATTTACCTCTTGTTCCATCGTCCATTTCAGTGGGCTATGGTTTGGATCAGTTAGCAATTCAAAATTAAATTTCTGCTGAAGATATTCTGCTTGGTTTAAATCAAAAATTAAATGTAACTGGAACAAGTGGAAACTCAAGGGCTCAAAGAAAAGCATACCAAATCAACCAATCTATACGTATTTGCATCAGCAATAGGCCACTGCATACCAAATCATTCAGGCCCTAAAAATGCCAAAATGGCCCCAGAGACCTCCTACACTGGCCAGGTACACTAAAAAAAGAGAATTTGCATCACAAGAAGAGACGACAAAAGTACACTGATTTGTATAGAACTAGCATCTCCTAATTTATATGTAACTATAACTTAAATAGAAACTGGGTGAAATGTGGCATCCCCACTCTTGGGGCGGCGGCTAGGAGTCGTCATTGTGTGTGTGTTTTCAAGTGTGGCATCTTACCAAGGGGGAGGGTGTCTAACCAAGTTGTATTATGTCTGCGCACACCCCTGAACAGAAAAAGGGGCTAAACCTTTGTGCATACTTCAAATATTCTTTTTTTTTATTTCCGCATCCTCCACTCTTACTTCCAGGGGTTGGATCCCTGAGAAGCTTAAATGCTATTCTATCTCTTCCCCACCCCCCATTTATAGGGCTTTCTAGTAAAAAAGAGAAAAGGAAAAGGCAGGCAGGGAAAATGACCTAAGTGAAAGCTTATAGCAAAAGGTGGAGAGGGGAGTCGTAGCCATGCAGTTAGGAGGGGAGGGTGGCTACTTCTACCCACGCACCCTTCTCTACATTTTGCCTTGTTCACTCTCCACCCATCTGCCTCCTTGAGAAAAGGAGACTGGAAAATGTTGCTGTGTGAGGTAGTATTTTCTGCTTGGTTTCAGCTGTGTGCTTGTGTGTCTCACGGAGTTTGCATGCAGTCCTATATATGTCTACTACTCAGATGTAAGCCTCATGGGCCCCGTTCATACAACACGCTAAACCATGCTGCCTAACCATAAAATGGTTCCATTAACCATTTTGTGATTAAGCAGCATGGTTTAGTGCAGAGCTTTCCAAACTTTTCATGTTGGTGACACACTTAGACATGCATCATTTCGTGACACAGGCCATTGCTAGACGAGGAGTTAGCCCGGTGTGAGGCCCGGGCTCCCTGCTGTGCATCCAGATGACGCACAGGGGATCCCGGGGTCAGTCTGAGCTAAGTCCTCCCTTGACCCGGGATAACCAGATCCGCTTATGGCCTGGCTTTTCCGCAGCCCCGGGCAGAGGCCGGGGATACAGAAGGTCTAGCGACTTCTGTGGCTTTTCCCAGCTGCTCGCTTACTCGCAAGTAGCCGGAAGAAGCTACACACTGGGCACAGCATTCCATAGGAGCGCTGTGCCCATCGGGCCAGGAGGGGGAGTCACAGGGGGGAGATGGGGGCCAGGGGAAAGAGCGGACCCGGCAGGAGAGATGGGAGGGAAGAGCGGAGCCAGGGTGGGGAGATCACGGATGAGGGGGCGCGGAGGGGGCATCGGACATCACAGGCAGGTGATTGGGTGGGCATGGCTAGTGGGCTGGCGAGCGGGCAGGGGGGGCATCAGACATGGCGGCCGGGGGGGAAGAAGAACGGGGCCAGGGCATGGCGAGCGGGGACGGGCATGGCGAGCAGGGACGGGCATGGCGAGCAGGGAGAGGACGGGCAAGCAAGCAGGCAGGGGGGGCATCAGGCATTGTGGGGGGAAATCAGGGACAGGGGGAACGGAGAACCCTTTATTTTTTAAAAAAAAACACTTACTTTTCCATTGGTGCGCTCCTGCGCACATGGCCCTTTAAGTAAAAAAAAATGGAGGATGCAACGGAGCTTTCCCTTACCCCATCGCGTGTTACTTGTAGAAAAATGCGATGGCCCGTGCTAGCTGTAGCGCGGCGTCACCTGTACTCCCCACCGGATTATCAGGTAGGTCTAGCAAGGCCCACAGTAATTCAGTTTTACTAGAAAACCGGAGGTTAAACTAACCCCTTATAAGAGATATGGACACATACATAAATTGTAATACGTTTGCGCGACACACCTACACACTGCAGCCGACACACTAACGTGTCGCGACACACAGTTTGGAAAGCTCTGGTTTAGCATGTTGTCTGAACGGGGCCAATAAGTTCAGTGGAACTTATTTCCAGGTTAGTAGGTATAGGATTGCAGGCTTGGTGCAATTCAATATTTGGCAAGGAAGGAACTTATCTTTGTGCTATCCTTTTGCTGCATAGGATTACAGCAGAAAGCAGTATCAGCTCACTGTGACTGTGCCGAATTCGTTCCTTTTGCTGGATCTGGCTTTTTGTTTCTTAAATGCAAGCACGGGGAAGGAGGTGCGCTCAAAAAAGCTCAGGTGGCGGAAGAGGGTCTCTGCAACTGAGGTATCCCTTTCTGTGGGTTTTGGCCATGACGGCATGGACATTTGGTAGCTTGGGAGACCAGTAGGCCAAATAAATTTTAAGAAAAAGGAAGCGCAAGAGGTGCCCGGGGAATTTCCCACGGTGACATCACCCTCTTTGTGTAGGCTACCATCAGTTATCTGGAACTGATCAGGCTGGGCTAAACATGGGCAGTTAATGCTTGAAAGATAGGCTGTGTTAATGAGTGGCCTTGGATACTTACTTGAATTTCAGCAGCAGCAGCTAATGACAAGAGATGGTCTGAGTTCAGACAAGACAATAATCAACTGGGGGGTGGGGTAATAGGAACAGAATGGGAAACAACCATTGATTAGCGTGTCGTCCAAACTCAGCCATGCTGTAATGGTTGGGGATCTCTTGAACGTTTTCAGTGAAATAGCCGTCTTAAGATCAAAGAAGTTGCCACCTTCCTAGTGAAGGAAAGGGCAGAATGATATTTTCAGACTAAATTAAGAGAGACATGAGTTATGCCAACAACCCCTGCTGTCTGGTTTGGATAACTCGGCAAACCATGGCAACCTCCCACCAAGGGCTGAATATTCTAAATGGCTGCTGGCACTCATCACAATCCACTGTAAATAAGCAAGTGGGCTGCAGTGATCATGCGAACCCAGTCATAGGCTGCATTCAGACAAGACTTTAGTCAATGGTGCGTTAATAGTCAACTCACAGTTGATTATTTTGTAGGTACTCCCTACACACAACTGTGGAGTGCTTGGGGCTGGCATTGAGTGGACTAATAGTCAACCCAGCATTTGACTGACACAGCCCCCACCCTTCTCCCTTCCCTCCCTGTGCTATCCCAGCAGCCATTGGGAGTTCTGCTGGCTGGACTAGAGTGGCAGCTGCTGCTTTGGGGCTCTTGCTCAGGAACTCTGTAGCCATCCGAAATAGTCCACTCAACCCTGCAAAACAGTCTACTGAGCCTGACAGACAACACGCTAACCAATGGTTGTGCAGATAATCAACTCTGCAGAGCGTTGGTTATCTCAGTTGGTTATTTTTGGGAAATTGTCAACCATGGGGTGTTTTTTGCCCAACAGACAACACAATAACCAACTGTTGACCATTCAACTGATGGTTGACTACTTAAACCACGGTTGGTTATCGTCTTGTCTGAACCCAGCCATAGTCTGAGACAGAGCGCTGAGAATTTTTAGCTGTAGTTGGCTGGAACTAGGGGTGTAGCCTTAGGTGGGGTGGGGGAGGCTGCACAAGTTGCTCTGTAGAATTTGCTGCCTGCTGTAGTAGTGCTTGTTTGTCTCCACTGATGCTCTGTTGCATATTTGTAAATCAGGCAAATATTCTGAAGATACCCTAAAGCTACAAGTCTGTCCATATTTATCTGGAAGTAAGTTGCATTGATCACAATGGGACCTACTTCCAAGTCAACATGCAGGAAGTTGTGCTGTCAGTCTCCAGTCTTTTCTCAAAAGAAATTTAACTCCTATAGCTCTGGCCCTGGAGCTTCTCCCCACTCACAAGGGGGCGTGGCCTATAGTGTGTTATCAATTACTTTATGGATGTAAGCAGTTCAAGGCTTCTAAAATGGACAGACTGGCCTTAGCTAGACCGAAGGTTTATCCCGGGATCATCCTGGGGTCGCCCCTGCCTGCTCCCAGGATATCCTGTGCGTCATTTACATGAACAAGTATGACCCCGGGACAATCTCAGGATAAACCTTAGGTCCAGCTAAGGCCACCGTGTACCACCCACAAGGCGTGGACTTCTATAAATGAAAATGTGCCACACTAATGTGGACAGGACATTCTTGCATCATACAGCTGATCCTGAGAGTTCTCAGTTATTTTTGAGTAGAGATTGTAAGAGGAGAGGCCTACAAAATTATAATAGAGCTGACAGGTACAATAGCAGAAGACTACTGAAGGCAAACCTGTATGCCATTTGACGTTGTCTTATTAGAACCAGTTCCCACAATCACAGTAGCTGGGGAAATTGCATCAGCCGTTTTGGAAATAGCTACCAGCTATCTCGATGTACAACCCAGATCGACTGACATTTCCCAGTGTGATTGTGGTATCATAGCTTCTTTTTATACTTCGTTGTACTTTGCATTGATTATTTTTACTATCTATTTTATTGTAAACTGCTTTTTGTGACTTTAAACACTGAGTATGGAATATAAAACTTCATAATCCTGGCTGACTCTGGCCGTAGCTAGACCTAAGGTTTAACCCAGGATCATCCCAGGTTCGTCCCTGCCTGAATGCTGGATACCCTGTGTGGCACTTAGATGAACAGGTTTGACCTCAGGACAATCCTGGGATAAACCTTAGGTCTCTATGAGGATTCTGATGGTTTGACTCAGCCCACATAATGTTGCTTAAGATCAAGGGTACAGAACCCTCTTTCAGTCCTTCAAATACCCATTTCACTAGGAGGGGGATATAACACTGCACCTTTTGAATAAAATGAGCTGGAGTGATCTGTCCACTTTTTAAAAGTGTGTGTGCTATTACAGTAGCCCCCAGCGCAGCCGCAGCAAAGAAAGCAGCTATTTTTATGGTATTGGTAGCCATATTTGAATTTACCCAAATTCAAAGAGCACTTCAGAACAGTACTTTCTGGGGGGAACAAAATGGCAGCTGCTCTGATTCTCTTCCCACCAAAACAAAGTTGCTTCGTACCCAAAATATAGCTGAAATAAAAGAGTCGATTCCATAGTTGGGTGAAACTGATGAGGAATGGTCCTTCTCAGTGGTGTGAACCCTACCACAGACCAGAGCCATAAGACTGCAAGGACAATCTGCTAAACTAAAAATGGTTTCCCCTTGTGGATCTTTTCTACTGGGAAGAATACTAATTGTAGCCAAGTGAAAAATAAAAATGACACGAAGTCTAGACTTCTTTTTTCCTTTTCGTTTTTTGAAATGGTGTCTGGAAGGTGACATCATTTCTATAATCTGTTGTTAAAAGTAGCCTGTTTTATGGTGATTCACAGTACACAACAGGCTGCTTTGGAAGTAGCCTTAGGAAGCCTGTGAATCAGGGCCCTGCTTCCAGCACACATTGCTACTCTCCAGGTGCTCTTGTACACCTCCAAAGAAACAATCCGCACCACCTTGACATCCATTTTCCCATGAAGGTGCACTTTATGTATTCTTAAAATAAATAATTTGGGGGAAGAAGAAAGAAACAATTGTTGGAGTGAGATGAGGGGTGCCCTCTTCTGCTCCCATCTCTATTCCAAATCCGCGAAGCGTTCCCCTCGCCCGCTGTGGGCTTAATTTGCCCTCACTGCCATAATGACGTAGCCAAATCAGATTGCTGCACAGTGTAATGATATCATCACACTCATCCCATGACTCCTGCTTGGCCAGACCCACCTAGGGAGAAGATGACCCAGTAAGTACAGGAAGGAAATGATGCCAAAGCAGAAGGAGAGTGAGGAGACAATGGCAGCAAACTGCAGCTGATATTCATATTATTTAAGAGTTTTTCAGGAAGCATTTTAGCCCCCTGAAAGCACTACATTCAGCCTGAAAATCAAATGGGTGGACTTTTGCCACTCCTAATAAGAGAACCATGAGGTAAGGACCTCTTTTTTTGTCCGTGTCTCTCTATAAAACACTGTGGGCATGAGCTGGCCAGGGAGTAAGCCCCATTTAAGTGAAAATGAAATTCAGTTTAACTCCATAGGACATACTTCTGAATAGATATATACAGGATTGCATTGCAAGTTAGGGCTTGTTTATACGCTCTATATACTCTGTCATGGTTGCGTAGTTGTGCCCCGTTGTTTAGATGATGAAGCCGCCATCTCGCAGCTACACCTCGCTATTCCCCATGAAGCCGTGCATTTTCAATGTGTCGGTTTGCCATGACTTTTTACTTTGATCCGGTGTCACCAAGGTTGTTTGTGTGTGTGTCAGTGGTGGCTTCAGTTTGGTTTAAAGGAGTGGGGCGTAGTTAGGGAGCGGATCCACGAGAATACAGGGCCAGGGGTGGGCTCCAGGTGAGCGTTCAGCAGTGGCCGCCGTGGCAACATTGAAGTCTCATTCTGGAATGAAAGTAAAGACAGTTAACTCTCACGCATAAATTCAATGAACTAGCTACAGGCTTTCCAAGTTACAATGCTGCACAGAGTTGCCGGAGGGAACAGTTTGAGTGGTTTTCAGTCACTCGATATTTGCTGCCCATTACTGCTGTCTGACAGTGCTGCAACTTTTCCTGGATGGATCAAGCCCACGCTCACTCTTGCCCCATGACCCTGTTGACGCTGCTTCTCAGCAGCAATGCTACGTGGTTTTGGTGGGGGGGAGAATCAGTAGGTAAAGCGGCAGTGAGCAGGTGCCCCCTTATTCATTTTGATGTGAAACATGTTTAAATCAGTTTTATGTATTTTATAATATTTTTTGTATTCTATGTTGTTCCCCACCTCGATCCAGAGGGAGAGGCGGGTAATAAATAAATACACTATTATTATTATTATTATTATTATTATTATTATTATTATTATTATTAAAATCTCCTCCATCACAGGACTTACACTGACTTAACCTTGACCAGATTATGGCCCGTGCACATTGACAGTTATAAGTATAATGGGTTTAATCCAATATTGTGTTAGTGCAGTGGGAACGTCCTCCTTCTCGCCTCCCGCCTACAGCCTTCTGTGCTGTCCAAAACTCTGCTCTGGAGAGTTTCTCAGCCCTTCTCAGCGCAGGGGTCACATGGCTTCCATCACCATGGGATACAACTCAATTCAATGTCTCCTTAATTTCAGTGGAAGAGATCAGCAGAGTTTCAGGCTGTTTTTATTTATTTTTATTTATTTATTTATTTTATTACATTTTTATACTGCCCAATAGCCGAAGCTCTCTGGGCGGTTCATAAAAATTAAAAACCATAATAAAACAACCAACAGGTTAAAAACACAAATACAAAATACAGTATAAAAAAGCACCACCAGGATAAAACCAGGCAGCAAAATTGATATAAGATTAAAATACAGAGTTAGAACAGTATAATTTAAATTTAAGTTAAAATTAAGTGTTAAAATACTGAGAGAATAAAAAGGTCTTCAGCTGGCGATGAAAAGAGTACAGTGTAGGCGCCAGGCAGACCTCTCTGGGGAGCTCGTTCCACAACCGGGGTGCCACAGCAGAGAAGGTCCTCCTCCTAGTAGCCACCTGCCTCACTTCCTTTGGCAGGGGCTCACGGAGAAGGGCCCCTGTAGATGATCTTAAGGTCCGGGCAGGTACATATGGGAGGAGGCGTTCCTTCAAATAACCTGGTCCCAAACTGTTTAGGGCTTTGAATGTCAATCCCAGCACTTTGAATCGGGCCCGGACCTGGACTGGCAGCCAATGAAGTTGTAAAAGGATTGGCGTAATGTGATCTCGCCAGCCAGTCCCTGTTAGTAAACGGGCTGAAGTTGTATCAGCTGAAGTTTCCAGACCATTTTCAAAGGCAGCCTCACATATAACGCATTGCAGTAATCCAAACGAGAAGTTATCAGAGCATGGATAACTGTAGCTAGGCTATCTCTGTCCAGATAAGGGCGCAGTTGGTATATCAACCTAAGCTGAAAAAAGGTGCTCTTTGCCACTGAGTTCACCTGTGCCTCAAGTGACAGTTCTGGATCTAAGAGCACAGAGAGCACTCTGTGGCTTTCCTTTAATGAATGTTTTACAGTCTGCGAACAAAAATGTAAAATTTGTGGGGGGAAACTATGATAAATTTCTAAAAAGAGTGAGAAATGAGGACAAACACCTACATTTTGAAAAGTGAAATTTTAAACTTGTAACTGTAAAATGAGGAAGCAGTATGCATAGCACAGTCATCATGGTAGTTTTCCTTCATCACAAGCTAAACATTAAGAAGAAGCCGACTTTTCCAGTTTTGCTTCCCTCCTTTGTTTCACAGCATACGGCACCCACAATCCAGCACAGAGCTCATTGAAAACAATGGATCCTAGGACAAGTTAAGTTAAGAAAGTTCAGGAAAGTGATGTTTCCAGTCCACGTTTCCCACCTGCACCCTAAAAATCCCTTTCTGGAGGATGGGGGGATCCTCCTGAATACTGTTGGATGGGGCTATGGCAGGTGGGTGGGGGGACATCCCCACCAGCTTGGATCCTAAGATTAAAGAAGTACATGGAGGACAAGTTTCCCCTGTCCTCTGCCGCTACCCAACAGCCCTCCCTCCCCGGTGCCACATTCCACATTGTCCCTAACCCTCTGGAGAGGTTTTCAGAGGTCACGGGTGGCTGCAGGTGGGAGGGGCCAGAAAACTTCCCTTCTGTGAACTCAATTCATCTTAGGATCCAAGTCAATGAATTTAAGCATGCTTACCTCTGGACTGAACTATGGTCACCCGTCATTGACTGTCCACAAGCCCTGAGCAGAACGTTGTAGTAGGAGAAGGTTCCTCAGCCAGATCAGCTTTTCTCAGCTAAATATGGGAGGTCTGTATGCACATCTGGAATGGCTGGATTATTTGCTTACAGCTCTGCTTAACCTACGACCAATCCCCAGATGCATATTTATTTCAGAATTTAATGTTACCAGATTATTATTTTTACAGCAGTTACATTATCTTTTACCCATATCTACAAAGAAACCCTCCTCACAAGAGCTCCCAGCTTTGTCTAGTATATGATTACTGTCTCCCCTCACAAAAAGACAAAGAGATTCAGCAATCCATCTATAAATGCCTGCAGTTCCTCCTGCCCCATTTCCACCCAAGGTGGCATTCACCCTGGGTGGGAGGGGGGCGGGGCGGAATCTTCAAATCATGAGATACATTGATCGGGATGAGTGATTATCTGGAAATACCAAACCAGACTGTGTAACTCCTAAAAAGTTATATAGTAAATTGTACAATGATTTCACCTCTTAATGGAATTAAGAGTGCAGCTCCATCTAGTGAGGCAGAATTCCTTACATAGGCTTATATTTTCTTACAATAAGAACATGCCCATAAGGGAATGCTTATCAAATTTGCAGATGACACAAAATTGGGTGGGATCGCTAATACCCTGGAAGACAGAAACAAACTTTAAAGTGATCTTGATAGGCTGGAGGGTTGGGCTGAAAAGAACAGAATGAGATTTAACAGGGATAAATGCCAAGTTCTACATCTAGGAAATAGAAACCAAATGCACAGTTACAAGATGGGGGATA
This sequence comes from Elgaria multicarinata webbii, assembly GCF_023053635.1. Taxonomy (NCBI): domain Eukaryota; kingdom Metazoa; phylum Chordata; class Lepidosauria; order Squamata; family Anguidae; genus Elgaria; species Elgaria multicarinata. The sequence continues at coordinate 12,888,615 of NC_086172.1, read as the reverse complement.
CTTGGCTCAGCAATACTACAAACGAGAAGGATTTTGGAATTGTTGTAGATCACAAGCTGGATATGAGCCAATAGTGTGATATGGCTGCAAAACAAGCAAATGCTATTTTGGGCTGCATTAATAGAAGTATAGCTTCCATATTGCGTGAGGTACTGGTTTCTCTCTATTCAGCAATGGTTAGGCCTCATCTTGAGTATTGCGTCCAGTTCTGGGCACCACACTTCAAGAAGGATGCAGACAAGCTGGAGGAAGGCAACGGGATGATCATTGCTCTGATCATCCCCTATGAGGACAGACTAAAAGGACTGGGCATGTTTGGCCTGGAGAAGAGAAGATTGAAGGGAGACATGATAGCACTCTTCAAATTCTTGAAAGGTTGTCACACAGAGGAGGGCCAGGATCTCTTCTCGATCCTTCCAGAATGCAGGACTCGGAATAACGGGCTCTAGTTAAAGGAAGCCAGATTCTGGCTGGACATCAAGAAAAACTTCCTGACTGTAAGAGCAGTATGACAATGGAACTAATTACCTAGGGAAGTTGTGGGCTCTCCCACACTAGAGGCATTCAAGACGCAGCTGGACAACCATCTGTCAGGAATACTTTAAGGTGGATTCCTGCATTAAGCAGGGGCTTGGACTCATGGCCTTATAGGTCTCTTCCAACTCTACTATTCTATGATTATAACATTTCTGCCTCGTTTGTCCAATTGACATCAGTAAATGGATCACAGTAAATGGATCACTTTTTTGCAGTGAAAATTGTAGGGGTGGGCCCCGGATCAGGCCCTTAGTTTGTGGGTATTGGGTTAAAGTCCCTCACCGCCGCCCCCATGCTAGGATCCTAAATCGAAGACCCTTTGTTTACACTAGAGTAAAAAAAGAACCAAAGAAATCTAACATTCTGTCTGCTTTGGCCTTCTGTGGCCTTGAGCCAGATCTACACCAAACAGCATAAAACAATTTGGAAATGGTTTGAAAACTGTATATGGAGTGTGTCCTGGGCCACAACAGCTGTCAATACCATTATAAACTGTTTTAAAGCAGTAGTGTAGATCCTGCCTTGGAACCTGGAAGTCCCAGAAGGCATCAGACCAGTAGCCATCAATCCTCTATTAAAGCCATCTGAGGCCATGGCTAGACCTGCTGATATCCTGGGGATCACCCCGGGATCATCCCTGTGCGTTCACATGATGCACAGGGGATCAGCAGGGAGGGATCATCCCTCCCTTGCCCTGGGATATCGGAATAGCCTTTAATCCCACTTTTCCCGCGGTCTTGGGCTGATCCCGAGACCGCAGAACATGTGGGCGGTTGTTGCACGTTGTCCCGGCTCCTCGCGAGGAGCCGGAAGCCAGGCATGGGGGTGGGGTGGGGTGAGTGGGGAAATTATTCTTTTTTTTAAAAAAAACTTACTGTTTTTTGCTGGAGTGCTCGTGCGCTCTGTCTCCTTTAAGAAAAAAATGGTGGGTGCGACATCCTCTTCCTCCTAGGACGTCGTGTGCCACATGTAGACAGAGGGGGAGATCTCACGATAACCATACCATGAAATCCTCCCTCCTCCGTCGTGCTAGACCTGTGGATCTAGCTATGCCCTAAGCCAATGGCAGTGAGCAATAATTCTTCATTCTCTTTCAGTTTCATCTGCCAGCTCCAATGGAGATTCAAGTAGTAATAATTGCAGCACAGAGACACAGAAGAGGCAGGGGCAGTGGTTAGAAAAACAACCACACCCTTGTAAATAGTTATTTAAGATAGGGTGACCATATGAAAAGGAGGACAGGGCTCCTGTATCTTTAACAGCTGTATTGAAAAGGGAATTTCAGCAGGTGTCATTTGTACATATGGAGAACCTGGTGAAATTTCCTCTTCATCACAACAGTTAAAGCTACAGGTGCCCTGCTCTCTTTTAAATCTGGTCACTCTAGCATAGCTCCTGCACTTTAACTGTTGTGATGAAGAGGGAATTTCACCAGGTTCTCCATATATACAAATGACCCCTGCTGAAATTCCCTTTTCTATGCAACTGTTAAAGATACAGGAGCCCTGTCCTCCTTTTCATATGGTTACCCTATTTAAGAACTAAATGCTCTTCACTCATTATTATTAATTATCTTATTCATCAATAAGCCTTATCATATGCTATTTAGAGCCTTACGCCATAGCTAGACCTAAGGTTTATCCCTGGATCGTCCAGGGGTCAAACCCGTTCATCTAGGTGACACACAGGGGATCCAGTGCTCAGGCAGGGGCGAACCCTGGATGATCCCAGGATAAACCTCAGGTCTAGCTGTGGCCTTAGACTATTTAAACGACACAGCAGCCTTAGAGCTTCTCCGTATGATCAGTTTATTGCACATTCGTGATTTGTCACTGACGGAAGTTTGCAGCCCCCTTTTCATGAAGTTGTCAACATTTGATGTCTCTCCTGCTGTTTTCAAGCAAGAAACAGTCATTTTATAAAACCCCGAAAATGCGGTAATAAATCAAAATCACGCAATAAAAAAGTATCATCTTCTGGGGGGTATAATTGAAACATATGGGAATGCAAATATGTACAAAGACTTTGGAAGATGGTGTTTTTAGAAATCGAAGAAATAGTGGGAATGAAAATAGAACAAACACCAAAGATTGCATTACTATCACTATTTGAAGATTTAAAATGTGGAAAAGAAACTAAAGAGCTGATATCGAGTTTGTTGACTGCAGCACGATTGATGGTAGCTAGGAACTGGAAGATTCAAGGGGAATACTTTATTGAAGAATGGTATAAAGAAGTATGGGATATAGCTATTAATGATAAACTGACTTGTAATATTAAGTGGAGAAAAGGCGTAACTAAAATAAATGAGTTTGAAGGAATCTGGAAACAGTTCCTAATATTTGTGTTTACTAAGGGAAGTGGGAAACCGCCAGCAGAAGAAATGATAAGATTTTGGAATCAGGAATAGATCCCGAGGTGGAGGGTGCACTTTTATGTTAAGAACGATTATGTTGTAGTATGATAATTTATAGGTAATAGCTATTCAACATATATGTACTCAACGTTTATTCAATGTGTATGTAGCAGTTGTTTGATGTTTTTTTTTCTTTTATTATTGTAATGCTGTATGTTTAATTAATGTAGAAAATAAAAATATTAACAACAACAACAAAAAGGAACTGACAAAAACAAAAGTGGGAGGCACATGTATTGTGATGATCGTTTAAGCTCGCAAAGATTCTGGGAGACCAGTAAGGCTGCGGGATTTTTGCTAAATGTAGAGAAACGCTCTCTCTCTCTCTCTCTCTCTCTCTCTCTCTCTCTTCCCTTTCCTCAATTGCCCTCTCTGGTAAAAGGCAGCTTAAAGGGATTCTAGCTGTTTCAAAAGGTTACAGACAGAAACATTTCTGAACATATTTCAATGGGATAATTTGGCAACAGATGGAAGAACTCCATTAAGTATATATTGTTTTCACGGGAATTCTCATAATTCATGAACCCAAGATGCCATAGTTACACATATTTTTATTTATATAGTGCTTCATATGATTGTACATAGATAAAAAATGTAGGCCTTGTCCAAAGATCCACAATCCAAAACAGTTTTCCACTTTTACCCAGACAGTCCTCCACTACAGTGGCCCTGGTTAATGTATGGTGGTTATTCGTTGTCATTGTTCAACCAGCATGAGAACTTGATAGTACCCGAATGAAGGTAGGACGACTAGTCCCATCTTTGGAATAGATTGGAGGTGACCAGAGCAATGAGAATGGCCGGCTGGATTAAGGATCTGGTCTTACAAGGCTTTACTGCCTCTTCAAAAGGCACTTGGTCTAAACTGAAGAATGTGTTTTCTCATTAAAGTCTGGCAGGTGTCCTGAATGGCATAATGTCACTGCCCCATCCCTTCCTTTTAGCAATTCAAATATTCAAGGAAACATCTAAACTTAATATCCCAAAGAATATTCTAATTTATTTGCTATTTTGACAGCTGCATGACCTTGGGGCAGGAATTTCTAAAAGTCCTGCGTGTGCTGTTAACTAAAGCTTCACTGTTCTTGGAAAGGATGTAATCGTTGATCTGCTGGGGTGTGTAGGACGTCAGGGCATGTGTCCTCTGAGTGTGGGTAAAGAGAGCACCTTAGATGGCAGAGAGTGGAATCTCCATGGTGGAAATGGGAGGAGCAAGAACAAACAGAAGGACCGTAAGGTCTGATAAATAAACCAGCTTACAAATTGATGATTATTGATTATATTATCAGGGATATAAGAATGCCCATATATATGTAAACGGGAGGAGAGTATGTGAGATTTTTATTCTTCAACGCGAGTGTTCTTTTTTGCTCATTATTATTCTATTAAGTGTTGCCGTGCTCTATTAATAATAACCAAAACAACTTGTAAGCACTCAAAATGGGGGCAGGGAGGGTCTTAGGAGGTTTTCTGACTTTGGCAGAAAGGCTTTGAAAATTCATTCCACTGATACACAAAGAACTGATTATATTGTACGCCTGGCTCCTGCATACCTCAGGGAACACTTTCTCTCATATGGAATTCAGGAAGACAGGGCATACTTTTTGTTCGTTCTTTACTGAGATAATCTGTGGAGCAGGGCCTCCTCAGTAGTGGTGCCCATACTTTGGCGTGCCCATCAAAAAGAGACCCAACTACCCTTCTCTTCATTAATCTACTTTCTGTTCTTTAATCTTTAGTTCCATACAATCTTTAATCTTCAGTGTCTTTCTAAATTAAATTTACAAAGTTATATTTAAGGAAAGATTTGTCTTCAGTATATTTCCCATTTCTACTATTATGGTTACTAATGTGCTATTTGTTCTTTACACTGATGGCTTGTAATAGTCCAAGATGGTGATTTATTTATTTATTTATTTATTTATTACATTTATATACCGCCCCATAGCCGAAGCTCTCTGGGCGGTTTACAATAGTTAAAAACAGTCAGGAGAAGTTCAGCTGAATGCTATAAATCTCTCTCTAGCTTTTCAAATGTGATTCTCATTACCAGTTGGAGAAAATGACACCCCTCCAGAAAAGGAGGGCAGTGACCCCTTCCCTTTCATCCTCAAAATCCCAAACCCCAGCATTGTTTCAAAGGTCAGAGACAGAAGGAGAGCTGAGAATGGGAGTTAGTGGAAATGGGGGTGCAGCTGTGCGGGAGGCTGCATAAGTTGTTGAGCTCCATCAGATGGGGGGACATCACGCTTCCCTACCGTCACTTCTCTGCCCCCGCTCTCGTTGCTTGATACTTCCATGCAGGTGGCCCATTCAATGGGCTGTTCTGATTGCGCTGCTTCTCCTGCACACAGCAGGAGATAGCAGCAACTTCTCTTTTTAAAAATAGATTGGACTTTCTGGGTGTTTATTTTGCAGCGCAAGGAAGGCCAGAAGGGGAGGGGAGGCGCGTAGGAGGCAGACGCCATCATGAGAGGGACCTCCAAGAAATCCGTGAGTGCCCAGTAACGAGCGTGCAATAAAATCCTTGTCTGAGGGAGCTCGTTGTCTGGGGATCCGCATCTCGGGGATCTGCATCTTGCACCCACTTGCAACCACTACATTCGTTTAGTACAGTGGTTCCCAATTGGGGGTCCGCGTAACCCACCCGGGGGGTCCGTGGCACCATTCACATATTCACCATTCATTTCTGGAGTCCACTGATGATGAATTCCTACCAGAAGTAAAATATAACATCACTGAGCACCTGCGTGATTTAGCAACAACCAACATGTTAAAAGCACAATTACAAAATGCAGTATAAAAAGCACCACCAGGATAAAACCACACAACAAAATTGATATAAGATTAAAATACAGAGTTAGAACAGTAAAATTTAAATTTAAGTTAAAATTAAGTGTTAAAATACTGAGAGAATAAAAAGGTCTTCAGCTGGCGACGAAAGCAGTACAGTGTAGGCGCCAGGCGGACCTCTTTGGGGAGCTCATTCCACAACTGGGGTGCCACAGCGGAGAAAGCCCTCCTTCTAGTAGCCACCTGCCTCACTTCCTTTGGCAGGGGCTCACAGAGAAGGGCTCCTGTAGATGATCTTAAGGTCCAGGCAGGTACATATGGGAGGAGGCGTTCCTTCAAATAACCTGGCCCCAAACCGTTTAGGGCTTTAAATGTCAATACCAGCACTTTGAATCGGGCCCAGACCTGGACTGGCAGCCAATGAAGCTGGAAAAGGACTGGCGTAATGTGATCTCACCGGCCAGTCCCTGTTAGTAAATGGACTGCCCTGTTTTGTACCAGCTGAAGCTTCCGGACCATTTTCAAAGGCAGCCCCATGTATAACGCATTGCAGTAATCCAAGCGAGAAGTTATCAGAGCATGGATAACTGTAGTTAGGCTATCTCTGTCCAGATAAGGGCATAGTTGGTATATCAACCTAAGCTGATAAAAGGTGCTCTTTGCCACTGAGTTCACCTGTGCCTCAAGTGACAGTTCTGGATCCAAGAGCACCCCCAAACTACAGACCCGATCCTTTAGGGAGAGTGCCGCCCTGTCCAGGACAGGGCAAACATCACCTCACCGGACAGATGAACCACCCGCTAACAGTACCTCTGTCTTGTCTGGATTGAGTCTCAGTTTGTTAGCCCTCATCCAGTCCATTACCGTGCCCAGGCACTGGTTCAGAACAGTCACTGCCTCACCTGGGTTTGTTGAAAAGGAAAGGTAGAGCTGGGTATCATCCACATATTGATGACACCTCAGTCCACATCTCCGGATAACCTCCTCCAGCGGCTTCATGTATATGTTAAACAGCATAGGGGATAAGATAGAGCCCTGCGGAACCCCATGGCTTAGGAGCCATGGCACAGAGCAATAATCCCCCAGCACCACCTTCTGGAATCGGCCATCCAAGTAGGAGCGGAACCACTGCAACGCAGTACCTCCAACTCCCAGCTCAGACAACCTATCCAGAAGGATACCATGGTCGATGGTATCGAAGGCCGCTGAGAGGTCCAGGAGAACCAACAGGGTCGCACTCCCCTGTCTCTCTCCCGACAGAGGTCATCCCACAGGGCGACCAAGGCAGTTTCCGTTCCAAAACCAGGCCTGAAACCCGATTGAAATGGATCTAGGTAATCCGTTTCATTCAAGAACGCCTGGAGTTGTCCTGCAACCACCCGCTCAAGCACCTTGCCCAGGAAAGGGATATTAGCCACCGGCCTGTAGTTGTTAACGTCCTCCGGGTCCAGATTAGGCTTCTTCAGGAGTAGTCTAATTACCGCCTCTTTTAAAGAGGCCGGCACCACTCCCTCTCTCAAGGAGGCATTTACAACTTCCTGGACCCAGCCGGCGATCCTCTCCTTATTTGATGTAATGAGCCATGAGGGTCAAGAGTCAAGCACACAGGTGGTTGACCGGACTTGGCCAAGCACCTTGTCCACATCTTCGGGCCTCAAAAACTGAAACTCATCCAATAAAACTGAGCCAGACGGCGCTCTGAATGCCTCTACTAGTGGAGCTGCATTAAGTGTGGTGTCCAATTCATGATGAATCTGAGCGACTTTATCTTCAAAGTGCTGTGCAAACTCGTCACAGCATGCTACCAAGGGTTCAACTATTTCACGCCCTGGCCCGGAGTGTAACAGGCCGCGAACCATCTGGAAAAGCTCCGCTGGACGACACTGAGAAGATGCAATGCTGATGGAAAAGAACTGTCTCTTTGCCACCCTCGCTGCCACAGAGTAGGCTCGATAGTGAGCTCTAACCCATGTTCGATCAGACCCAGCACGAGTTTTCCTCCACCTGCATTCTAGCCGTCTCCCCTCTTGCTTCATTGCCCTCAGCTCAGGTGTATACCAAGGAGCTGACCGGGCTCTGCTCAGAGGGAGAGGACGCTTGGGCGCGATCGTGTCAACCGCCGAGTCATCTCTGCATTCCACAGAGCGACCTGGGCTTCGACAGGAGCACCGGCCATATCAGCAGGAAAATCCCCCAGAGCCCTCTGGAATCCATCGGAGTCCATTAGCCTCCGGGGGCGGACCATTTTAATAGGCCCCCCACCCTTGCAGAGGGGAAAGGCCACCGAGAGTCTAAACCTCAATAGGAAGTGATCCGACCATGACAAGGGGGTAGATGTTAATTCCCCCACTTTCAGATCACCATCCTCCTGTCCAGTCGAGAAAACCAGATCAATCGTGTGTCCTTTTACATGCGTTGGGCCAGTAACATGTTGAGACAGCCTCATGGTTGTCATGGCAGCCATGAAGTCCTGAGCCGCTCCGGATACAGCGGCCTCGGCATGGAAGTTGAGATCCCCCAGAACCACCATCCTGGGGGTCCTCAACACCAGGTCCGAGACAACCTCCGTTAGCTCAGGCAGGGAGACTGTTGGGCAGCGGGGTGGACAGTACACCAGCAGAATCCCTAATCTGTCTCGAGTACCCAACATACAGTACAAACGCTCAAGTTCAGCACTCAACTGAACAGGAAGCCTAGAGAAGGAGATTGCATTCCTATAGACCACGGCAACCCCCCCTCCCCGGCCCTCGAGTCTGTGCTGGTGCTGCACTGAGTACCCAGGAGGGCAGAGCTGGGTGAGAGCAACCCCCCCCCCCAGTTCACCCACCCAGGTCTCAGTGATACATACCAGGTCAGCCCCCTCATCCACAATCAGATCATGGATGAGAGAGATTTTGTTTTGGACTGACCTGACATTCAGCAGCAGCAGCACCAGACCCGAGAGCAAGCTGATAAGGCCGCCAGGAACCATCTGGTTGGGGGAAGGACTAGAAGAGGGGATAGCTGTAAGGACTCTATCCCCTCTTCTCCTCATCTGGCCTGTTCCTCCCACAGCACCATACCTCCCCCTACCCGTGACCACAGTTATGCATGCATCCCCATATCCCCCAGAGCTCCCCCGATGGATTAATATCCATCTGACACATTAATGTTTCATTACTACCGGCCATTAGCATATAGCTGGCACAATTTTTGGAATACTCTGCCCTTAGCACTCATATGTTGATTTTTATACAGTGGCCAAAAAAGGTCCTGCTAACTGGTTCAGTCAATGTATGTGATGGGGCATGGCAGGCGCCAACCCCAATCTGTACATGTCCATTTGAACCTCTTCCAGCAGCCTCCCTGTGAAAGTGTCCCTGTCCTTGTGATTGAGAGAGAACTGTGCCTTGGTCCCAATCGCACAGACAGAGGTCAATGTATTTGCAGCTCTACTCACGGGGAGTCCCTTCAGTCATTCAGTGGACATGTACCAGTGCCTGCCACATACCCCATTTATGAGTCTCCTTTCGGGCCCCAAATAGCGCCGCCCAGGGCCGGTGCTACCATAGAGGCCACTCAGGCGGCCGCCTAGGGCACTAAGCTAAGAGGGGTGCCAGGCGCTGCACAGCACTCATGCGCGTTGTTGGCCGTGAGCCAGCCTGGCCTGGCCCGAGGATTCAGCTGGGCTTCAGCGGGCGAGATGGTGCCCCGCCCCCACCCAGCCGAAGCAAAGCCAGTGACGCTGGGGGGGGGGCTCCACATTCGGACTTCCACCTGGAAGCCACCCTCCCAGAGCCACTCTAGCTGCCTGGAAGCCGCCCTCCCAGAGCCGGGAGGCCGCCGCCACCAGAAGAAGAAAAAGCACGTGGCAAGCTCGACCCTGGCCCAAGCCAGCCTCTGCCTTACTCCCGAGGAAAGGGCACTGGGTCGCCTCGCCTCTCTCCTCAAACAGGATGCGATGTCCAGGCAAGCGGGCAAGTGGGACTCCCTCTCCCTTCCCCCAGGAAAGCTAGGGACTTGTGGACTCCTCATAAGGCAAACTTTCCTTCTTCCCAATCCTGCGCGCGTGGATCAACAGGACTTGCATCTGAGAAAGTGTTGCACCGGGAGGCACCAGTGCAGCCCGATCCGCCTATGCCTCCTTACTCGGAAGCCTTATTCCCCCGAGTAAACGTGCGGAGGGGATCGGGATGCCAGGCTGCATAGCGAGTTGTGTTTGCACGGAAGTAAGTCCTGGTGAATTCCAGGCAGCTCAGTCCCAAATTGAAGTGAGCCAGTCCCAGCTCTCCACTCGGCGCACACGTTCGGACTTCCGCACAATTTGGGGAGGGTGCAAGTAGCGCGCCTTGCCTAGGGCACAAAATATTCTGGCACCAGCCCTGGCGCTGCCCCCTGAACAACTTACAGTTTCTAATTTAAAGCATTAGAATGAAAACTGGCATTTGCATAGTTAAAGAAATGCTAGAAGTAACATAGAAACAAATGAGTCTAGCAAGTGTATTTAAAAGGATCTTAGATACAATAGGCAATATGCATTATGTAATTTTGCTGGAAATGGAGTGCTTAGCTGATATAGAGGAGAGGAAGGTGTAGGGAAGAAGGATGTGAGTGGAATTCATGTAGAGGGTGATGATTTTGAAAATGTGTGTGTTTCTAAGGCAAGATGGGTAGGAAGATTTTGAGTGTGTTTCAGGGTGCAAAAAGTTGGAAGATTGCTGCAAAGGGGGGAGGGATTTGGGGGCAGAGGGAGTGACGTTCAGGAGTATGCACGGTAGAAAGTAACGAAAGAAAGGAGGGGGAGGAAAAACTCACTAAAAGTTCAGCAAGGGGTTCAGAGTTTACGGATTCAGGCTTCGATGAGAGTCTTTCAAAAATTGCACAGATATTAAGGGGAAAGAATTCCAGCTGGCCTATTGAATACAGGTGAATACAGGAGTTAATAAAAGGAATATAACTGTTCTTAAGTCTAGGGGCTAGAGATTAAAATACTGTAGGAAAAATAGCCAGTGACACTAAATGAAAGTGTGTGTGTGTGTGTGTGTGTGTGTGTGTGTGTGTGAGAGAGAGAGAGAGAGAGAGAGAGAGAGAGAGAGAGAGAGAGAGAGAGAGAGAAGGGGGGGCACAGACCCCCAAGATTTCTTGTAGCATCTCAGTGAGGATTCTTTGGAGAAGATAGCCATAAATTCAGTGGCTTGCAGTCCTGAATAACCTGGTTCTGTATTTAATGCTTATAGTAACCGAAACAAACAAAAAGACAATTTCAGGTTTTGTGTCTCCACCACAAGCACCTCATCAGGTCTTTGATTAGAATTTTGGAAGGACTAGAGGAGCCGTCCGAAAAGGAAACTGGCCCCAGTGTTTTTTTCCTTCTAGATATTGATTTTTGCAGGGCGTGTTGGGTGTTACATTAACTTATAAGCAGAATCCATTCCCAGCCACGTGGTTCCCTGAAAGGGTTCATTGCAAGGATCCATTGTTCAACTTTTAGAAAGCAATATAGGTGATATGGCAGGATTCAGAGGATGAGATAAAGGAAGAAATACAATGGATTTTAGAGGGGGGCACCTACATTATATGCTTTTAGACACCAGGTGAAGACCTTTTTATTCTCCCAGCATTTTAACAGCCTATAAATAAATTTTAACTTGGTGTTTTAAATTTGTAATATTGCATTGCTGCTGTTTTTATCTGGTTGAGCTTTTATATTGTATTTTATAGTATGGTTTTATACTATTGTTTTATACTTTGAATGTTTTTAATTTTTGTGAACTGCCCAGAGAGCTCCGGCTATTGGGCGGTATAGAAATGCAATAAATAAATAAAAAAATTTGGAGAGGACTACACAATAAATTGCTCCAATGTGTACCACTTTGTACTTGCTTACATTGAATTGCATCTACCATTCTTCCAATTTGGAGAGCAACTTTTGGAGCTGTTTGCAATCCCTTTTTCTTTTAACCACCCTAAAGAATTTGGTATCATCAGCAAACCTGGTCACTTCCTAACTCCAGATCATTCATTGACAAGTTGAAAAGCAACAGTCCTAATACAGACTTTCTGGGGACCCTGCCTTTTACAGCCATCCATTGGGGGAAATTGCTATCTATTTTTACCCTCTGCTTTCTGTTCTTTAACCAATCACAAATCTATAAGGAGACACACACACCCCATACCCACTCTGATCCCATGACTAAGTTTCCTCAGGAGTCCTTGGTGGGGGACTTTGTCAAAAGCCTTTCGGAAATCCAAGTAAATAAAGTCTGCTGGACCTCCCTCGCCATATATCTGCTGACACTCTCTAAAATCCCTAAAAAGTTTGTGCAATAAGAGTTACCTTTGCAAAAGTCATATTCACTCTTCTGCAGCAGGACCTGTCCTTCTATATGCTTGATGACATTAACTTTAATTATCCCCTTTTTAAAAAATAAATAAATCACCATTGCCATTGGGAACTCTCTTCTGTCAGTGGTTCCTACAGAGACTTATAATTCACAGGATTGGGGTGGGGATAGGGTGACCATATGAAAAGGAGGACAGGGCTCCTGTATCTTTAACAGTTGTATTGAAAAGGAAATTTCAGCAGGTGTCAATTGAATAAGTGGGGAATCTGGAGAAATTCCCCCTTAATCACAGCAGTTAAAGCTGCAGGTGCCCTGCCCTCTTTTAAATCTGGTCACTCTAGTATAGCTCCTGCAGCTTTAACTGTGGTGATGAAGAGGGAATTTCACCAGGTTCCCCATATATACAAATGACACCTGCTGAAATTCCCTTTTCTATGCAACTGTTAAAGATACAGGAGCCCTGTCCTCCTTTTCATATGGTCACCCTACATTTTATAATTTCTTAAATCTTGTTTACAGCACCTAGTCTAAGAGCATTAGATACCAACACTGATCCATTTAAGCTTGGGGAAAAGGAGAGCATTTCTGAGTACACATGATACAGATTTGCAGAACTGATTAGCGTGTGTGGTGTGTGTGTGTCTTTTCTTCCCCGCAATGCCTGTTGCAATACTTGTATCTGCACTTGAGCTGACAGACACTACTCTGCTCGACCCATGCCAAACTTTGAAGATCTTCAAAGTGCTCTTGGGCTGTGAGCCAAGCCCTGGCTTTTCTGCAAAATGTCATTGCAATTAGATAAATAATAGCCAGCCCAGAGGGCGGGGAGGGAGCAGGCATAGGGTAGGAAAACAACGGGGAAGGAGTCTAAATGGAAGCTTTCCTTTGTGGGAGGAAGTAATTATACATATTTGCAATTTTAGTTGAGCCAGTCCTTGCCTTGAAAAGCAGGTTTAATGCCATCTCTGAAAACATATTAATTAAATTCTCCACCCACCATGAGCCGTGATGGTCCACATACAGGCACGACGGTGGTTATTCCATGATCCCATGCAAGTTCAGAAGGGAGGGAGGGAGGACAGAATCTGGGACCGGGCACACAAGTCTGCATCTTTAGGCTGCCAGGCTGTAGAGTGAGAAGGCAGGGCCAGGTGAAACACCCAAACCCTGCGGGACAGCAAGCACTATATCCAGTAGTTGAGGATGGGCAGGAATTCAGGGCAGTATCCAATGGTACTCCTGTGTATGTAAACTAGGCCCATTCACTTCAATGGGTCTGCTCTGAATGCCTCCCTCAACGCTCTGCTGCTCCTTGAATTTCCCTATGACAGGCAGAGATCCTAAATTTCCTTCCATGACTGGAACCCAGTCCGTGGAACAGGGCTTTCCTGACTCCCTTTCTCTCCTCTGCAGTCCCTTGTGCTTCCTGAAAATTTCCTCGTTATGTGAACGGTGGAGAAACGTAGAGTTCAAACCAACATAAATTATGCCAGTCAAGAAAATGTGTGCAAGTATGAATTTGTTTCATTGATACAGGAAGCAGAATTCCGCTGTTCTGGACACTGAATTTTATTTTCCCTGTGGAACAAGAACTGTGATTTCTTTGCCTGAAAAGGAACGGCACAACCTGGCAGGGGGTTGGACTCGATGGCCTTGTAGGTCCAACTCTGCTATTCTATGATTCTATGATTCTATGATCAGCATCCGATTCATTCCTCTCCCCAATACAAGATGCGCCCACTGAGAAGCTTCCTGTGGGTCGTGATGACTCAGGAACAGCTTCATGACGCCCATTTGGAACGTGTTGTGAATCACCATCGGCCTGCAGCCTTTGGGAAACGGTGGTCTTTTAAGCATTGTACAAGTGATTACTGGGCATGCACAAGACGCGTGCAACTGCACTGAATCCCTGTAAAAGCAATGAAAAGTATTGTGCTTGCCTGGTTTCTGGAAGGCTGAGGTGAAGGGCCCCTACAGACCTTCAGGGACCAGCCCACCCAAAATCTCTCAAGTCACATTGATTTCTGGCGGGGGGGGGGCAGGATGGCAGAAGGGATTTCTTTTCTCTCCCAGAGAAATCAATGAGACTCCGAAGTTCTTAACTTTGAAGATTAAATGGCAAAAAGCAGGGTGTTTAAAGATCATTCATTGTGATGACTCAGAATTCCCAGACAGGAAAGTTCTTTTCAATACAGGGGCATGTTGCTACCTTTAGCCCTGCCCTCTTTAAATGGTGCCCCTCTCTGGCTCTCTCCTGTATTTCTTCGCAGCCTTCCTGGTAACTAAAGACGTTCCGAATAACATGATGCAATGAGTTCCCCTGTCTTCTCCATGACACTGTTGTCAATGCAGCCCTAATGTAGCTTTTCCCTTCCTCATTTTTGTGCACCAGTTTGTCATACTGCTGAACTGCGGCCATACAAAAAGAAAGGAAGAACCAGAGAACGCACACTGGAATGCATCCAGTACTCATCTATTTATTTTTTTTCTTTCTTTTCCCTTAGACTGTCCAGATTTGGAGACTGAAGCGGAGCTGAAATGTATCTATGTTTGTAGCTTGTGAAACCTTAATAACCTCAAGAGAACTGGTCTAAAGGAACCACTTGACTTCCCTCGCTTTGAACTCCTGCAGAGCGTTTCGAGAGAGCAGAAACGCAGCACCAAAGCTAACGGGATTTGAAAGGTTGCAACATCTTTCCCCATGAGAGTGATCTGAAACACAAAGAGACGATTCATGTTTGTGTTTATTTGCTGGAGCCTGTGCGTGTGTGTGTGTGTGTGTGTGTGCGTGCGTGTGGACACGTGTGTGTTGCATTTTTTTTTAAAAAAATCAGGAACACATTAATGAGAAATCCATGGGTTTGGGTTTCATTTTATCTTTGTATTTTTGTGTATAGTTTAATTAAAATCATGTTGTATAACGTAATGTCAGAAACTGGACCAAGGCTTTTAGAAAAACAAACTTTCCAAATGATGCACGATTCCCCCCTCCCCACAGAAGCCTGGAATACAAATTCTTCTCTTTACATGCCCAGCATCACTTTCTTACTGATTTGCTTCAGCTAGCACCTCTTTTACAAAAAATAATAACCCTGTGCCGGTGTGTAAGTTTATTATTTGTTTTATTTATTAAGATATTTTTAAACAAAAAAATGAAAAGGTCCCTGGTGTATACTGCTTCTCCAGCTCATAAAATTAAAAAATGCATACATTTGATTTATCTGTGGTATTCATTACAAAAAAAAGAGATATAAATTATATAGTTTTATAAGGGCTGAATATGCTTTGTTGAATTAAACATATTGGGTTTAGTCATAATTGGAGCAGGCCTATTGGAATCAATAGTACTTGTTAGTCACAACTAACTGACTATGACTAAATCTGAATCCAACCCACTATTTATTTGTTTGTTTATTTAAATTGCTTGCTTACCACTTTTCAGGTGTACTAAGAGGCATAAAGCAGACAAAACTAAGCACTTCAGAGCCCCATTGATTCCAACAGAGGAATGGCTGAACCAAAAGTTCTCTGCGTTAGCTTTTAAGTTCAAGAGTTCTCTGCGTTAGCTTTTAAGATTCTTTAAACCTCACGTTATTGTGGCTGTTCCCTGTTGTTCAAAATCCTGCCTAATGCTGCTGCTTTTTTCTGTGTTTTATTGCTCTTGGCTAATCACGGATCATGTACTGTACATAATGACATCGTGGGGTTATGTAGCCACTCAAAACTGGCTGTTTGCTGATGTCACTATGGGCAAATGAAGTCTATTACAATGAGAGCATTGCTTCCTATACAGGTCGTATAAGTCAATGATCTTCAACTGGGGGGTGGGGGGCAGGCGGTTGCAACCCAAAAGTGGATCATGACATCCGTCCATTTAATATTTTGACAAAATGGGGTCCCTTTTCTGGTTCATCCTTAGTTAAGTGTGGCCTCAACTTGACTAGAGATCAATGCCTTACGTCTTTCAGCAGATTGACTCAGCCCAAGTTAAATGTGGCTATAACTTTGGCTAGAGCATGCGTTACGTTTTTTTCAGATTTGATATTCAGTTTCAAGGATCCCTGTGAAGCCGGTTCCTTTAAGGAAACATTACAAACTAAGAAAGATGCCTGTTTGCTCAGAGGGAAAGAGAGTGAAGCTTTCTCAGGGACCCGGGGACTCAAGGGAACAAGCAAAGGAGCAAGTCTTCCAGGGCCACCTTCTCAGGTTCTAAAGCAGCCATGCCTGACTTGATGTTGTGGTCTACAACTCTCAGTATTCCTGACCATTGACCCTACTGGCTGGGGCTGATGGGATCTGAAGTCCAAAACATCCAGAGGAGACCAGGTTCAGGAAGTCTGTTCTAAGGCATCCACATTCTGAGGCACAGTCACCTCGATGTTTAAGAGCTGCTTGGGTCTCCCAAAACCTTGCCATGAGAAAATACAAGCTGCGCAGGGAGCAGCGATCAGGCAATAAAGGAACGGAGGTTAGTGATGTTGCCCATTAGCACATCAAAGCTGCCCAGGACACTGTGCGCATGTAATCTAACGACCCTCTCCGCAAGACATAAAGAATCACCTCACTCCACTCATTTATTGTGAATTGTGAAAACAAGAAAGAGCTTCTTCCGATGCGCTCACAACTGGGCCACCCGTGGGGCTTCATGGGTCATTTTGGCGACACAGTGATCCTCCTGTGTGTCCGCTCCATTTCCTAGTTTTGGCTATTTAAAAAAAGACTCAGAAAAGCCGACCCTCTGACATAGGTCACTTATTTCCTGCCATGTGCAGGAGAAGTTCCACTATAAAAGCTGTACAAGCCATGTGGCCTTTCCTCTTCCTGCTCTCTCCCTGCGTGTAACTGGAGCTCATTACAGAAGCAGAAGAGATGCAGCTCCAGAGACCATTGTAAGGAAACATGATTCACCTCCCCCCATCTGAAGGAGCTTAAAGTCTTATTTATCTGTTCGTTTATTATTTTAAGGCTTTATATGAGTTGGGTTTCAAGTAAAAAAGCTCCAAGTAATTGATGTTTGAGCATAGAAACAACCAAATTACATGCCAATAAAAATTAAGACCGTCCTCCCCTCGGCACCATGAGGTATACCTCGGTCAACACCATCCCCTCCTCAGGACGTCCAGGGCATTGTAACAAGAGATGTCTCCCTCCTCAGATGGGGCGCCCACTATCAGGGCTTACAAGTCCACGGACATTGGAATGCTATTGAGGCCGACAACTACATCCACTGGTTGGAGTTAATTGCAGAAGCCCTGAGAGCCTTCGAGCCGAATCTTTGGCATGGGCTCCTACAACACTGCTGCCATTGCCTACTTGAACAAACAAGGCACGACCAGGTCCCAACTCTTACTGGAACTCACCTTACAGATTTTGACTTGGTGTTCCGACAGAAAGCTCCAGCTCACGGCCGTACAAGTCGCCATTGCCCACAATACGTTAGCAGACAATCTCAGCAGATCATGCCAAGGCTCGAATGAGTGGCAGCTACACAGACGAGTCGTCGACTGTCTGTTTCACACCTGGGGACTTACCAAGATCAATCTCTTCACAATGCCAGCTAACTCTAATCTTCCCCATTTCTTCAGCAGAGCAGGCCAGGGAAGGAACATAATTCACTCCCTTTGGTCTTGAGGCCACGATGTCGGTCTCCATGAACTGAGGGGAATGGGAGGGAACCCCTCTAAGCATGCGCATGACGCTGCGAGGGGACGGGTTCCCTCCAAAAACGCCTCAGCTCTAGAAGTTTTCTGGTGGTGCTCTGCACAGGTGAAGAGCCCCATGTGTGGATGCACAGATGACCACTAAAAAAACTCCAGTTACAGGTAAGCAACCTGTCTTTCCTGCTGCACTTGCAATGGGTCCCACACCACAAGGGAACCAGGGGAGGTACAGCCCCTGGTGCTTATATTATTGTACCATAGGCATTTTATGAATCTGTTCACAGGGAGGGTTCCAAAGATGGGGTGCTACTAGATATTGGCAAGTCAATGCTGCAGGTAGGACTCGACCCCCATGCCAAAGCCAAGGGCCATGCAACTGAGCCCTCCTTTGACCACCTAGAAAGGGTTAAGTGATAGAGGTACCCATTAGACATTTACGTCCAGAATCTATGCTCTCTCAAATGCTCCACAGATTAACTTGGAATTTATATAAGTTTCCCAGTAAATAAAAATAGAATTCAGATCATTTTTCTGAGGCAACCCATGGGTTTGGGGAAACGCCCTTGCCCAACCACCCCCATTTTTGCCAAACCCCCCAAAACACCTCCCCTCTCTTCCCCATATTTACCTGTCAAGCAGAAGCAGTAGTAGTAGTATTAGCTTGCAAATGCAGCAGTGCTCCGAATATTTACTTCTCCCGTAATTCCCTGGGATTTGCAACCTGTAGCAGGTCACTGCAATGGACATGGAAGGAAAGAAGGCCGGGGGAACCTCACTCCTCCCCTGGCCCTGCATTCCACTACTACGCAGGCAAGTACAGGGAAGTTGAGTGGGGGGAGTTTGGGGAGCTGGCTGGGGTGGGGGCTTTTGGAGATGAAAAGTGCTAGCAGGGATGGGGGTGGGGAGAGCTGGGATTTTTTCTCCCGCTTGGCTTTGGATCCAAGATGAAGCAAACCTCAGGAGCTTTAAAAGCTTGCCTTTCAGGAGAAGTGGGTTTTTTTGCTAGGTAAGGCAAACGTGGGGCCTGTCTTGATGAGGGGTTTGCCCCGGGGTGGACCTGCAGTGGCGGCAGGCAGGCCACCTCTGTGATGCAGCTGCCCTCGCAAAGCCATCCAGGGGCAAACCCCCAAAGCTCTGGTTTTAAAAAGTTGAGGACTTCCCGTGACTTGTTCATGCTGAGGAGACACAGACCCGCATCTCCCATCTGCCGCCATCCTCCAGCTTGGCACTGGGGGCGCATCCCCCCACCAGCGGCAAGCCATGATTGGTCACCGGCTGGGCAGGGGGAGGGGGCAGTACAGCTGGGCCACTTCCACGGACCTCGTGGAACGCCGCCTAAATAGAAAATATATATTTAATCATAAACACATATAAATAAAATCTAAACAAACATACAACAAACAATAATGGATAGCCTATCATGCATCTACTTTTGAAGGCCGTGCTTTTTACAAGCCTGCACAAACTAAAGGATTTATTAACACTTCAGATACAATTTTTTCTTGGAGACAGGAGGGAATGCCAAGTCCCCCATCTTTTCTGGTATATCTTTGAAGATTTATAGGAGCCAATTTTTGGTCCTATTGGAAATTCATGTATTTGGGTTATAAAGAAAGGTTTTTTTTAAATCTGTATAAAAATTCTTTTCCCACTGATGAAGACCTTGAGGTCAAAATGTGTTTAGGATTATTGTTTGTGGACCATTCTGTTTAAATTTTCTCTATATGTGTTTTGTGTGTGTACGCAGGGCACGCCCACACCCACACCCACAAGGTGGAGCCAGGAGAAGAGAAAGTGGGGGTTGTCACTGTTCTTTCCTGGAAGTAATAAATCTTTGGCTGGGGGAAAAGGCAATAAAGAAGCATTTGGGAGGGTAATTCTTTGGAGGGGGGGAACAGAAGAGCCGTGCAGGTGCACCAGGACAGTGTGTGTGGGAGGGGTGGCAGTCCATCTCTGCGCCTCTCTATAACTGTGAAAGTTCACAATTAAAGTTTTTTGTTAATTGCTCAAGGTCCCCCTTCCTCCCCTGTAAACCTCATGTTGGCTCCTTCACATGGGGACAAGGCGAAGGAGTGCAACCGTGGTGGGGTGGGGTGTCACGGCTCAAGGCACCAATTCACCGCCATCAAGACACCGGCATGGTTGGTTGATTAAGTTCTAGGCCATGGCATGCCTTCCAGAACAAGAAAATGCCCAAGTACAAAGATCAGCACTAATCGAGGCAAAGTTATTCTCATTCAGAATTACTCTCTCCTAGGTTGCCAAACTGCAGCTATTTTTAGAGCCAGCGTCATGTAAAAAACACTGGGTTTTGCCAAACCTCCTCAACCAGCTATGGGCTTTTGGATGGTCTGGGACAAGTCACTCACACTCTCTGACCCTGTTCTCCAAATTTGAACATGCATAACTGGAAGGCCCAGGGTTGCTGCGAGGCCAAATGAGAGAATGACATTTTTGCAATAGTATTATTATTATTATTATTGAGAACGAAAACAAAAAATGGCACACGAAAAGGGGGAAATGAGGCTCTGGGTGGAGTTCAAACTGTCCAATTAAATCCTTTCCTCTTCTTAGAAGGAATATCGTACAACCTTCCAGCCAGCCTCAGTCCCTTTCAAGCAGCTGGAGGAGGATGCTGAGAAAGTGGAGAAGGAGGAGGAGGAGGAGGAGGAGGGCTGGCAATGCTCAGAGATGTTTGTATGCTCGTAACTCGTGAGGCCACCCAAGTGCAATTTCTGGCAATCCAGTACATTAAATTGTATTGTGAACACAAAGGATCACTTGTCATGTTCACGGCAAAGGAAAAACAGGCTGTTTTATTATGAGGCTTCAGAATTCAAATGATCTACTTTGGGCATAAGACAGGCAAACTCAAGTTAAGTCCTATTCATCAGAGGATTCATTAGCCATAGGCAGAGGATCAAACTGGGCGCACTGAATGTGCAGGATGGGGGAATCTTCATGTGTTAATTGAACATCTATGAGGTGTACAACAATATTTATTTTATTAATCCCACTTTTCCTCCAAGGAGCTCAAGGTGGCATGCAGGGCTGTCTTTCTGTTTATGGTTACCACAACCCTGTAAGGTAGATTAGTACAGTTGAGCCAGTATACCTGCACTGGCAACTGGCTCAAGGGATTTAAATCTGGATCTCCCCAGCCCTAGTCTGTCCACTGACTCTCTCTATGCAGTATATTCATAGGGCTTTTTGCCTGCTGCCAGGAACCTTACTTTTCCAGGGTTCCCCATTACATGGTGATGCATTGCTACCCCTCCCCTCACACGAACACACAGGTTTACTGTAGACAGCTGGAACACCTGAACAGAACAAAAATGCTGCTCAGTTGTACAGAACCCATGAAATTGTGTCACTTGATCTGAGCATCTGGTCAGATTTATTTATTTATTTCATTTCATTTCATTTCTATACCGCCCAATAGCCAGAGCTCTCTGGGCGGTTCACAAAAATTAAAAATATTCGAAGTATAAAACAGTATAAAACCATAATATAAAATACAATATAAAAGCTCAACCAGATAAAAACAGCAGCAAGGCAAAATTACAAATTTAAAACACCAAGTTAAAATTTATTTATAGACAGTTAAAATACTGGGAGAATAAAAAGGTCATCACCTGGTGTCTAAAAGCATATAATGTAGGTGCCAAGCGAACCTCCTTAGGGAGCTCATTCCACAGCCGGGGTGCCACAGCAGAGAAGGCCCTCCTCCTGGTAGCCATCTACCTCACTTCCTTTGGCAGGGGCTCACGGAGAAGGACCCCTGAGGATGACCTTAGGGTCCGGGCAGGTACATATGGGAGGAGGCGTTCCTTCAGATAACCTGGCCCCAAGCCGTTTAGAGCTTTAAATGTTAATACCAGCACTTTGAATCGGGCCCGGACCTGGACTGGCAGCCAATGAAGCTGGAAAAGGACTGGCGTAATGTGATCTCGCTGGCCAGTCCCTGTTAGTAACCGTGCTGCCCTATTTTGTACCAGCTGAAGCTTCCGGACCGTTTTCAAAGGCAGCCCCACGTATAACGCATTGCAGTAATCCAAGCGAGAGGTTATCAGA
The DNA here is from genome assembly GCF_023053635.1 of Elgaria multicarinata webbii. Classification (NCBI taxonomy): domain Eukaryota; kingdom Metazoa; phylum Chordata; class Lepidosauria; order Squamata; family Anguidae; genus Elgaria; species Elgaria multicarinata. The sequence continues at coordinate 12,866,812 of NC_086172.1, read as the reverse complement.
ACATGGATAACTGTAGCTAGGCTATTTCTGTCCAGATAAGGGCATAGTTGGTAAATCAACCTAAGCTGATAAAAGGTGCTCTTTGCCACTGAGTTCACCTGTGCCTCAAGTGACAGTTCTGGATCCAAGAGCACCCCCAAACTACGGACTCGATCCTTTAGGGAGAATGCAACTCCGTCCAGGACAGGGCAAACATCACCTCGCCGGACAGATGAACCACCCGCTAACAGTACCTCCGTCTTGTCTGGATTGAGTCTCAGTTTATTAGCCCTCATCCAGTCCATTACCGTGCCCAGGCACTGGTTCAGAACAGCCACTGCCTCACCTGGGTTTGATGAAAAGGAAAGGTAGAGCTGGGTATCATCCGCATATTGATTTCCATGAGCGAACAAGACAGGAGCCGGAATACAAACTTGCTTGACCCCTTTAGAGGATGAAGCTGGGCCTGTCAGACCTCCATCCAGGCTCTTGATCAGAAAAAGAAGTGTTTTATCTCTATAGATGTTGATGCCGGTTTCCCCCAAAGTCTTGAATGGGAGATTGAATCAAATGCTGCTATTAAATAAATAAAAGCAGTGTACAGCACCCCTTTGGTGTGTGTGTTTTTGTTTGTGTTTTGTTGTTGTTGCATATTTATCAATTAGATGGTTCAAAACCAAGCAATGCTCTAGAGTTGATCTACCTTGTCTAAATCCAGCTTGTGCACCTGACAAGATATTCTCCTCATCCAACCAGTTAATTAATTTGTTACATAGGTGTTTTGCATACAATTTACTAACTACACGCAACCAACTAACTATGCGGTAATTTGCTGGATCAATTTATGGGCCTTTCTGGTACAGTATAAGGGGACAATTACTGCCTTGGGGATTGGCCCTGTTAAATCAATATGAGCAAATACAACAGCCAGCAATGGGGGCAGGGGTTAGTGATATTCGATTTTAGTACGTCTGGAGGTATAAAATCTATTCCGGGTGCTTTATTTTTCTTTAATTGGGAAATGAGATCCTCGGTGTCATTTATTTATTTATTTATTTATTTCTTGCATTTCTATACCGCCCAATAGCCGAAGCTCTCTGGGCGGTTCACAAAAATCAAAACCATAATAAAACAACCAACAGGTTAAAAGCACAAATACAAAATACAGTATAAAAAGCACAACCAGGATAAAAACCACGCAGCAAAATTGATATAAAATTAAGATACAGAGTTAAAACAGTAAAATTTAAATTTAAGTTAAAATTAAGTGTTAAAATACTGAGAGAATAAAAATTTATTGATATAGGGGGGCATTCAGGTAGATTGTTTGGGCGTTCCAGAGACTGACTGGCCCTCACATTGCTCACATTGCTATCAGAAAACAGTGCCGGATTTTTTTAAAAAAAAACATCCATTCATCTGGACTAATTACACATATCGGATGAGTGCAAAGCAAACCTTGGTCCAGCAGCCCTGTCACAGTGCGCTAAAAAGACAGGTCTCTTGAGCATGAGAAGCTTGCACCAATGACTGCCAAGCCCTTGTGCCATCCTGCCATTTTTCCTTTTTGATCCATGCTCTGTACTTCTGCCAACATATTACATACTCCTTCAGCCAAGAAGCAGAGTTGGTATTTCTATATTTTTGGTAAGTTCTAATCATATGGCTTTTAGCCTTTTTTCATTCTTTGTCATACATGCCAGCTTGTATTTGCAATTGTGTTTCTTGGTCCCAAATTAGCTTCTGTTTTTAAATATACTTGTAATTCGTCTATCAGATCCTGAAATACCTGTATGGCTGGATGGTTTTGCAGAAAGAGTTGCAGCGGGTAAAACACTGAAATCCTTTGATTGCAAAAGTTGGGACAGAGCTAGATCCATTTTGGGAGTCCACTTTATTCTCTATTACCAGTCACTCCTGAATCTCTGTTAGTAATATATTGGGATTGTAAACGTGTATTATTCTCTATTATGTTTGCCAATACCGTAGATGGTCACTTTCTGTGTAAGTGCCAACCTCAAAGTGGACAAGAAACCTGTAAATTGATATTGAAATCAATATATAATCGATTGCACTGCCAGAATGATTTGAAAAATGGGTTTGCTCCCCTCTCTGATCCCCTTTGGTTGTGACATTTAATAACTGCAAGTTTCTCTGTCTTGTAAATTGGACCAATTTAAATCCCACGTAGTTAAACTTGTCTTTGGAAATACGAAAACTGTCCTGATCCCCAAATGTGTCCAAATTTGGAACACGACGGAAACAGGCATTTAAATGTAGATTAGTTCCAGTTTTACGAATCCCACAGCAGGATACAGAGATTCTAGATACTCTATATACTTGTCAAAGCTCTTCCAAGTAATATCCACAGCCAGTTTAGTTGAACAGGGAGAAGAAAAATAAATATTAACTATCATTAGATGTATTTCTGCACACTTGATTAACACAACAACTGCTAATGGCTTGCAAGGGGTCATAAAAATTATATTTGACTTAATACTTGTGGAAACAAAACACGCTGGTCCACCCTTTGCCCTACCCTCTTTCGCAGAAGGCATAGCTGCCAGCCAATGGCACTTATATCCATTCAACTGTATAGCTTCCTCTTGCCATGTCTCTTGCAATAAAATAATATCAAACCGGCCCAAAAAGTTCAAGCGTTGGTCATTATTTTGCTTAGAGGTCCATCCTGTAAAGGCTCCAAGATAGTAATTTTAATCCTGCATTACTAAAGGTGTTACAGCTACTACTTCCACACTGTTTAGTGTGTCTGGTGGCATGGCTAGATGGGGCGATATCCCGGGGATTGCCCTGGGATCGTCCTTGTGCATCCACATGACTCACAGGGGATCCCAGGAGCCTGGAGGGATGACCCCTCCCTTTCCCTGGGATATTGCCCTACCCTTTAATCCTGACTTTTCCCACAGTCCCAGGATGATCCCGAGATTGCGGGACGTGTATCCGGGCATCCCGTTTTCTTCCTGGCTCCTTGCAAGTAGCTGCGAGGAGGCAGGAATTGGGCATGGGGTGCAGAGCTCCTCAGGAGCTCCGTGCCCATCAGCGGTGGGATGGGGGGAGCGGGATCCGTTTTTTTCTTTAAAAAGACTTCACATTTTGCGCAGGAGCACTCCTGTACTCTTCTTCGATTAAAGAAACAAAAATGGCATCTGCGACACCCTCTTCCTCCCGGGACACCGCACGCTGCATGTAGACTGAGGGGGAGGATCTCGCGATCATCACATTGTGAGATCATCCCACTCCACCACCACCCTCGTCTAGCCATGCCCGATGTCTAAAAACACACATCCATTTTCCTTTGTGGGTGAAACCTGTTTTGGGCTGCCTGTATCCATGGATGTTGTCAGGGAATCACCTAACTCTAATGCACTGAGTAGGGTGACCCTATGAAAAGGAGGACAGGGCTCCTGTATCTTTAACAGTTGCATAGAAAAGGGGATTTCAGCTGCTGTCATTTGTATATATGGGGAACCTGGTGAAATTCCCTCTTCCTCACAACAGTCAAAGTGCAGGAGCTATACTAGAGTGTCCAGATTTAAAAGAGGGCAGGGCACCAGCAGCTTTAACTGTTGTGAGGAAGAGGAAATTTCACCAGGTTCCCCATATGTACAAATGACACCTGCTGAAATTCCCTTTTCTATACCACTGTTAATGATACAGGAGCCCCCGGTCCTCCTTTCCATAGGGTCACCCTAGCATTGAGGGCTCAGTAGTTTAGCTAACTGCTTGTGGTTGCATTGCCTGTGTTATTTCTGTTTGGCACATGAAAAGGGGTAAATGAGGCTCTGGGTGGAGTTCAGACTGCCCAATTCAATCCCTTTCTCTCCTTAGAAGCAATATCGTACATTCATACAACCTTCCAGCCAGCCTCATGGGGTGGGGAGCGTGGAGATGGAAGCACAGAGAGTTTGAGTGGACAGCTGCAGGAAAGTAACCAGCTAAGTAGCTGTTCTCATCTCTACCACTGTAATTATAGCCTCCATGATGGCTCTATGTTCTTAAAAATCCACATCATGAAAATGAGCCTCAAGTGACATCTGAGCCTGAGCGCCTCCTTGGTGCTAAATGGCTAAATGTTAGCTCCAGCTGACAGATTCCACCTTCACTTTCAGGATGCTTCCCTTTTAATCGCAATGTTGTGCAGCTGCCTTAAAGACCCTGGGAATAACGCAGCCAGCAGGTCTGAGACTCCACTCAGAAATTGCCCATCCCATCTGCCCTAGGTGCCCATCCCATCACTGTCTTTCTGGGTAACAGATGTTTAGGGACAGCACTTTCTGAGAGCAATTCACATCTTACAACTTTCGGATAAATGTTACTCTTTTATTTGGATTATTTCTGCTTTGCTGGAATGATTCACAGCTCGATCTCTCCCCTGATATATAATGAAGCCACATCTGGGCCAAGTATGCTTTGCTACATAATAGCTAATTATGTAAGAATTTGAAAGCAAACATGTAGCAATTGTGTACAATTGATCCAGGGACAGTTGCAACTGCTGAAGGTGGGGACCCACCTTTACATCCATATTGCATTTTTTATTTATTTATGATAATGGACATCTCCATCCACTCCCTGGAAGAGGATTTGTATTGAATGCTTTGCATCCTGATATAAGACCCCCCCCTCCCTTGCCAGATTGGACCAAAGCTTCATCTTGTCCAGCCTTCTCTTTCACCCAGTGGCCACTGAGAGGCCTCCAAGAAGCCAACAAACTCCCCTCTACTTTGGCCTCAGCCAGACCTACGGATCTAGTGCAATGGAGGGGTGAGAATCTCATGATATTGTTATTGCGAGATCTCCCCCTGTTTACACACAGGGCACAACGACCTTGGAGGAACAGGACATCACACCTGCCATTTTGTTTTTTTAAAAAAAAACAGAAGGAGCGCACGAATGCTCATGTGCTGAAAGGTAAGTTTTTTTCAATAATAATAATTTCCCTGCTCCCCCTACCCCACCCCCGATGGGCACAGAGCTCCTGAGGAGCTCTGCGCCCCATGCGCAGTTCCCGCTCCTCATGAGTAACCACAAGGAGCCGGGACAAACTGTGACGGTGGGCCACACTTTCCACGGTCCTGGGATCATCCCGAGACCGTGGAAAAAGCATGACTAAAGGGTAGAGTGATATCCTGGGGGAAGGGAGGGATCGTCCCACCCTGCTCCTGGGATCCCCTGTGCATCATGTGGATACACAGGGACGATCCTGGGATGATCCCTGGGATATCACCCCGTCTAGCTATGGCCTCTGTCTCACTATCTGTTATTCAGACGTACATTGCTTGGGAACCAATCTGTATGTTTTACGTAGTTATCCTGGCTACTCGCTGTTGGTCAGGCTATCCAGATGCAACGTCCGTAAGCAGTTCCCAAGCCAGCAAGGGAATCTGCATGTATCTTCAATGTGCTACTCTCCAATGGCGTAATGGAAATAGGGACAGGACTGGGTCATAGTGCTGGGACATTTTGATTAGCAGGGATGACGCTGTCTTTTGCCAGCCCTGACCTCTGTCAGCTGAGCTACAATCTTGGGGAAATGTTTTTTTCCAGAAACAATACGTTGCTGTGAGATGTCCTTGTTGTAATGCAAAGCATCTTGGGGTGACCTGGTCTTGAATGGGCAATCAAGACCCATTAGCTTTACACAGCACCTGTCCAGATGGAGAGGGAAACCACTAGAACTAGCTTGGGGATATGGATCAATGCAGCTGCCCTGCATTTTGGACTCTCCTTGGGGCTCTGGGTATGGGGGCAGTCATGATGGGTGCCTGTTTTTCAAACTTGATCACTATACCACTGCTGATTTCCCTTGCTGAGTCAAATGGCTTCTAGGAAGTTCTAGAGACGTGCAAACTCATCTCCCTTTTCCTGAGAAATTTCCTGCCTAATAAAACTCCTTTGGCTTCCCTTAACATTCCTTGGATATTACTCCTGAGGAGGAATCTCCAAATTTGCTTGGGCGAAATCCAGTGACAATCTAGCGATGAGTTAAACCCCCTCTGAGAAATTTCATCCATCTTATTGAAACTTCTTGGCTTCGCTCAAAATTCCCCACATGTTTGGGCTGAGGAGCATCCTCTACATTTAAATTTCAGTTCAGAAGAAATCTTGGTCACAACTCTGTGTTCTTCAGGCTTGGGGCAGTTTGCAGTTCAGGTCTGGTAAACAAATTCTGCCATCCCAGCCACCAACCTTGTTAAAGAGAAATCAAGGAAGGAACGTGAGTCCTCCCTGTCCTGCTAGAATCCTGAGTGTGTGCGTGGGGCAGGGGAATAGAGGGGGTGCTCAAATTGTCGTGGTGCCAGTGGATGAAGAATTTGGCTAGGTGACCATTTTTTCCTGCCTTAAAATGTATAAGCTATATTTGGATTAATTTTAGTAGTCTGCACCAAAGCTATACTTATGAGTCCCCATGTGCTAATTAATAAGAAGAGGTGGACAGTGACTCATACTGGAAGCAGCCCAACACTGAAAAGAAGAAAATCAGTATTCAAGGAATTGAAAATGTTCCAAGCAAAGATGACCTTGGGGCAACAGGGTGGGGGTTTGGGGTGGAGGACAGGATTATGTAGCCAGAGCTGGGAGATAAACTGAGAGATCGGCTAGGAGGAGTTCGTTAATATTTCTGCTCCACCCTTTCTCTTATGGATCACACAGGGCAGCAACATTTACACACACACACACACACACACACCTTTTATACATCACATACATACATACATACATACATACATACATACATACATACATATGAACATGCAAAGCAAGCAACCCCCTCTCCAACTTCCCACAATGACTAAACGCCTGCCCAAATCTGCTTTTAATGCTCCCCTTCCCTTTGCTTGAGCTTCAGTTCTGGCAAACCTCTGGAGGAAGGCTGTTGCAAAATTTGGGAGTGGCAATGAAAAACAGATCCCTTGTCTTGCTATTTGTTTTGGTGCATGGAGGATGCTAAAGGCAGCTAAAGAAAAACACACAAATCTATTCTTTATCCTACCCTTCCTCCAAGGAACTCTGTACGATGTATATGATTCTTCATCCACACCTCAACAACTTTACCCTGTGATGTGGGGAAAACCAAAGAAAGAGTGACTTGTTCAAGGTCTCCCTCCTTTTATGAGCTACTCAGATCCTCCAAGAAATTAGTTAAAGAAAAGAAGAGAAATTTTTATAATGAACAATGGAGGGAAATGGGACTGGCCCTTCGTAAACAAAAAACAAAAAAAACACCTGGGAAATTCTGGGCTCTAGTATCTAAGATGGAAGGGAGATCAGCCCCTGTTACTGATGGCTATATTGCCATGACCAAATGGGAAAGCCATTTTAGGGAGGTGTTTAATGATTTAAATAACCAAGAATTGGACTCAAATGCTGCCCTCGATCTTAAGTGGGCCCCTCATTGGAATCCTGTTCCAGTTGATGGGGCCAAGGCACTGATCTTAGGCTTACGGAACAGGAAGGCTCCTGGTGAAAATGGCCTCCCCACTGAATTATTTACCTCTTTCCCAGATTGGTGGGCACCTATATTAGCATCCCTCTTTTCTCTTATTGACCGATCTGGTAATCCTCCACCTAGTTGGCTCTCAACTGTTGTAGTTCCCATTTTTAAAAAAGGGCCCCAAGGATGATCCAGCTAATTATAGACCTATTAGTCTACTTGATGTGGAGGGGAAAATTTATGCCAGGCACCTATTGAAAAAATTGGAGGACTGGGTTGAGGAAAAGGCCTTGCTTGCTCCAGGGCAGGCTGGATTTCATGTAGGACGATCGACACTCGACCACTATCTTTTGCTTAAGCATATTATAGATAAATATCTGATGGGTCCCACCAAACAGATTTTTGTTGCTTTTGTCAATTTAAAAGCTGCTTTTGACTCTATTTCCCAGAAACATCTGTGGATTAAGTTACAAACCTTGGGAATCAATCCACAGTTACTGCATTGTAACATGATCCTGTGCTCGGAGATGTCTCTTAAAATTAGAGTAGGCCGAGAGGGCCAACTATCCAATATGGTGTCTGCCACAAAAGGAGTTAGACAAGGATGTTTACTTGCTCCACTTCATTTTAATCTTTTTTCTAAATGATGTTGTAGAGTTTCTGAAGGGTGATTGTTATTTTCCAGTTAAACTTGGACAAAACAAGATTTCAATCCTTCTTTATGCAGATAATGCCATTCTTCTATCTCATTCTCATATAGGCTTGCATAGACTGTTGAGGAAGTTGAGTCACTACTGTCAAAATGAACAGCTTTCTATTAATTATGACAAAATTATTTGACAGCACTCTTCAAATACTTAAAAGGTTGTCACACAGAGGAGGGCCAGGATCTCTTCTCGATCATCCCAGAGCGCAGGACACAGAATAATGGGCTCAAGTTACAGGAAGCCAGATTCCAGCTGGACATCAGGAAAAACTTCCTGACAGAGCAGTACGACACTGGAACCAGTTACCTAGGGGGGTTGTGGGCTCTCCCACACTAGAGGCCTTCAAGAGGCAGCTGAACAACCACCTGTCAGGATTGCTTTAGGGTGGATTCCTGCATTGAGCAGGGGGTTGGACTCAATGGCCTTGTAGGCCCTTCCAACTCTACTATTCTATGATTCTATGAAAACTAAGATAATGGTGTTTGGTGAATCTAGGCATGTTTGTAACTGGAAAAAAACTAGAAACTAGAACAAGTTCCTTCCTTTAAGTACCTTGGGGTTATATGCCAACAATTAGGGACGTGGTCCCTTCAAATACAAACTAATGCTTTGCTGGCCGGTAAAATACTTAATGGGCTGCTACGTTTCCATCGTACTAAAGGGGGTAACTTAGTGCAACCAGCTTTAGAATTATATCAGGTTAAGGGTTCTGCCACATTACTTTATAGGGCCCCATTGTGAGCACTAGCTAAATTAGATCCAACAGAAAGAGCCCAAAACAAATTCCTGCCTAGGCTTCTCTCTGTCCCAGTTTCTACTAAATTGGCAATAATCCGTGCTGAACTGGGACGTCAATAAAAGCTGAAGCCCTTCAATTAGCCCTGTTTTTTTTTTTTTTTTTTTTGGTTAAAGGTGATATTTAAACAGGTCTCTGAATTTATACTTACTGCAGTTGAGGAAATGGGCTTTGGCTCTTGGAAACAAAATATTCTTCTTACCATTTCAAATATGGGATTTTCTACACCCTTTTTATTGTCACTGGGTTTTGATGGAGCAGTCAGCACTGTTGCAACGCCTTAAAGATATTGAAATGCAGCCTCAAATGGCTGAAATCACAAGTTGCACATCTAACCAGCTATATGTGCATTTAGCCCCTTCTTCCCTTAAGCTTCCGAAATATTTATTTATTTATTTATTTATTACATTTTTATACCGCCCAATAGCCGAAGCTCTCTGGGCGGTTCACAAAAGTTAAAACCATAATAAAACAACCAACAGGTTAAAAGCACAAATACAAAATACAGTATAAAAAGCACAACCAGGATAAAACCATGCAACAAAATTGATATAAGATTAAAATACAGAGTTAGAACAGTAAAATTTAAATTTAAGTTAAAATTAAGTGTTAAAATACTAAGAGAATAAAAAGGTCTTCAGCTGGCGACGAAAGCAGTACAGTGTAGGCGCCAGGCGGACCTCTCTGGGGAGCTCGTTCCACAACCGGGGTGCCACAGCGGATAAATCTGGTTGATTTACCCTCTGTTAAGATGAGAAGAGCCTTTTCCTGGGCAAGGTGAAATGTGCTCCCCTTGGCAGACTGTACAGGGCGCTTCCAGAGTATCCCCAAGGAAGCCAGAGGTTGCCCTTGCAACCTTTTTACTTTAAAAGACGTCACCCATTTTATTTTAGAATGCAAAGTCTATTCAGACATTAGGAAAATTTATATCCTCCCTTTGCTAGTTCAGATGAAGGGAAGGTCATCCCTCGAAAAACTGTGAATGACTTTAAGAAATACGTAACTTTTAGAACTGCTAAATTTCTTGTGCCGGCCCTGCTCTTGGGCACAAAGGCCAAGGGAATGAACGAACGAATGTAACACAGAATGTAATGTAATGTGAAGCTGTATGATGGCTGGTTGCGAAGTACAATAAACTTGACTTGGACTTGGTCGTCCAGAGAGTTTTATGGTTGAGTGCGGAACTCTGCATCCTTTGTATATTTATTTCTTATAAGTTGCCGTTGCTGTTGTTAATAAGCAAACAGTAGAGGCTGAAATTCTAATGATTATATCAGAGACGAGTCTTGGCAGCATTTGTCCGGTGGTGGGGCTTGTTCTGCAATTGGTCTTTCTTTGGATAGACCTCTATGTTCTCCTTCCCCCTGCAGTTAATTATATATATATGATTTGTTTTATTTCTGTGCAAATACAATAGTACGGCAGCCTGAAACTGCACGATTACAGTAAAACAACACACTATGCTTTCCCCTAAGATAATATTAAACAATATAAGTGAGGAGAATGTATTACAATTAGTTTTTGGAGAAGTTTGTGGTCAATGTTGGCATGGCAACAGGAAGCCAACATTGTTCTGGGCAGGAAACCTAGACATGCCTACGCAGAAGTAAGAACCATAGAGTTGAATGGGACTGAGTCCCGGGCATGGGTAGTGGCAGCCTCTCACCTTCTCCGCAGGGTGTTCGGGCGCCCTCTCTCCCTCCCCCTTCACGGTTGAGCAGTGGAGTGGAGTACGGCCTGCCCTCCTCTTTTGTCAGCGAGACCTGCCCTTCGACACACACGCCCCCAACAAAAAACAGGTTGATCCAATGTAGCACAAGAACAGCTATACTCGGGACAGAGGAGCGGCTTTATTGTGCACTGAGGGGTGCGGGGAAACGGACTTTCCCAGCTCCAACATAAGATGGAAAAGGGAGTGGAAGGAGCAAGATGAGTGCAGGACAGGGACGACGTCATGTGAGAACCACACTGCAAAAACACCTACCAGGCATGGTGAAAGTGCGATAAATCGCTGATGTGATGGAGCACATGTGCATTCTAAGACATGTGCATTTCAAAGTGCACTTTTCAAAACACACACACATATTTTTCTAACCCAATCACCAAGTCAAGACTTCACAAACATTTCTCCGCAAAAGCACTGCTGCTCACATTCCTGCCTGGGATTGCAAATGGGACAGGTTTGCATGATTTGCAAACAGAAACAAAATGATTGTATATCTCTTTCTGTGGCTCCTTATCTTGCTTCCTAAAGACAACAGTCCCACCTCTTGCCATTAAAGACCTGTTCTGAACTGGACTGAATAAACTGGAGGGAAATCTATGAAACAGTGTTTGGACTATTTATTTATTTATTACATTTTTATACCGCTCAATAGCCGAAGCTCTCTGGGTGGTTCACAAAAATTAAAACCATAATAAAACAACTGGAACATAAAGAGCAGGACTAGCACTGGTCTCCCAACTTCAGTGATCTCCCTACACCCAAAGCAGAAATAACACAAACGGAAAGCACTGTGCAGTTGTGTATATGCTCATTCCTCAGTTTCAGGCTGATCCCCAATATTAATAAGAGCACTTTCTCAGTCACCGCCCCCCCCTCTCTGCCATACAGAATTCCGTGGCAATATGGAATAAAGGACTGTATTTGCAATGGAATTTTCATTGGCAAGGCTCTTTTGAACTGTGGTGCTGGAGGAAAATCCTGAGAGTGCCTTGGACTGCAAGAAGATCAAACCAGTCCATACTCCAGGAAATAAAGCCAGACTGCTCACTTGAGGGAATGGTATTAAAGGCAAAACTGAAGTACTTTGGCCACATATTGAGAAGACAGGACACCCTGGAGAAGAGGCTGATGCTAGGGAAAGTGGAAGGCAAAAGGAAGAGGGGCCGACCAAGGGCAAGATGGATGGAGGATATTCTGGAGGTGACAGACTTGACCTTGGGGGAGCTAGGGGTGGCGACGGCTGACAGAAAGCTCTGGCGTGGGCTGGTCCATGAAGTCACGAAGAGTCGGAAGCGACTGAACGAATAAACAACAACAAGGCTCTTTTTAAATGATTAAAAAGAAAAGGGGGGAACATTTCCCTCATGAATTAAAGCCTGAATTAGAAAGAGTAGAAACCCCTGCCTTTGCCACTGCCTTTTGTTGTTTTGGTGGGGGGAGGGCACCTGCTGACCGATCACAATGTAGGGTGACCCTATGGAAAGGAGGACTGGGCTCCTGTGTCTTTAGCCGTTGTATAGAAAAAGGAATTTCAGTAGGTGTTCTTCGTGTGCATGTAGTACCTGATGAAATTCCCTCTTCATCACAGCAGTTGAAGCTGCAGGAGTCCTGCCCTCTTTTGTATCTGGTCAAGAGGGCAGGGCTCCTGCAGCTTTAACTGTTGTGATGAAGAGGAAATTTTCACCAGGTGCTGTATGTATACAAATGACATCTGCTGGAATTCCCTTTTCAATACAACTGTTAAAGGTACAGGAGCCCTGTCCTACTTCCACCTTAACTCCCCATGACCACCACCCCCCCTCAATAATTACGATGAATTTTCCAGAATTCCAAGTTGTATCTGTTATTTTGTATCCACTAGGGAGAGCTAGAGGGTCACTTGTTACCCAATAATTGTGATAAAGTGTGCTGAGCCATGTAAAGGAAAATAATGTGGACATTTTAATGTATGAGATTCCGTGCTTCCAAAAAGGACAAAACTACATGGATATTGCATCATCAGATACATTATTTATCTGCAAGGTGATAATACCCAAAAGACCCAAGCTGATAATACCCAAAAGGTCATCATGCCAAGCACCATTTTAAAACAATGTGCAGGAGGAACAAACTGTTTCAAGGACATTCAATTTAAATCCACAGCATCCTTTGTCTCTAATCTAGGTGTGTGTGTGTGCGCGCGCGCATGCACACGCACTTTGATGCTACAACAGAGAATCAGAACATTTGGGCATCCCTATTCATTCTGATGGGGAGGAAGCTAATTTTGCATGTATTTCAAATATTTTCCTTCTTGCATGTATTTCAAGTATGTCCCTAAACCCTCTCCGCCCCTGACCATCCTGCAGCCTTTTTTGGAAGTGACACTGCCACCCTACTTACAGAACTTACCATACCAACAACCACATACCCCAACACTGCATAAAGGGCCAGGGGACCCTTATGGAGGCAGATATAAGAGGCCGTTTATATCAGGGGGTAGGCCACAAACACATTTGGAGATTAGAGAAATAAAATGGCTGCCAGCTCATAGCCATGGCAAGCACTCTGAGAAAGGGGTCTACGTGTCCGCCAGAGACTGCAGGCTTTTCTGGCACGGCCCCTGGGGTGCTGGGTGCTGCTGACTGGTGTGCGTTGATGACAGTCCTGATGGAGCCATGGCCATCTGCATCTACAGGACTGGGCTAGTGGCCTCAGTGACCTGTACTGTAAGGCTATTGAGCACAACATCACCGTTCCTTTGACCCTTCTAAAGGGGATGAGACAAATTCACTAAAGCAAAGCCTACCGATAGCTGTTAGCCATGAATGCTGCTTAAACAGAAGAGCCTCCATGTTCAGAGGCAGTGTGTGTGTTTTCATGCCCTGCAGATTTTGTATTTGCCATTACATTTATATCCCGGCTTTCCCCCTCCTGCAAGGGAGCATACATGGGCCTCAACCTCTCCGTTTCATCTTCACAACAACCCTGTGAGGTAGGGTTAGGCTGAGAGTCACAGACCTGCCCAAAGCCACCCAGTGAGCTTCATGGCCGACTGGGACTGGAGCCTGGGGGGAAAGCCCCGGGATGCTTCCTCCGCAGTGGCACCAGGTCATTTATATGACGCGGCAGCCATTGCGGAGCCATCCCAGGGCCTCCCCACGAAGATCCGAAATAAAAAAGTCAGGGACTTAACGCGACTTTCCCCTCTTTCAGCGAGGTGATGATGCAATGGCGGCATCTGTCATCCGTCGCCTTCCTCCGGTGTTGCGTCGGAGGTGTGTCCTGGCCAATAGCGACTCCTGATTGGTTGCCACTGCCAGACAGCGAGGAGGGAGGAGGGCCAGTGACCCGTATGGCCACTGGAACGCTTCCGCGCGTCCTCCAGCATTGGTGAGAAATGGTGGGTGAAAAGCTTCAGTGAGGGGGAAAAACAGGCGGGGAGGGACACACGGTGTGGCGAAGCGGCAGTGCAGCATCACAAAGAAGAATGGAGTGGAATGGAATGGGGGAGGGCGGCAGCTCCTCTTCCCCGTGATGGTTTCAAACCCTGCGCTCATTCCTTGCTGTGGAGACAGCCCGGCAGGAGCGCAAGTGTGGCAAAGACTGAATTGCTTGTTTTTCCTCCTAAACCTTCCCCTCATCTCTCATTCTCTCTTACTGTCAATGATGTTACACTTACTCCGGTCAAGGAAGCTCGTAGTCTTGGCTTTATATTTGATTCCTCGCTCTCCTTTATTCCTCATATTGAGGCAGTAGCTAAATCCTGTCGTTTTTTCCTGTATAATATTGCCAGGATTCGATCATTTCTGTCTGTCTCTTCCGCCAAGACGCTTGTTCATGCACTGGTTATTTCTCGGTTGGACTACTGCAACCTTCTTCTCACTGGCCTTCCTTCTTCTCACATCAGTCCGTTGGTCTCGGTCCACCACTCTGCCACTAAGATCATCTTCTTGGCTCGCCGCTCTGATCATGTTACTCCACTTCTGAAATCTCTTCATTGGCTTCCAATTCACTTCAGAATCCAATATAAACTTCTTCTGTTGACCTTCAAAGCTTTTCACGGTCTAGCTCCTTCCTATCTCTCTTCTCTCATCTCACACTATTGCCCCGCTCGTGCTCTTCGTTCCTCTGATGCCATGTTTCTCACCTGCCCAAGGGTCTCTACTTCCCTTGCTCAGCTTCGTCCATTTTCTTCTGCTGCCCCTTACGCCTGGAACGCTCTTCCAGAACATCTGAGATCCACAAGTTCAATCGCAGCTTTTAAAGCTCAGCTAAAAACTTTTCTTTTTCCTAAAGCTTTTAAAACCTGATGTTGTTTGGACTCTATACTGTTAGTTTTACCCTACCCTGTGCCTGTTTACCCTACCCAGTGCCTGTTTGCATTCTCTTCCCCTCCTTATTGCTTTACTATGATTTTATTAGAATGTAAGCCTATGCGGCAGGGTTTTGCTATTTACTGTTTTACTCTGTACAGCACCATGTACATTGATGGTGCTATATAAATAAATAAATAAATAATAATAGTGGGGGCTTGAGGCGCCAATGTGACCTCATATAGACACCCCCCAGGTCTCCCAAGTCCCAATCCAACACTCCAACCATTGCAATATCCATCCTCTGTGCATATGAACTTCCTAGAAGCATCTGGCTGGCTACTGCAGGAAACAGGATGCCTGGCTTGGGGGTTCTCGGAGCTCCATCACACCTACTTTTTATTCGGTTTTCATCCGTGGTTTCCCCCTCCGTTCCCTTAGTGCTGCGCACTTTCATGTCTGTGCGCTGTTGCGCTCTTTCAGCTCATGTATCTTTCCACCTGGACTGCTACTATCCTGCTGAAATCTCCTGCCCCCGTCCCCTACGTTCTCCTTTCCCTTGCAGTTAATTTTTAAAAACTGTTTATTTCTGCCAAATACAATAGTACAGCAGCCTGAAACAATTATGGTAAAACAAGACACTATACTTTCCCCATAGATCATATTAAACAAACGCCAAGGAAGGGAGGCCGTTTGGAGGGAGTGCCTGGGCCGAGGCTGTTGCTGCCCCTTGGCTTGGGAAAGGTTTACAGGGGAGGAGGAGTGAAGGCCTGTTTTGCTAGTTTCAAAGGATGGCAGGATGAACAATAATTTTAACTAATTTCTTTTGTAAAGTTGGTCAGGTCCCCTCCTTTGCTCCAAGGTAACCAAAATGCTTACATCTGCATAATTTGTAAAGATCAAGAAATCAAACTTGGCCTGGTGATAGCTCTTAAGGACGGCTTTAGCCACGCCAAGTTTGAATCAGACCCATTCATGCCTTGATTTAAAGGATTTTTTTAAAAAGTGAAAATTAACAAAATTGCTCACATCTGCATAATTTTTAAAGATAAAGACATCAAACTTGGCACAGTGATAGCTCTTAAGGTGGGCTTTAGCCATGCCAATTTTGAATCTGAGCATTTGGGTAGGGTCCCTGCGGGCTCAGCTATTACTCTTATCATTGATTAACAGAGCCCTACTTCAACTCAAAAACTGTGCTTTGAAAGATCAAGTCTTCATGGCTATATTCAACATGGGGAAAATGTTGGCTTTCCAAGGAAATTACTGGCCTTGTACAAAATGTTACAATGGTGCCCTAATTAGCAGGAGATGCCACAGTTGTTTCCTGGTTATGGCATTTTGCTTTTGTGCTGCGTTATCCCAGTACAAATGTACATATCGCTTTCATATTTCCTTTCTTCAGTCAGGTTTTGAAGTTTACTGCTTAGGAAACACTGAATGTGCAGTGTGCCAGGGAAAGAACAGAAACAGAGACAAGTTTTCAGTGGGGCATCTAGACCTGGCAGTGGATGTTCCTACACTGACAGGGGCCATACGAGGGAACCAATCTTATGTTTTTAAACTCCTCCCCAAGGTTATCCACAATATACAGGCTATCTCACCAGATATATTGTACTAATCATGATGGGCTTTTGTCAGTTTGAAAAGGGCGTTAACAAATATTGTTTAAAGTAACAATGAAACAGTGGCAGTACATTTCATTAAAACACTTTTAATGCAAACAAAACTCATGAAAAATTCCCTTGACAAATCTTTGAAAAAACATTTTTACAGCCTAACCGGCTTGATCCCAAGGTTTACTCGGACTTCCAAAAGGCTTTTGATAAAGTCCCACTCCTAAGCAAACATAGCAGTCCTGGAAGAAGAGGAGAGGGCCTCTTATGGAACAGAAACTGGCTAAAGGACAGAAAGCAGAGAGTAGGAACTTGTTCATAAATGAGCTGTTATTAGGAGTGAGCAGTGAAGTGGCAAAGTTTACCAACGACACCAAATTATTTAAAGTGGTTAAAACAAAAAGGGATTGTGAGGAGCTCCAAAGGGAGCTCTCCAAACGGCAGGTGCAGTTCACCTTGGAAAAAAGGAGGCTGAGGTGTACAAAATTATGCATGGTGTGGAGAAGGTGGATAGGCGGAATTTTTTCTCCTTCTCCCATACTACTATAACCTGGGGTCATCCTATGAAGCTGATTGGTGGGAGGATCAGGCCAGATAAAAGGAAGTACTTCTTTACACAGCGCTTTAAAATGGGGTTGGATAAATTCCTGGAGAAGGCTATCAATGGCTACTAGTCCTGATGGCTAAGTGCAACCTCCAGTATCAGAGGCAGTAAGCCTGTGTGCACCAGTTGCTGGGGAAGAGGGTGCTGTTGCACCGTGTCCTGCCTTAGAATCATAGAATAACAGAGTTGGAAGGGACCTACAAGGCCATCGAGTCCAACGCCCTGCTCAATGCAGGAATCCACCCTAAACCTTGTGGTTGGCCACCGTATGAACAGAGTGCTGGACTAGATGGACCCTTGGTCTGATCCAGCAGGGCTCTTCCTATGTTAAGGTTGCAATTTAAATGACTGCAGATAGTGATGAAAATGTCAATATTAACGTGTGAGATCTTGAGAAAGTTTAATATGTGGCTTGGGTTAGAAATGTTACTTTGGTTGGTACTGTGAAAGCCCAGTATCGCATAGTCACACAGCTCTCTGCAACTAGTTTCATTTACATAACTTTTAAAAAGACCTCGGTCTGTAGAAGTGAGAAGTATCACCCAAAGCCAGATGCATGCAAGGGCTTTCCATTCTTTTTTTATTAAGAGAAATGTTTTATAAATGTTGTATAGGGACTGCCTGCTGTATGGGGGCCTTCCATAGCTCATCCAAGAAAATGAGGAAACCCTTCTGAGACCTCTGTGTGCGCTTTTAAGCAAGGATACATGTAATTAGTTTAGAGCAGCCTTCCCCACCTGATACATTCCAGATGTTTTGGTCTTCAACTCCCATTTACCCTAGCCAGCAAGACCAATGGTTAGGAATGCTGGGACTTGTAGTCCAAAGCACCAGTTGGGGAAGGCTGGTTTAGAGTACGGGTATCATTAGTGCTCACCATTCTAAGCAATTCTTCATTGCTCTGACAAGCGTTAGACTTGTGCTATAAAAAGTCTTGCATTTACAACATGGTGATGATGATATACACACATCCCATTTGACATATGTTGCTTCTGCAATATTGGCTACAACTCAAACTCTAGGCATACCCAACAGGTTGTTTTACCCTTTCAACATCACTTCCATCATAGACATTGCAGACTGTGGCTTTAGCTAGGCCTACCTTTTAATCCACGACGGAGGAGGGAAGATCCCGCGATGGGATTATCACCAGATCCCTCCTCCGTTTACACGTGAGGCGCGACGACCTCAAGAGGAGAGGTGTCGCGCCCACCCAACCTGCGGCAACGGGCAACACATTCCATGGTCTCGGGCTCATCCTGAGACCACGGAAAAATCAGGCCCAAAGTGTAGGGCTCTATCCTGGAGCAAGGGGATCCTGGGATCCCCTGTGCATCATGTGGACGCACAGGGACGATCCCAGGGTTCACCCCGGGATAAAGCCCCATCTAGCGAAGGGCTGTGATTGGAACTCGCAGTTTCAACTGGGATGGCCATAGCTCAGTCGTAGAGCCTCTGCTTGCATGCAAAAGGTCCCAGGTCCAATCCCTGGCGCCTCCAGGTAGGACTAGGAAAGAATCCTGCCTGCAACCCTTAGAAAGCTGCTGCCAATCAGTGTCAGCAATACTGGGCTAGATGGACCAATGGTCTGCCTCAGTGTAAGGCAGCTTCCTATATTCCTAACTTCCTCAAGTTATAATAGTAACTTGACAGGTGGGATGCTGGGGGCATGCTGTCTGGGGGGTGGGGAATGAGAAACACAGTGTTGCATGTGCCGTCAGACGTTCGGTTCTCTTGGATAGAATAAACATGATCAAAGTTCAATATGAAAACCATTTTACCAACAGCAACACGTTCATACATTGTGCTTAGAATGGGATGTATAATTTGTACACCTCTTTTACAATCTGATTTTGAACATGTTGGGACCAAAATGTTACCAAACTAGAAGATATTATTTTCTTAGCCTGAAGGACCATTTGTAATAATAATTAGTTCTAAGTTTTCAATTTTATGATAGAGGCCCAGATAACACTGAGGTAGTTTACTAGTCTTTGCACTGTACCATTTCAGACTGCAGGTTGAGGCTCAGATGATGGAATGCTACTCCATAACACACACACACACACACACACACACACACACCCAAAAAAACCAGAAGAACCAAACAAAACCAATGTACCTAGAAAACTAGTACATCAAGTCAAAGTTTTTAGTTGCACACGTGTGTGTGTGTGTGTGTGTACTGCATGGAGTCTTTTTGCATACAGTCTGAAGTGGTACTCACTTAGGCCTTAGGGCCATGCCTATTTCTTGCCTTGAGGACATTCAGGGATGCATCTGTAGAAGCACTCCTGCTCCAGAACTCTAAAGGTGACATTTTCTGAATCAGAATCAGAATGACAATTCTTCAAGTTATACTCTTGCATAGGAATACAAGAAGTTGTCAATAAATGAGAAGACAACAGATATAAAGAGATCAGTAACTGCAACAGAGATGGTACTATAATTCACTTTATCTTTTTATTTACACCACAAGAATAACAAGTTGTCATAATGTGGTACAAAATACTGGACTTCTATTAAAGTTGAAATTGAAGTTGGTATTGTCAGAGAAAGACACCATTGGCCAGTAAAAAACAAGTAAAACAAAATAACAAAAACAGGAATGAGAGAGAGAGAGAGAGAGAGAGAGAGAGAGAGAGAGAGAGAGAGAGAGGGGAAAAATAACCCAAAACTTTCAACTCCACCAAGTAAAGTAAACAGGTCATAAGAAAATTTAAGTACAAAGAATAGGCTACCATCACTTAAAGGGTTCATACAGTTAAGAGTGAAACTGTGTCTAAATTACAGAATAAACTGGTAGCTGTTACCAATGGTGACAACATACTGAGCATGTATAGGCATAAAGCAGAATATAATAAGAGTTACAACTTTTGGTACTACATATTTGTAATAAGCTCTTGGGTGAATAGTTTTTCAACCCATATATATATATATATATATATCACTGCCTCCAATGTAGAGCACCAGAAGTGTTAAAATTCTTTGTTTTTCGTTCATTCAATAGGAATCTTTTTAATCAATATCAAATACAAGGTGAAGCTGGGAGGAAACCAAGCTCAACTATCACTATGAAGACACTTCATTTCCTGCTGATATAAAGTTGTGTTTGAAACCACAGTGTTTGCACAGTACATCACTGCTTAAAAGTGAAATCTATTGATACATCATTCCAAGTAATTAAAAAAATGTTAACACAGCTGTGCTGAAGAGTTAACTCTTAAAGTTCTCATCATTTTCATCTGAGAATTAATACAAAACGAAGTTGGCATAGGGTTTGTGCCTGCCTTATCCCTTCCCTGCCTAAAGGAAAACAAACTCCTCTTCCCCCCCCCACCCTTTTTTTTTAAAAAAAATGACACAGGCAGTTTACTTGTGTGTTCTGTGTAGTTTCCCCTAGAACATTATTTCGACATAAATACAATAAACTCTATTGGTTTGTCACAAGTGCTAGATTTTTTTTCTTTTCTTAAAATGACAAATGTTTAAGTCCTTTGTATTTTTTATTATTTTACAATAAAACCCACAGGTCCTTAGTAAGTTCAGTAAGACAAACTTCCCCCTTCATGCTCCTAATTTTTAATTTGTCTGACAGAAAACATCCCAACCATTTATCTCTTGCTAATGCCATTAGGGGGGATTTCTGCCCCCGCCCCCCAAGCTGCCAAGTATGGCGTGCAAAATCTGTATACAATATAAAGACATGCCAACCTAACAGACCATGCAACCTCAAGGTGTAGGAAACTTAAAAAAATATATTCATATATATTTTATATATATATATATCTATATCTATATATATTTATATATATCAATGCCCATAAAATGTGGGCCCAAAAGTTTACAAAAGGAAGAATGGAATGAGTACATGGCTAATAAAAAGGAATGTTTGTGTATTGAAAGTAAAATAAACCCCAAATATTAAACTGTTAGTACTGTGTACTCACATCTGGGTAATATAGATTTAAGATGTTCCTTCGTTTCTAAACTGCTACAAGAGAAGAGCTGTGATAGGACCACCCCATACCTTGGAAGCTGGGTTAGTAAAAACAACCTCTAGTATCTTGCTGGTGGAATTCAGGTACCTCACTTTTGTAGTATATAAAAATGTGGACATTACAGGTACATTGCCTAAATCAGCTTGGATTCTTTGTTTTATTCACAGAGCTCACAAGCATTCCCAACAGGTCCTAGTTAAGTAAACATCTAGAAAAAAATCAAGGCTACAGTGGTACCTCCCCAACTGTCGTGATGCAATGTTCTGGTTCTGCTATGTCCGGACTGAAGAAGGAAACCCAGAGTGAGGTTATGCAGCTACCATTTTAAACAGACCCAAGAGTTTTACATTGCAGAATAGACTACTGAATAGCAAAGATGTTTGTGACTTTAGAAAGATTTGCACTGACAATGATGTAGCAATTTGTTTGCAAGAAACAAATGAAGTACATATTTTGACAAGATGTAATTTGGTTTTGAAAATAAAATGTATTTTAGGTTTAAGTGATTATAGATGCATCACTTTTTTCAACAGTGAGAAAGGGGTAAATTAACAAAATATGACATCAAGTGAATCAGCAAAAATCTTTTTAGATCACAGCAGCAAGGTAGTCATTTTATAAAATATACACTTTATTCTTTCCTGTCAAACTTTACTCTTAGAGTATGCTCGTGGCAGTTCTAATGCCAAAAAGTATTCATAAATTTGAATGTATTTGGGTTAGCAAGAACTCAAATGTTGTAGTGTCTGTCTTAAAAATTGCATATCAAGCATTAAATAAAACTCTAAAACCCTCTCCTGCACCTTATGTTTAAATTCTCAGAACTCCACTCTTAATGGAATGAAGAAGAAAAAACAGAACAAGAAAATAAGTTATTACAATGTGACCCTGTCAGTTACCATAACAAAAATTTTTAAAAGGAAAAACTTTAAAATTCCACTGGTAATCCAGATGAGGGACATGTAATATACCCTACACTGCTTGAAAAAGAACACATGAATTCAGTCTTCTCCAGCCATCTTATATCACTACTAAAAGTTTAGTTACTTACTCTGAGGGTCAACTCCCCTCACCTCAAAAGGCAATGGGGGAGGGGGGGGAAGGAAATGGTGGCGAAGATTAGCACTCTCCCAGCCAACAAGAATTAATTAAATCATCATTATCATTATTATTATTCACTGTGAAATAGTCTTTTAGAGGACTTACTCAACCAGAGTGGTTCAAGAAAGGTTCTGTGTGTTTGTGTTCGCGTTAACTGCACCAACAGAGTTTGGCAGACCTTCAATATGGTCATTTAAGTTTTTAATGCCTTTAATAATCCTTGCCACACTCCATACTGAGGATATATGATACATCACCCTTTATAATACTAGTACGTTTTTAAGGTAAGAAAGCTCCTTATTTTTTTTTAATGTAGCATAGCAACTATGACTGAAGAATGGAGAAAATATACAATCAGTTTCCTGATATAAAAAAAAAGACCTTGTGAATCCTTCCTTTTGTGAAAAGGGCTTTCTGAAAACAAAGCCTAAACATCTGCAACCGTCCTACATGACCATGAAAACTGTTGACTATACAAAAGTCTTAACACAAACAAACTCCAGCGTGCAAGGGGCAATGACGCAGGTCCAGATGTGACGGCTGTTTGGAAACACAGCTGTAAAATGGAAAGTAAAAATGAAAATTCGTGCAAATAAGGCTGTTCCAGGGCTTTTATGAAAACCAATATAAAATAAAGCAACAGCAAATACATATTTGCTAGGAAACTCATTTTTATGAGGAGGATTAAAGTTAAAAACCTTAAATTAAAATAGCAATGTTTAGGGTAGTTGCCCAGTGGCTAAAATGTTGGCATTCTGAAAACATTCCAAACTACAGTTTGAAAATGGTCAATTTTCAAACTAGATTCCTTTTCTAAAAACCCTTACATTCCAATTCACAAATAAATCTTTTGCAAGGGAACTTCCAATGGCTACCATTGTAATCTGCATTTATTTATATATTTTGTATAAATGCATTTTAAATATTTTATCAATAATTTGTAAGAGTCATGTTTCTAAGCTTGGAATACATTTGGAATATACATTATACATTATACACACATATATATACCTAAAATATTAAGCAATAACTCATGCTAGTTGCTTTTAATAAAAAGCATTCCAATTTTTTTTTTAAAAAAACTGCAATTCTGTCTGATGCATGCTTTTACAACCAAATTCATAGTTTAAATGGTTATACATAACGTATGGGAGAAGATGTTGGAATTTTTTTTTAATTGTTGAATTTTAGAAACCCAACAGTATTTGCCACATTACTGGCAACTACCTTAATTTTAATTTTAAACAGCAACAAAACAAAACAAAACAAAACCCAAACTTGTAGACGGTTTTGGAGAAACTCCGGCCATTGCTTGCTTTAAGTAATATCATGCTAGCAGAAATCCTAGAGCCTTTCTTGCTGATGGCAGTCCTTGGCCTACCCTGCCCAAGGAACTGCTACAAAGTTCTTTTCTTTAAGGCATTGCTCCTCAAAACATCAGAAAAAACCAGCTGCCCAAAATCAACCCAAACTATGTTTTTAAAAGGCACAAACTCTTCAGATGGCTTTGGAGATGCTAAAGCCGATCCCCTTTCTGGGCGATCTTCCTTGTTTTATGATCTTCCTCTCCACATGTATATAGTCTGCATGTATGTATATAGGTATAAAAAGCTTGGTTCTCTTTTCACCCTTCATATGAAAAAAACCATACCTTCTCATATTGTTTGGGTTTTGAAGAGAGTGTCTGAATCACAGGTTGGCAAGAGCCACAAAAATAAAACATAAACAAAACTACAATATGGTCTCAGTGGTCTGAATGGAGGGTAATCAAACTTCAAGCACCAGTTTTAAATGAAAGTTGTCACATCTGTGTAAAATCTTTGATTTCTTAAAAAAAAATATGTTGGCAACTCTGCCAAATACTTCACTGACTTCTTGCCTCTCATGGCTTCCGTTTAGGAAAAGAGGAAGAATGCTCAGTGCCCATGTCTTTCATATTTTGCTCTTCACCTGCATTTTTTCTTTTCCACAAACATATTCTGTACAGATACTGAGAGATTTAGCTTTCTTTCATGCACGGCTGCCTTTCTGTAGTCTGGAAGAAAACCAGTGCAGGAGTAACAAGAGAAAGCTTCTTGGCAGAGCTTCTGGACAAGACGAACGAACAGGACACCTCCGACCTAAAACTTGAGGGCTACAGGGGAGGGTCCTCTTCCATGGGCTCCTCATCTGACCTGTAAACAAATTCACAGAGAGGAGTCAAACTGATGGAACTGGGTGGAGGAGAAGCAGAGAGAGGAAGAACATTAGAAGCCAGACAGAGATGTGATGTCTCATTTACAGATACGACCATGCAGCTTAACAGCAAACAACTGGAGCACAGTCGGGCCGTAAAGTTTTGTTAAAAGAACCAGGGTGATTTTTAGTCTCTACCCCCACCCTGGCCAAATTCAAATTATGCTACAAAATGCTCAGCCTTGAAAAATGCATGGTGGTTCTTCTGTGCATCAAACTTTGGAGGTCAAAAGAATGTCAGAAGGGAATTCCAGGAAGGGAATTTGCATTTTGTCAACATCTTACCTTGACAAAATGCAAAGAAGTGATTTTCTAGACCCACCTGTCCTGAAAGCTACTTGATATTTAGAACACGTAGGCCAATTATGAAATCTTCCTCTAAACCAGGGGTCCCCAACCTTTTTGGGTTGGTGGGCACATTTTAAATTTTGGGGGTTATGCATGTTCTCTCAAAATGGCTGCCATGGTGGACATGTCTATGACAAAACACTCATTTCGATGAAGCTAGAAGAAAAGTAACTTGCCCAAAAACAAATTTAAAGGCAGTGGCTGGGTCTGAGCACGAAAATACAAAACCACTCTTTTGAGCTAAAATAAAGATGGCAGGACTTAGCTATGCAGCATAATCCCAGTCAAAAATGTTTTTAAAAGAATCTTAAGAAATTAAATAAAATTAGGAGGGTTAAGGAGCCTAGCAGGCACCACATTGGAGACCCCAGCTCTAAACAACTGGTCCCATTATTCAAATACATTACTTCTATTATTCATCCCAATGCGGAGGAAGTCTAATTCCAAAGTATATTAACACTGGAAGTGAGTTGTGATCCCACTGGATTTTTTCTCCTAAATAAACATAACCAGTTCTTTGAAAGCAAACCAGGATGCTAAACCTGAGATCTAATCAGTTCTACTGCCAATTGGTGTCATTATGGTGATGAAATCCTCTTTGATCCAGTGGAACAAGGCAATTTTCAGTCATTACCCCTCCACCGGGCTGGCCCAAGACATTTTGATGCCTGAGGCAGAGCAGTAAATGCCCCCCCCCCGCCCCGCCCCGGTAAGCCAAGGTACATAGGACTCGAGGCTGGTCAAGCTATCTTTTGGCCCCTAGGACAAAAAATGGCAAAAGTCCTTCTCTCCCCCCTTCCCCGCCACCTCCCACCCTTGGCAATAAAAATTGTGAACCAACAGATTTGTACTCTATTGTGACAAACTGTGGTGGTGATGATGTGATTAAATCTAGATGAGGCCCTGGTTAGGCCTCATCTAGAGTATTGCATCCAGTTCTGGGCTCCACAATTCAAGAAGGACGCAGACAAGCCAGAGAGTGTTCAGAGGAGGGCAACCAGGATGATCAGGGGTCTGGAAACAAAGCCCTACGCAGAGAGACTGAAAGAACTGGGCATGTTTAGCCACGAGAAGAGAAGGTTAAGGGGAGACATGATAGCACTCTTCAAATACTTAAAAGGTTTTCTCACAGAGGAGGGCCAGGATCTCTTCTCAATCATCCCAGAGTGCAGGACACGGAATAACGGGCTCAAGTTAAAGGAAGCCAGATTCCAGCTGGACATCAGGAAAAACTTCCTGACTGTTAGAGCAGTACGACAGTTGCCTGGTGAGGTTGTGGGCTCTCCCACACTAGAGGCCTTCAAGAGGCAGCTGGACAACCATCTGTCAGGGATGCTTTAGGGTGGATTCCTGCATTGAGCAGGGGGTTGGACTCGATGGCCTTGTAGGCCCCTTCCAACTCTGCTATTCTATGATTCTATGAAATCTCTTAGTTATAATATTTTTTTTAAATGTTAACATTTGAGATAGTATTCTAGTGTTTGAAGATATATTCTTATGCTTAAATAAAATTAAGGAGTGGGTGGAGAAATCCCTCTGATGTGGTCTGAGTAAAGTTGCCAATTTACATCAGCTAAGAAGACAGGAGATGATGCCGCCATAGCTTCTCCTGCCTCTGTTCTGATTTAAATTATGCGGTCTTAATCACTGACTGACACTGTTGATTTGTTTTATCTGTACGCCGCTTCTGAGATCTTAATGATATAGGGCGGTATATAAATGTTTTAAATAAATAATAAATAATATTTATGTGAATATTATGCTTTTATATGTATTTTGCCATTTTGAAGCTACTTTGGGTTACACAATCCAGAACGTAAGCAGTAGAAAAAGCTAGATAAGAAGCTTCAAATGTGTATAAAAAGCTTCAATGAGTAAGAAATGTTTTGTACCTGTTGGGGAAAGTAATTTTGCAAAGGAGTATGCATGTATTATTTTTTTGTAACAAAGCTGGGCTTTTTATTTTAGTACCATTTTTAATTAGTGTAACAAATCATTTGCTATTTGGAAAATCATCATAAAGCATATTGCCTAAATTAGGAAATGTATGTTTCTACAGTTCCTTAATTTTTTTAAAAAATCCACCGACGTAGTTCTATCTTACCTGTTTCTTTTTTTAAATTTGCAAATATAAAAACTGAAATATTAGCATAATATAGAAACCATACCTGCAAGGAAAAATCTCATATTTTAACCTATATTAATTTTTGCTGTGTGGTTTTATTCTGGTTGTGCTTTTTATATTGTATTTCGTATTTGTGTTTTAAATTTGTTGGTTGTTTTTATGCTCTTCATGCTCATCATTTTTGTGAACCGCTTCGGCTATTGGGCAGTATAAAAATGAAATAAATAAATAAATAAATAAGGAATAATAAATTACATATGCTTTTTTTTTAAAGAAGAAAAATATGCTACACAGTCCAACACTATAAACACACAGTACAAATTATTTAACATTGGTTAAATATGGGTAATAAGTCTGAATAAGAATGCACTAATCTATCCAGTCTTTTAAAGCATTTTTATTTATCATTCTCTCTTTTAGGTGAAAATCCGGGTGTTCACAAATTGGTATCAATGGAGATATCCCAGGCATCAATGATTTCTTTCTGTATTTCCAGACCTTTAATATGGAAATAATGCTTGTATGTTGTTGTTGTTGTATACACTTTTTAATTTCTTTTTTAACGAATGGTAGTAATGTGAGATCTGTATCTTGAAATAAAGACTTTTCTATACAAACCCAATGTTTGTCTTGTGAATCATTAATTATAGACATTCAGTATCTAAGCTGGTAGGCTTCATAATATAGTTTTAATTGGGGTATCCCCCATCCTCTATCCTCTTCTATCTTAAATTGTTTGGTGTCCTAGGTCTTTTACTTTTAAAGGTGAATGTGTCAATTGTTGATTGCCATATTTAAAAAAAATTGGTGCAATATCAGTGGGTAATACATAGAACAAGTATGTAAATTATGGCCAATATTCTGCTCAATAGCAACAACTTCATTTTGTTCCATCTTTTAATATCTGCTATTATTTGTTTCCAGAGTCTTCCATAATTTAATTGGAAGGATTTGTTAACATTTTTTGAAATTTGGACTTCTAAATAATGGAATGACTTGTGAACTAATGGGATTTTTACTCGATTACACATGCCAATTTGATCTTTGGGAGGTATATTGTAACATAGCAAATCTGATTTTGTGTAATTGACTTTCAGTCCCAATGCTTTCTGGAAACACGTATGTGTCTTATGCTTGTTTTTGGATTTACTAGCCTAAGTACCATGTCATCAACATACAAATTTATAAAATGAGTTTGATTTTTGATTGGCACTCCCTTGATGTTATCATCTGCTAGAAATTCAATTACCAGATCGAACAGTTACATAGCATTTTGAGTCAGAAGTAACTACTGAGTTTAATGTGGCTTACCCCCTGACGTGCATAGGATTGAAGCCTAAGTCTGCTGACCACAACAGAACATGCCCCCCACTGTAGAATATTTACTGAACTGATTACTTGTACCCCAGCCCAGCCCAAATTTCCCTAATTGACACAATACAACCTGTTTAAATGCCAACATTCAGAGGAACAGCAAATATCAAAGGCACTTTGTTTGTTTCTGCCTGTTTACTGAGAAGGAAGGCCCCCTTTGTTCTTAAGGGCAAAAGGGAAAACACAGGCCTAAAGGGATGTTAACACTGAAAAGCCATTCCTCGGTCCAGATGCCTTCTCCCCACTCACAGCCACTTAAAAAGGGGCTTCCCTCCCCCTTTCAAATACACCAAAGACTTCCTAAGCTTGTTGTTGTTTTAACTTCATACACTTGCTAGTTTGAGAGCCCATTTGGGAAAGTGAGTGACCGAGGAGAGCTTGTCAGTGTGCAGCTCAGGCTTGTTTCTGGCTTCACACGGCAGCTCAAGAGCTCAGCTGAGATGGTGCTGCTACTGCTGCTTCCCAGGCACCCACACGTGCTCACTCAGCCTTCATATGAGACAGAAGGAGAGAAGAATGGTGTCCTGCTGGCACCTGACGACAGCTTTCCTGGAGACGGGCAAGGAGCAACACGGCCTTGGGGTGGGGGAGAGGTCCCAAATCCGCTACCTTCTCAAACTGTTTTATTGAGTCTAGTGAGTGGACCACCCTGCCGGAGCCACCTCCCACACTGTTCCGAAGGGTCCCTCCAATGCTCCAGAGCAGACTGGAGGAGCTGCAGGGGAGGATTGCTAAAAATCAGCTCCCTCCTCGTTCTGCTGATGGAAACCTCTCCTGGATCAAAGACCATTCTGTCAGCAGAGTTACAATAAATTATTATTTCCCAGTTCTTGTCTAAAATATCTTTTTTTTCAGATGAATTGATTTTATCTGCTTATTTATAACAACCATATGGGCCCTTTTAGGAGATGGTGGATGGAAGTAGATGGAAAGTAATGGCACTTACTTTTTGTCAGGTGGTGGTTTGACTCCCACTGACAACGACGCCATCGCTGTTACAGTTTCTGCTTCTTCGTTCTCACACTTCTGTGCATCTACCAAAGAATAGCTGACTGTTGAGGAATAACGCTGGAGTGAGTGCCAGTACTTACCTAAAGGAAATACGAAAGAGGAGAATCCATTACTAGCCATTCCGTTTGGTATAATAACAGAAGAACTTCTGTTGTTGGGTAATGAGGACAGGCAGCACTTCAGGTATGTTTGAGGGAAAGGTAATAAGAGCAGTGAAGTGAGAAAGGAAGACCAGTGGAGAAAACATTCTTCTGAATGTGCGCCACATTCAGACCCAAAGCTATACTTAAATGTGCAAATACTCAGTGTTATCTCATTTTACCACTGTGCCTGTGAAAAAATTGTCTTTGGCTCCAAGATCAACACTAAACCCCTTTGCCAAAGCATCTTGGAGGCAGAAATCACAATAGGTTTAAAAATGAAAGTAAAAAGAAGTTGTTGGCAAGTAGCCAGTCAGTTAATTTCAAAAGATCTTCATTTTGAGAAAAATTCCATACAGAACTTCAGCAATCTATGCCACTTTTCCCAAAACCAGATATCAGATTCTTGTGGACATC
The DNA here is from genome assembly GCF_023053635.1 of Elgaria multicarinata webbii. Taxonomy (NCBI): domain Eukaryota; kingdom Metazoa; phylum Chordata; class Lepidosauria; order Squamata; family Anguidae; genus Elgaria; species Elgaria multicarinata. The sequence continues at coordinate 12,836,881 of NC_086172.1, read as the reverse complement.
TGTGTCTCATTACAGTTCTATCGTCTAGCTACCTTCACTACTTGGGATTCCCCACTTCCCCCAATAGTGTGAGCTGTTCAATGTGAATTTTGATCCTTATTCTTGTATATTATGTAACTTCTTGATAGGTTTGTTAGACCTGATGGTTTATTATTATTATTTGCCTTTTGCTTATTGCAAAATCACCTCTATCCTGGTTCTGTTTGATAAAACAGGTCACACCAATTCTTTCTGAAATTATTTTGCATCTCCACAGCTGCTCTTCCTTTTATCCTAAAGCAGCTTGCATGCAAGTTCAACTCATTGTTTAGCATGTAGAGAACTATGTAACAACCGTTAAAACAATGAATCAGGGGCTCAATTTAGGTGCAAAATAACTATGGCTACTCCTAGGTACTCACTGTGTATTTCAATAACTTTTTCAATGGAATGCACTGCATTGGCATTTGCTCTCTGCTGTAATACCTTTTCAGGAATAGGATCAAGCTGAAATAATTTAAAACAAAAACATACATTTTAGCCTAGAAGTATTTTTTAAAATATCATATTACTTCTACAGTAGTAGATTTCCACATCTGTTAACTTAAGCGCCGCTCAAAGACTGTGGTTTTGGCTCCTTTCAAGGTCATCACACCCATCATTTTTTTAAAAAAAAACCTCTCCTCCCCACAAAGACATTGTCAATACTATAATGCAGCCGGCTTTCAATGTACTACGTATGCACAGTGGGTCATATTTGGTGCCAAATAACCTAATATCCAATACCGCTGTTCTCCTGTTCATTCTGTTGCAGCAGCAGGACCCACCGCTAGCGCACTGGAGAGTTAGGAAAGGAAAGGAACCTCTCATGCAAGCACTGAGTCATTACTGACTCTTGGAGGGACACCAGCTTTCGCGGACGTTTTCTTGGCAGGCCTTATAGCAGGGTGGTTTGCTGTTGCCTTCCCCAGCCGTTATTACCTTTCCCACAGCTAACTGGGTACTTATTTTACCGACCTCGGGAGGATGGAAGGCTGAGTCGACCCGAGCCGGCTGCCTGAAACCAGCTTCCACTGGGATCGAACTCAGGCTGTGGGGAGAGTTTCAGCTGCAGAAACTGCTGCGCCACGAGCACTTCCTAAAAGAATGCTCGTCTCTGGATCAGAAATGCTCCTTTCTGGATCAGGACAGGTCAGGGTGCTCCCTTCCTCGAGCACCACTGACTTCCCCTGTTCTGGAAATGAGTATTTCCGCTCATTTCTATTTGCCTTAAGAATAACCACTTCGCTCCTCCCTGTTGGGCTAGCAGTGGGTCCCACTGGAGCATGGACAGTACAGGGCAGTGGAAGCATAAGGAATTCATGTTTTATATATGTATTTGTTACCACCAAAACACGTCAGGCTTCTCTACAATAGATGTGTTTATAGCATTTTGAGACTATTCTTTCCTTTTGTGTTCAGATTTTAATACGTCCAACTCTTGTTTCACCTTTAGCAAGTCATTTAAAGAGATGTTTATTAAGTCATATTAAAGAGATGTTCAACAACTAATTGCCCACAGTTCTAAATCTATCAAGACAACTGGAGAGGCTCTCTCTTCACAGGACCCTCCCTACTGTTCCATCCATGAATACACTCCCCCAAACAATTCTTGGCGTATCTGTGAAATGCATAATTTTTTCCCTAAACAATAACTACAGAAAGGAGATGATGACAACAGACAAAGGATGGACTACTTAGCAACCATCCCAGGTTTTCTCTGTTGTGTCTGGGCAGCCCATTAGCAACAGATACGTCCACATGTTCATTTCAGTCCTTTGCACACACTGGCTTGGGGGAGGGGGGGAAGTCTGGTAAAGACGGAAATATATGTGCAGTAGATGGAGTGTGGTGTGGATAACTTGTCAGCATGACCAAGATTTCACTTATAGGTGATTGACTACAAACCACTATTCTACAAAAAATGAAATGTGGTTCTGACAATGCTAATTCCTCTCTCAAAGCAGAACACACTTTGAGGATGACAATACGAATGCCCTCCGTTGCTGCACCATAATCTATTGCTGCTACTTTTCTATTCCTTACAAAGAATGTCTGATTGAAAGAAAATGCAAATCTATGGCCACAACTGGCCTTCAGCAAGTAAGTAATGGTTTCACAACCCCTTCTTTCACTTGGGGCTTCTGAAGTGTTAATATTCTCTGAAATGTCAAAGGCTTAGTTTGATATGCTTCTATCACACGGATTAGCAAATTTGACTGAATTATAAAATTGTGTACTCTAGAGAGCTGGACTGACAAGTAATCTTTCCACAGTAAAAGTTTTAAGAACTGTAGGAATTGGTTGTCTCTCCATTTCTAAAATTGAAATAGCCTTTTGCTATCTGAGCTAAATTCATACTTTTTTAAAAAGCCTTCTGTTTATTTTATTTTTTTACAGAAGCCTCTATTGAAAAATCATGGTGTAGCACAGCTATTAAGTATGTGAGCTCAGAGGGCCCTGTATCAAATCACAACTTGGCCATAAATGATTAGGTCATTTTAGGGAAGCCATCCTCTCTCAACCTCAGCATTCACCCCAAATCTTCAAAATGGGGATAATAATAGTGGCTTACATACAGAGCTGTTATAAAGTTTACTGTATGTGAACATACAATGTCCTCTATAAATATCAAGTATTCTTATTAGTTACTAGCAAACTGCATATCCTCAAGATCTCATGACAAACGCGTCAAGGTATTTGTGCAATGATGGCTTATCTATTGCTTTGTGTGCTGCGCACTGCATTCCTTAGGGGATCCCTGCCAGTGTGAACATGGCCATCGTTATGGGCAAACGACAGATTAGCTGTCGCTGCAACAATACCCCAAACTGCAGTTGTTAATTTTCTTCATAAGAGTTAATGGCAACCTGTAACAAGTCAAGACATGACAAAGAGACAGTGTGGGGTGATAAACCTGCTTCCTCCCTATAGCAACTCCAGCTACTAAGAATCAACTCAGTTCCCATCTGCTTATTATACCTCAAGTGCTCTTTCTTGATCATGCTAGAATATGAGAGAATATTGGAAGAGTGTGATGGAAGTTGGTGAATAGCTTTTACAAATAAAAAAGGTACATATTTTGGGGTTCAAAATATAGGCTTCAATTATTGAAGCCTTAAGTCTGATTTTGTTCTCTGAGGACTCCACAGTTGGTTCCTTATAATTTGTATAACTGCATATCATTTTTGTCACTGGTAAAAGTTGAACAGGTTGCACCTATTCTGCAATGTTCAGGAAGTCCATGAAAGCTTTAGAAATGGTAAAAACAAGGAATTTTGGCGTTCCTTCCATTCAGATGTTCAATATTTTATCAGCAGTAATAGCAGATGTCTATATCCTTCTGCTACACCTTTCTACATCATTTAATTAACTGTCATTTAGGTCTTCCTTGCATTCAGATCCATGTGTTTCAGATTTCATCTCAACATACAGATTTGTGGACGAGATCTAGATTTGCAACTTAATTTTACAAGTAATGCTTCTTATATCTGTGTTTTCTGCTTATAAATTAACATCTGAATTGGCTCTCACTTCCTTTATCCTCAATGTTCTGTACCTTTTACATGTTAAAATGTTTCATTTATTTATTAATTTTTGAACTGGGATTCCCATGAATCTATAAACAGTTCAGGACTGGCACAAAAATTCTTAAGGTAGAATTGCACACCGACCGTAAAATACCTAGTCCTGTACAAGTTCAGTACAACCTTCTACAGGTATATCACATTACTTCTTCTTTGCAAGATATATCAATATGTAGTTCAGGTCATCTAGAAATAAGATGACCTGTTCCATGTTCCTATGCAGTGTTCCAGTTTTGTCACAATGTAAAGTTTCTGCATGGCTTTTTGTGAGATGTTTTAATAAACCTTGTAAAGTACTGGACACCATTTATGCTTTTTCTTTGCAAGTCCCCCCACGCCAAGCTAATTAACTATAGCTGCACTGGCTTCAGATAACAAGGTAACTGAAACTATAATATAACATGAAAAATTCAGACAGTTTAATTTTTAGTTTAAAATTTCTGACAAAAAAGAAAAAAGAAAAATATCAGATGTAGAAATGGTCCCTATTAGCCTTGTCTCTTAATTGCTGGGGCTTCAGGTTTTAGAAAAACTCATGTAAGATCATTAACCGCACCTGGATGCATTGCCCTATTGTATGTTACGTTTACTTTATTTTTTTTATTTATTTATTTATTACATTTTTATACCGCCCAATAGCCGAAGCTCTCTGGGCGGTTCACAAAACTTGCTGGTAAGTTTTGCTGGTAAGTCCCAACAAACTTAATGAGACTTACTCTTAAGTAGGTGTACATAGTATGGCAAAATTAGTTACTGAAGACACGTAAGGTAGGAAAAGGCCTCAAACCCGTTTTATGTCCTTATTTTGTAATACTGCCAATTTTACTTGCAGCCTACTGCTGTCCACAGCCAGCATTCAAGGTGCCCATGCAAAATTGTTTGAACATGCTGTAGAACCACACTTCAAAGAATACAGAAGTACCATTTTATGTCAACAACCTTGCATTAATATATTGTCAAGAAAAATAATGATAAAACTAGGCCTTTGTGCTTTTTTAAATGTATCAGAACACTACGGTCTTTCACAAAACCTGGATTATTTAATAATAAATGTTTATAAAAGACGGATCTTTGGTTGTCTATGGCTTTAGCTAGACCAGCCTTTATCCCGGGGCAAACCCTGGGATTGTCCCTGTGCGTCCAGATGATGCACGGGGATCCCGGGATCAGGGAGGGATCATCCCTCCCTGGCCCCGGGATACAGCCCTACACTTTGGGCCCGTTTGGCCCGTTGCCGTGGCTTGAGCTGGGGGCTGCGCATGGGGCGCAGAACTCCTCAGGAGCACTGAGCCCATCGGGGCTAGGGTGGGGGGAGCAGGGAAATCAATTTTTAAAAACCAACAACTTACTTTATGTCGCTCGAGCGCTTGTGTGCTGCCGGCCCTTTAAAATAAATTTTTAAATGGCGGGTGCGATGCCTCTCTTCTTGAGGTCGTCATGCCTTACGTGTAAACGGGGGTGAGATCTTGCATTATTCACAATGTGAGGTCTCCCCTCCTCTCCCCTGGACTTTACGGTAGGTCTGGCTAAGGCCTAAATATAACCTGCCTTCCAAGGTCAAATAACACAATTTTCAATTTAGGCTGAATCAGAGGATGTCTTACTACAATGTCTAACCAAGCTAACACAAGCAAACCAAGAGTGATTTCTTGATAAAAGACCTGACATGGACTTTTGGCACCCTTCCCCAAGATGCCAGTAACCCAAGATGTTCTATTGTTCTGAGGTATTGTTTTTTTTTAAAATGCAAAAAACAGCTATTGCAGTTTTTGGGTGGCCATTTTTAAAAATCCAAAATGCCCTGAGACAACAAAGGAGAAACAAAACCTGCATAACATACTGAAGTAGACTGCAGGTTTTGCCCTCCCTCTATCACAATGGCGTCCCTGAGTACTGCTATGGGAAGAAGTAAATCTCTGCAGTGGAAAAACTGGAATGCCCTGACAATGAACAGTCTAGTTAACCAAAATTAACTGTAGGACAAGTAAAGGAAGAGGAAAATGACTGAAAACTGCAATGTGCACACTCATTTTTGGACTGCAGCAGCATTTTATTGGAATTGCCAGACCTCATATCCTAAAGAAGATTTTAGCAGGACAACAAGTGTAGAGTGTAGAGCAAGTGTAGAGCAATGATTTATTATTTTTCATGTACAGTAAATATAGTTAAGATAACACTTTTTTTTAATGACATGTTTCAGATTCTCTTTATAATACCAATTATCACTGATGGTAGTGCAAACCTGTGGGATTTATGCCAGAGTGACTTCATAAAAATAAGTAATCCAGAATGTCTTTGGCCTCTCTTTATACCTCATTTCCTAGTAAAGCAGAAACACATGCTTCAGATGTATCGCAAATGGCTGTCAGGTCGTGGCCTCCTTCAAGGGCCAAAATGATCCGTCCTCCGGCCAGCCCCATGAGCTGCTTCGTCAGGTACCCAAAGCCTGTGAAATGAGGAATACAAGAAAAAGGCAAATAGCAGCAGCAGAATTAAACTCCTCTCAAAAGTTTGATAGATAGTAAAAAAGAAAAAGAAGAAGAAAAAAGAAAATCTATAAAGTATCTGAGAGAACATTGTAGTCACATTCTAGGTTAATAGTTTTTATGATTAGATTGAAACCTATTCCTGCTCCAGTAAATGAATAAAGTATCCTATGATTTGTGTGTTCACTTCAAATATGTCGTAATACTTTTATCCTGAATGTCAGCCTTACAACCCCCAACAAACGCCACACGGCTAAGTTCTCCATTAATTATGAAATCATCCTACATGTACACGAGGTATGTTAACATATGTAGCATGCTTTGCCTATGTCTATGTAGCAGGAGGAGTTACTCTGCTGAAGCCGGTATTTCGCCTCGAGAAGTCTCAGCTGCAGCAAATGCTGGTTGGGAAACATGCAGCATCTGTGAGTAAGCACACCTTCTATCAGTTACATCCAATATGCCAACAACACCCTTTCTGGGACAACCAATCATGGGCATGCTCTTATAATCTCCACAATCAGCTACTGTAATGAGCTCCATGTAGAAGGATTTTCAGGCTTTGGAGAATGGTGCAACTACCATATCTTCCAATTCGTGTTTTTTTCCCCTCAGTCCTTTTCAAATGCTCTTTTGGATCATGAAAGCCCTACACAGCTGGGATTTGCTTATCTCAGAGAAGACCACTTCTCCCTGTATGACAAGCCCGGAGTTTCATCTATAAAAGTCTTTAGATCAGCTGTGAGGAAGAACAGGCCTTTTATTTTATCCTTAAGGCCAGTGAATGAGCTCCCAGGGAGGTGTGCCAGCCCACTCACTTTTAGCTTGAGAGAAAAAAACACACAAAGCCTACTGTTATAAATTGGCCTCTGGGCTTCATGCGTTCTGTTTGTTTGTTTCTTGTTTGTATTTGGCTGCTGATTTCATTGTGCCATTTTTAATTATTGTATTTCTACGTCTTAACACACCTATTTTGTATTGTTTTTGAAGCTGCTGCAAGCTATGGGTGAATGAGATACTGATATTTAAATAAATCCAGACAGGAACCTGGATTCTGTATACAACAGGGGAATGTGTTGTATTACCTTCTGATGGTATTTATATTACATTTGCTCTCTTTTTAAACCACGCTAATACTACAAAGAGTGGGATGAGTTAAAGCACAATGATTATTAAACGGAACTGAAATAGAACCTAAATGCAAGTAAATATGCAAAAAGAAGTGATATCATTGAAACTTAAAACTCTGAGATGACTTACATTTTGCCGATAAGTTATAACCTCCGAGTGGTGCAGGATGACCTTCCACGGCATCAAAACCAGATGATACCAGCACAACATCTGGAGCAAACTCATTAGCAATAGGCATTACTACTGTTCTGCAACAAAAATCAACAGAAAGCACATTACTATGACTTGCCCTTCAATGGATGCTGATTTATTTGGAGAGCAATGTCTTCTTACACTTTTAGCACAAAATGCAGAACAAAACAAGGGGGAAAAGACTAGATAAAGTGCTGTAGACACAATCACTTTGTAGAAGGGAACATCTTCAGCCACTTGGGACTTTGCCTTTTCCATCCAGGACCACAGTGTAAAAAACTAGATTGTTCTGCAGATTTATGAGCAGTTACGCGGAAAGCAGTGCTATAGAAAGCCATTGTTCCACTGCATGGGTGACATCAATCGTATAGATCACAGCGGGGGTGGCACCAGGAAAAAAAATCAGAGGGAGCACAGGAGGGGCAAAGTGTATTTCTAGGTGTGGGGGATGCATCCCACATGTTAAGATCTCTGAAATAAAAATAATAGTGTATTATTTTTATTTTTATAATAGTGTATAATAGTGCTCCCCAGAGAGGTCCGCCTGGCGCCTACACTGTACTGCTTTCGTCGCCAGCTGAAGACCTTTTTATTCACTCAGTATTTTAACACTTAATTTTAACTTAAATTTAAATTTTACTGTTCTAACTCTGTATTTGAATCTTATATCAATTTTGCTGTGTGGTTTTATCCTGGCTGTGCTTTTTATACTGCATTTTGTATTTGTGCTTTTAACCTGTTGGTTGTTTTATTATGGTTTTAATTTTTGTGAACCGCCCAGAGAGCTTCGGCTATTGGGCGGTATAAAAATGTAATAAATAAATAAATAAATAAATATCTCACACTAAAATTGCCATCCTCACCATATATTCTGAAATAAGTCATGTGTTGACTTCTAAAGGGGCTGCAGTGACCCTAAGAGAGCAGTGGAGGCTGGTAGGACCTAGACCTGGTGGCTGCCTAAGAGGTCATGAGAGGGCGGAGCCTAGGAGGTCCCCCTCCAACCCCACAGAGGGCAGTCTTTCAGAGCTGTATGGCAGATGGAAATTAAATAGGGCAAACCTTTTATACTATGGAAATACAACCCTGTGAATTAGGTTAGGTGGAGTTAATATATGTCCATGAGCAGTAGTTAATGGATGCCTAATAGACTTGGCTTGAGTCATTATCTTAACAAAGAGACGGTTCTCAGCGATTCAACTTAAGCTTCCAAAATTCCCCACTAGTTGGGTCTGTTCGTGGTAAGAAAGTGCTACTTTGCTCACACCCAAAGGCCCAACAGACAACCAAGGGGAAGGTTGTGCTTGCTGTGTGAATTAACTGGCCACCTCTCACCCCATCCACACCCACTAAATTTTAAAATAAAAACAAACAAACAAGTAAGAAAGTCCATCCACCACCACCCCGCTTTTATCTCAATAACAAAATTGGTGAATTATTCCCCTGTTTTGTCTTTCCTTAGTTCTGTTTGGTTAAAAAAAGAACATAAAAGCAAAAAAGAATAAAATGGGTGCATGGGTGGGTAAAAACACTTTCCCCTTTCTTGTTCTTTCTCTCTCTCTCTCTTTCACTCACACATAACATAAGTTGAAAGGTAAGGCTGCTTCTGCCTGCTCTTAAGCCTTGGCTTGCTGGTTGGCCCCTCATGGCCACTGCAGAGTTCTGGAAAGGAGGGAATCTGGGAATGACATGCACAGATGCAAAAGCCAGGCAGAGGAAGAATGTACAGTTTGGCTTTGGAGAGGGGAGTTAAAGTACTTATCTGACTCTTTCAGCCAGGTGATTGAAGGAGAAGCTATGATTGCAGAACAGAGCAGCACACAATTCCCACCCTGACTGGCTGAGAAAAAACAGCAGGCAGGGGGCTCTAGTTCCCCGCTCCCCCACAAAGCAATTGGTCCCCGCCTCCTCAACCACTTTTCCCCCCTGCAGGTCAGATAGCCTGACCATACCCACCGGGAAACTCCGGAAACTTCCGGGGATATAAGGAGGGCCAGAGGAACCGGAGTTAGGGTCCCAAAGTACCAGGGTTGGGCCTGCCCCCACGCTCCCAACTTATGGCCTTGTATTTTCCCTGGTTCGGCGTGGGTGCAGCCATATTCTTTCGGAAGAGTGAAAAGTCTCGGAAGAGTTCTGGCGAGACTTCCCCAGCCAGCAGCTGTGATTCTTGCGCCAAATGCCCTGGCTGATATGTGCAGAAGCGCGTCTACCAGTCCCCGCGTCCAGGGCCGATCTAGCCCTTCAGGAGAAGGCTGAAATCGGTCCAGGGGGGAGGAGCTGAAAGACGTGATCCCAGACTTCTGGGAATGCATCTTCCAGCCCCCGCGCCCGCCCTAGGGCCAATCTTCTGCGTGGCATGAAGAAGAAGGGGCTGGGGCCTGCAGCGTACCCGCCCGCTGCCAGTGGTGGCACGAAGAAAAAGGTGCTGGGGCCGGGGCATGCAGCAGTGTGCCCGTTCCCACCATCAATCAAGAAAAATGCGGCAGCGGCACGAAGACAAAGGAGCAGCGAGTTGGCAGCAGCGGTGGTAAGTTTCTAAGATTGTGTCATGGGGGTGGGGGAAGCACCAGTCAAGGGAAATACAGGGTTTTCCTTATACTAAGTAAATATTTTCTCCTTTTCCTGGCTGGTGCCATCACATGACATAGTTAAAATAATAACTAAAATAACAACTAACAAGCATCATGCTTTATATTCTATTAAGCTCTGCTGTTGGCTGAATTTAAGGAAAGAATTGTGCAGTTTGTTCCAATTCTAATTAATAATAAAGCAATTTGGGAAACGAATGTATCAGGTAGGGATTTATGGACAAATGACAGTCGTTTTATTGTAAATAACCCTGAATGGAATTAAATGGAAGCAAATGCACTTTACAGTGCAACAGAAAATGTTCAGCACGTTTTTCAAGCTCTGCTTCATTCAGAAAGACATTAATGGAGCTGGACTGGAAACTTGCAGTTTCACCTAAGACAAATAGATGCACTAACTTCAGTGTTTTCTTGTACTCTCCATGGGTATTATAATAGATGAACTTGTAAATATTTTTATATTGGTAATCTAATGGCAGGTGACCAGTGGTCTTAAATTCATTTCTGTGCATACTAAACAGACTTTGGTTGTCTTGTGATAGCCAGTGGTGTATATTTTTCTCTCTTTTCCTCTTCTTTTTCTACAACATTGCTATGTCAATGAGGTAGTTGTATTTTTCTTTTTTGTTTATGACTGTTATGTTTGGTCAATTGCAACCTATTGTCGTGTCTCAGAATTGTTCTGTCCCAGAAAGATAATATATGAGAGCATAGCGTAGCTTGGCTTGACTTATTTGAGTGTGTCTGGATCTCCAAGGCTCTGAAAGCATCTTCCTAGAGAGCTGGTTGCATGATCCACGAGGCCAGGTTCTGTGAGTGTGTAGTTGTCCTTGACAGGAGGGACTTGCACTTGCTAGTAGAATAAGGTGAAGAGATGTGAAGAGGATGCAATCCTATATTCATTTATCTGGGAGTAAGCTTTAGTGAAATCAATGAGACTTTTCCCTAAGGTTTCTTTGAATAGTTTTCTTTGGGTCCCTGATTGAGATTTCAGTTCTCTACACACTGAAGCAAGGAAATATTCGGATAAAAGGAGGCAAAGATCCTTGTCTAGCACTGTGATAATAGGCATTCATTCTGGCTTTTCTTTCTATTGCTACTGACATGGTCTTGTTTACATGGCTGATGAAGTTGAAACAAGCTAAGAGGTGTTAGTGAGAAATGACTTCAACAAGCCTTTAGTCCATTTCATTTCATAGCTAATGTTTGCAGGGTAATAGGATTTGATACTCTTTTTGAATGCTAGTTTGTTGAACTAGATTTTTCTGCACTTGTCAACTGCTTCATTTGTTTGGTGGTAGCAGAATGCTGAATCTGTGAGTATGGATATGAGAAAGGTGATGGGGAAAGAGTGTTAAATGTTAAGAAAGGTGAGACTATGGTCACCCAGTGAAGGATTTGCAGTCAGAAAAGATATTTGAAGGAAAGGGAGACTGTATCACAAGGAATATAGCAAAAACAGGAGTGAGTGAAGTTAAACTCAGATACATTGAATGTCTCACTTGTTCTTTATTTCAGTGATTTTAACATTAAGATGTTATGTAGAACAGGTTTGTCTTATTTGTGTGCTGTGAAATCAGACATGTGACCAAGGCCATGTTCAGGTGGGCATGCCTCCTTGGGGCTGGACAGGTTGGCGGGTACGTCCCCTTGAGGGCTGGACATGTTGGTGGGCCCGCCCTCTTGGGGGGCGGCCATGTTGTCCTCCTTTTTGGTTTTCAAAATATGGTCACCCTAGGTCAGATGCTTCCCCTTTCCCCTCAGTGGATGGCCCCTGGTCCTTTGGCCTCTTGAAGAGAACACCACTGGGGCAAAATGCAGAGCCTTTGTTGGCTCAGTCAAGGGCTGCAGCGGAACTGTTGAAGTGTGAGAGAGACAAAAGAAAAAATGCTTTTCCTTCAAGTAATTTCAGGAGTCTAGCAACTGGGGTGGCAAGCTCCTTGTTTGGGGTGGGCACTTGCATCTCCCCCTGGCACCACCACTGGGTCACACCTTAACAATAAAAACCCAGATAAACTCTGGTACGCCTAAATTCCAATGAAATCAGTAGATCTTAAGAACTTAAATCTCAAGAGATTTTAATCTCACAAAATTAACATGAAAAATAAATAAATAAATGTTTCATTCATATAAATCTGATTAGGATGAAGGATTAACACACACATGCCATAATCTCTGAGTACTTTGGGGGTATGACTGGAGTCTTAGTAGTAAATACAAAGTTGATATTTTCATGCAAAAGCTTAAATGTAATGCACAGAGGGTGGTGATGTCACCAAATAAAGATTTCCCTGTCCTGTCCTATGAAAAGAGCAATTGAAACTGGAGAGGGAGCTGTGAAAGTGTACAATCCCGATGGCTATACACAAGGAATCCCCCCATTGCAAAAAAGGAACCTTAAATCTTACTTTGGGGTGCAGGACAGCCAAGCTAGCTCTGCCTTCCTGGAAAATGATGATGGCCCCACAATGCAGCTGGACTGGTGAAGGAAAGGTGAACTGAGTTGGGAGCCCATGACAGAGATAGCTAATCAACTGAAACAACATAGACATGGTCTCACTAGTGAATGGGCCTCCTCTATTAAGCCACTTCAGCATAAGTTATTTGATGTGTCTTCTAGGCTGATGGAAATAGCAGAAATAATAAATGAAGCTATGGATCTGAGCCTCAAACACCAAGGAAAAATTCAATTGTTATATAAAATTATGCTAGACTTGCAGTTAAGATTAGATGACTTGGGAAATGGGAGTAGATTATTAAGCCTATGTCCTTGTGGTATATGAGAGTCTGCAGAGGGCTTACGTTCAGGCACTACAAATGCAATGCTGCCCTCTGAATCTTTGGGACCCGACATGTCTTGGAAGTGAATGACCCTGGCTGTCAGAGCAGACATATATGCTAGTCTCTCACAGGGCTTCTTCACCTGGGTTATCTGTTACAGTACTTATTCCTGGTGACAGGTGCAAGAGTCCAGGGAGAACAAAGACTCCTCTAGCCTTCACATGTTCCAACTCCCACACCAATATGCGGAGCACTCAAACCAGGGCTGTGCAGCCAAGCTCATGGTTGGTGTGGGTACCTGGACACACCACATGCACAAGCCGAGACTTGCCCTTGGACACTTATCCTCCACTTTTAAATTATCTGCTCCAGGAACCTATTTCTGCAGGGTTGGAGTGTTAGAAGAAAGGTGGAAGGACCCACACGACCAAACTTGCCTTGCCTAACCCTAAATTTATACTGCTTTAGCTTGCACCCAAAGTTAGATAAATGGCTGTATTTAAAATCTCAAGCCAAGAATAAATACTCATGAAGTCATTCTAAAATTGCCAAGGAAAGCAAAACAACTTGGTTGAGTTGAATACTCAGCTATTTTGGATTAATATAGAAATTTCTCAAAATAAAATTATTTGTGACAAATGATGTTGCTTGGATCAAGACTAAATCAATCATGTTGTAGTCCATTGATTCAATGAGACAAGAGCATGACAAACTTAGACTGAGTTCAACGCAATACGTTTTCATCTTAATGCTCACTTATCTAAGGCTGCATTTACCTTAAGACAAGATTCTCAACACCAAACAGTGGGGCCACTAAAAGTGGAGAACACTGGGGACTTCATTTACCCCTTTTTTAAAGCAGTTATGTGATGCTAAATATTTTCTTATCAACATCGATTATGGCAGTGAAGCCTCTGACACGAATTGGCTGAGTTGGTTGGTGTAAATTCAAGGATATGTTCCACAAAATAGTTCACCCTGGTGAGGGAAGAAAAAATAATCACATTTCGTTGGGATTAGAACCTCACACAGACCCCAAGAACAAGAGGGTCTGTGTGGGGCAGGCTGAGGACTGAATGGGGAAAGGATCAGGAGACCACAGGCCAGGTGACTAGAGGAAGGGACTGAGTAACAGTGTGACACACATGGGCCCTATATTACATGTGGAGGCAGCATAAACGGAACAAGAACATGATTTCTTATGACTTGTTTTAGTTGCCTAGTTTTAGGCTTTTCTATTTCCTGCTTTAGTGGACCTTCCTCCAGTTATCCTGCTATGCCCCCCCTCCCCTCCTAACCACAAAGATGGCTTTCTTTCCTTTTTCTTCAGTCTGCCGTTCCTCCTTCCCTCTCCTCATCCCTATCAGTAAAAGTTGCCTAATTTATGAGGGGAAACGTCTACCCATGCTTTCCCCTTCAGATGTAAACATAGGTGCCACAGTGAACTTTAAACCTCTATTTGAAATGTAACTAATGTGATGTGGAAGACATGAAGGCCAACATGACCTCAGATGGAATGTGAATTGTAAATAATTTGAATGTCCCAGTGTTTCCAAAACATGCAAGTGACATTGGGCAATATCAAAAGAGGAAGGAGGAAGGGAGCAAAGATGGCAACCTTATGTGAAACGCCCTGGCTCTGGTGGGAGAAAGAAGTGTGAAAGAAGGTTAACGGCCTTGGGATTCTAGGAAGGTCAGGTGGAGGGAGGGTAGTGCCAGGCACGTGCCAGGAACCCCAAGATCTCTCATGTCACAAAACAGAGATGGGCCACGCCAAGGGGGATGACGGTGCCAGATGCTCTTAACCACAAGGGACAAAGCACCTTATGACCATAGAAACAACCTTGGGAATTATTGTCAGAAGTGCTGTCAAGCTTTCAGTAAGTAAGCAATTTGTGCTACAACTGGACATGATGTATTATCAACAAAGAGCACCTCAAACACCTCCTTTGTGGCCATAAACCCCAACGAGAGGGAAGGGGTATAAAACCACTTGGACTGTCAGCATTCAGGAGGCGCGTGGTAACTCCAATGATCCTGTGTGCACACAGGGACAGAACCCTCATCCAACAGACACATATTCTGATTCCTCGCCAGAATTCAGTTGCGTGAATGTGAGTATGTTTTGGGTGAATTTTGTGGGTGGAATTCATCGTCCGTGGCATAGATCAGGGAGAGCCATCTTTGCTTTGTCATACTTCACAAAGTGTTTTTTGGGTTATACAACCAAATGAGGGGCAAGGAAATGCGTCTCTTTGGTGCGCATTGCACCTGCCACTGGGCAGGTGGGATCTGGGGATCTCCACTTCTTGAGACATGGTTGGCTGGAATGGTATAATCCAAATAGTGGCGAAGTAAGAATTCTCATTTTCAAAGGGGGTGTGTGTTTGTGTGTAACTCTGCATTCTTTGTAACATTTGGAAACTAAGTCTGTAGCCAAGAGAGTGTGTGATGCTCTCTGAGAATATTTATAGTCGCTTTCACTGTTTTATTTTATTCATTACTAATTCCCTTCCCCCCATTTCCCTAAAAAAATCTTTTACTGCTTGTGCTTATTGACTCCTCCGCCTAAGGTCCAAGTTGTCCCAGCCTGTTCAGCTGGGTAGCTTAGGGGTTGTTTAAATCCCCTTTTCACAAGTGTACTGAGCAAAAGAAAACTGGGTAGAGGGTAGATAGAGAGGGCAATCTATTCGTCTCAGGCTTCTTCTGAAAGCAGCAATATTAGTGCCCAGGAGCACTGGGTGTGATTGTGAGAGAGGAATTTTACACAGTGATTTGAACTTACTATTCTGCGATCTGGCTGCAAGCTTCTAGTTTCATAAGAAAATCTAGTTTTATTGGAATGTCGAATTCCATTGAATGTTGAATTACATTCTGCAGCTAGAAAGAACATTTTCTTCCCTATATTTTTCACAGAAGGTAGCTAACTATACATGCAGAATGAAGCCAGGTATGCTAGGAGTTAAAGAAAAAGCATTTCTATATTTGCTTAGCTCAAAAGGATTTCCACTGATTTATCTGAAGACTTCAAAGCGTCTGAATTTGGCATGTAGACAGGTTTGAATTAGAGCTCAGTTCTCCATCCTGAGTTTCCCAAGTTCATAGTGAAACTGCCTGTTGCTTCTGGATTTCATTAGGACCAATTTTCTTATCTTTTCTTCATCTTCTGGTTTGATCCCTTGGAAATGCAATGTGGCATTCAATGGACCAGCATAACAAGGTGCTGCCTTTAAGGCATCCACTGTCTCCTAAGAAAAAAGAGAGTATACAACCCATTCTCTTCACTTTTCTGCCTCTCCAGGGACTGACAATAAATTGAAAACTTCAAAGCCTCTTTTTACATTAAAATCAATAAATGTGGATCAGGAAAAGGGTTTTCAAGGCAGCTGTTTAAGAATCTCAAAGGTCACTGTACAGACTATTATCTTGGGGGGAAATGGGCACAAGATTAAACAAGTTTCCAATGTAACTCCCAGGCTGAAAGTGTATGTATGCTTGCACATGTGCATATACCACTGAAGTTATTTTCTATGTACATGACCTGCAAGCACACAATGTTTTTCTAGTAGAAGACCATTCGTGCATTCAGGCAGGTGCCTGTTTGTGTCTCACTGGGGTTGGAGGGGGTGGGCGCAGGTTGGGGATGTTGGCTTGGTCAGCAGTGATGGTCATGAACTTGTTGAGCTTCTGAGGCTGACCTTTGCCTCCCCTGAAGCTGGCACATTGCAGTGGTGCAGGAGTTGAGGGTTAGCCAAAGCAGATGATGAGTGAATGAAATCTTCATTGCTAAAAGCAATAAGCCATAAGAATTTGATATAATTAGAGCAAAATGAAATACAAGTAGTAGGAGGAGCTAAAATAAACACAATAACATAGTGAATTTAAAATACAGTAAAAATAGCAAACAAAGTTATGAGAGTATTAAAATGCAAGATATATTAGCATGAATCAAGAGCTCCCCAATGGGGTACTAGATCAACACATATAAAGGAAGACAAAATTGATATGCGGAAAGAAACATCTCCAGCTCCCCATTAAGATACTTCTGAATGATTTTGATGCCTAGGTCTTAACTTATTTGCAGCCAAGGCAAATTTTGCAAACAGAGCAGTGAGTGCAAAGTAGAAGATAGGGAATAATTTCCTCTGCTTTGCTTTTGATCCACTTAAGAGGGTGGAGGCCTGCATCTGGTCTCGGTACTTAGTGAAACTTTGCATGCGAATGCTGAAGAGTGGCAGAGGATTTGCAAGTGGCAGTGGCTGCAGCAGCAGCAAACAGCAGCTGGGGGGTGGGGGGGCAAGAGAGGCATTGCCATCACCAGAGAGTAAGCCTGTCAATGGGGAAACACTTCCTATATAAAAATATTCGAATTGCTATTTTGCTCCAGGGAGGGGGAGAGTAAGAAAGAGGAGTTTCGGAAATCTGATAACGAGTATAAGAAGGAGCCCATCAAAACGAAACTAGGAAAACCAAATCACCAGGTTTGCTGTCTGTATGGAAGTGCTAGCTTCTTTTAACTGGACTCAACATGATCAAGTATTTTGGTGTTTTAGCTCAAAAGTGACTAGTTCCTACAACGTTAGTAATGCTTCGATAAAATGGAATAGAAACCATGTTGATCTGGGCTTAAGTTGGTATCACAAAGGGCAGACATTAGGGCAGTGAGAGCCCCTTTCTTAGGGCAGCATCTCACCCCTCCACGTCATAGGGGACCTTTAGCGGGGAGAAAAAGGTTGTGAACCCTAACAATAATTACGGAAATTCTATAGTTTCACCATGATAGACTTCGTGAATCAAAACCAGATCTTTTCTAAATATCTAAAAGGGTAAATATTAAACAATTCCATACAAAATAGAAAAGTATAAATTAGGCAAAGAATGAGTACATAAGAGCCAGGGTGTGTACAAAAGTAAGTGAACCCTGGTTGCATCAGTTCAATTAAAGGGAATAATTAGAATCTGATGTTTAAGCAATCAGGTAGTTTCAGGGTGAATTTGGGAGGTTCCACCCTATAAAAGGATCCGAAAATTTGTGAGTTTGGTGTTCACTATATAGTTGTGTGGAAACACATCATGTGATGAACAAAGACATTTCTGAGGATCTCAGAAAAGCAGTTATTGCTGCTCATCGGGCTAGAAAGTGTTACAAAACCATTTCTAAAGATTTAGGGCTCCATCAATCCAGTCAGACAGATAGTTTACAAATGGAGAAGATCCAAGACCACAGTCACTCCACCCAGGAGTGTTCATCCTACCAAAAACTCTCCAAGAACAAACCGACACATCATCCAGGAAGTAGAAACAACCCCAGAGTAAAATCCAAGGATCTGCAGGCCACTCTCACCTTGGCTAACCACGACTCAATGATCAGAAAAAGACTGAACAAAAATGGTGTTCATTGAAGGATAGCCAGGAGAAAACCACTAAACAAAACACTGAGTTCAAACAGGAGAACCTCATTTTTGTGAACCGCCCAGAGAGCTTCGGCTTTTGGGTGGTATAAAAATGTAATAAATAAATAAATAAATAAAACCCTAACTGTGAAGCACAGTGGTGGGGATGTGATGGTTTGGGCCTGCTTTGCTGCCTCAGGACCTGGACAGCTTGCCATCATTGACTCAACCATGAATTCTGCAGCGTATCACAAGATTCTACAAGAGAATGTCAGGCCATCCGTCTGTGTTCTGAACCTGAACCGAAAGTGGGTTATGCAACAAGACAATGATCCTAAACATATGAGCAGATCTACCAAAGAATGGCTGCGGAGGAAGAAATCCCGTGTTTTAGAATTCCCACATGCACTCCAAATTCATGATCATGTCGATTTGGGGTTGGGTGGGATTAAGTCGTCCCCCACCCTCATTTCAATGCTAAAATCCCCCATTGCATGGCCATGGTCCTGAATAGGGAGAGGATGTGGTTACCCAGAAGTAAGTCAATCATGCCTACAGGCATCGCTATGCTAGGAAGAGGAACAGGCTACAAGGAGCAACCTAGGATTTTAACTGTTAAAGAAAATAATAAAACCCTCAGTAAGTAACTCCAAAGATCTGGCATAGATCTGGCAACACTGGTGCTTCACAAGGCAAGGCTGCAAAGGTCCCTGGAATATGTGGTGGGAGCAGGTGGGCGAACGAAGGGAGAAACCAACCATGGCAAGCCCGTGAGTGCCCTAACAGGCCGTCTGTAGCAGCATGGCTTAGCCAGTGATTAACCAACCTACCATGGCTTTGTTTCAGCGTGGCTTATTGTGACGGGCGAAGTGGCCCACTATCGCTCCGTCTGACCTACTTCTTAGGATTGAGGATAAAACTGGGTTGAGGGGGACAATCCTTGGAGAAAGTACAGGGTAAAAATGTAATCTCTACCTACAAAGCGGAAAGTACGTGTGTTTACCCACTTCCACATATGGTGCTGCCTTAATGCTGTTCACCCAGAGAGGTCTTTGCGTACATAGATCAGAAAAAAATTCTAAAAACATGGATTTTGGGGTTTTAAGTATTTTTAAAGAATTTAATAAAAAAAAAACCAGGGTTTGCACCTATAATTCCCAGCATGCCTTGGGTGGAACTCCCAGCATGCCTTGGGTGGGAGGCCAGACTTACTGGCCTTTGGCGGCCATTGTGATTCCTAAGCTCAGTCTCAAGCAGTGAACCCAATTTCACATAAAAGGAAACAACCCACATAAATGGGCTGCATCCATTTGCGGTGCCCCCTCCCACCTGCCATGTGTGGTTTTAAAATCATAACTGGATACAACAGAATGTCTTTGAGGGGCTGAACTCTGGACATGGTCAAAGGCACCCTGTCCTGATATCGGTTTTCTCAGAAACTGAGGGACACACATGCGCAGCCTTCACCCTTAAGAGGGAGGGAAGGAAGGAGGAAAGGGAAGCACTCAACGCATGCCCAGAAACAGGCTTGACGAAGGGGGGGCAAGTGCCCAGCCCAGTCCCAGCTCTTCAGTACAGGCTCCTGATGGAGCACTTCGTGGGTGAGAAGTGTGGGCTGAGGCAGTCCCAGCAGGAATTGGCCAGAGTTGTGGGTGTCCACTCACAGCCGCTTACCTCCCCATTGGGAGCAGAAGGGAAGGAGGTTGCAGCTCTGGGCAAAAGGCATGCTGGGAGCTGTAGTTTTTGTTTTCTGTGGGGACAAGAAAAATCAACTTTAAGACGGTCCTGGCCAGGCGTTGGCGGGGGGGCGGGGAGAGATTGAGAGAGAGAGAGGAACTAATTTAATTTGTTTTAAAGTTACCTCCCAGGCCTACCTTGCAGGGTTGTTGTGAGGATAAGAGAGGGGGGGAATGAATTTAATTTGTTTAAAGTTTAACTCACAGGCCTAGCACCGGCCGGCTACTTTAAGATGGTGGATCCGCTTCCCTACTATATGTTATTCAGATATCTGGGCAATGTCGGGTATATTTTGAAAACGTATTTTTAGGTTTGCTTCTTCTTTAACTGGTGGAAAGGGTGTTGTGCATCCTGATTGCTTTTGAAGTTTAGACGGCTGCTCCGGCCAAGGCATGATGGGAGGTGTAGGCTTTTTAGGTAAAACAAAAAATGTGGTTTATCACAAAGCTCTAATTTAAAATACAGTTCTTATTAACACAATTTCCCATTTATTCTAACAAAAAAGTTTACTAACTCAAACAAACTAAAAAAACCAACCAACCTAAAGATGAATAAGTTGCATTGAAATTTATTTTATACCAAATAAATGGTATAAAATTATTCATGGGCATATCAGCTAGTAAATGAATAAGTAACAGACACATCTCTGAGGACAGAGAACAGAAAGGCACGCTTTGCACTTTTCTCTTCCCATCACAATGATGGGTGTTTTTGCTAGTTTAAAATAATTAACTCTTTCTCCCTGATCTGTAACAGTTCTTTGGGGAAGGCATCTACTGGATGCTTGTGTAATAATGGATTGGTGTCGAAGGGAATGGCTGGACTTGCATATTTAGTGTTGCATATTTAGTGTTGCATATTTCTTCATTGAACTTGTCTGTTTTAAGATTAGCATGACGCCCACCACCATCTGACAGCAGGCACAGATCTGCAGTATTCAGATTGAATGAAGTTATAGCTCAGAGGTGGGCAATACTTCTGAACATGGCATCTGTACATATACTTCATGAAAAACACTTTCCTAAAACGGTCCATATCAGGTGAAAGGTTCCAAGTGCCATCTGGCACAGTAATGGCACAGTACGCAGGAATCTAAAATGTTTGCCCATTTACCTTGTTGTGCTCACATCAAAGTGTACTAGAATAGCAACTAAACGTAATTCAGAACGACAACATAAATTCCATGGATACCAATATAAGTAAAGGTTGCTCGTCTCAGTATCTCTAGAGTGATCCTATAGATTAGGACCTTCCATTCAAAGAACTGAAGACACCTAGATTATGTAGTCTACTTAACTCATGGAGACTTGAATGCTCTTTGTTAGAGACCATAGTTAAAATTTGAATGAAGGCATTGTGCGTTCCAGACTGTGCTATGTATTGCAATTTCCCTTTGAAGAGATTTGAAGGAATACATTTAGGATTATGATACTGAGACCTGTCCCCACCCCTGGTTTAAGGAAGAAAAGGAATCAGGAGCATACAGTAATGAAGAAGCAAACAAAAGAGATAGCTCTGTCCTAGAGAAATGCGGGGATAAACTGAAGGAGTTGGAGATTACTAGTAGGAAAGGCATAAATCTTGGTCACATGATTCCTGTCTTTCCTGGGTGGTAGGGAGAAATAACCCATTGCTGGGTGCCTCCTCACCAAACTGGGAAAAGATTTTTTTGTACAAAGCTGTGCACAACAACAATTTCACTGAATTTAACCAATATATTCCAAGTGCCAGAAAGGAGCCAATTCTTAATATAGCATGAATGGATAAATTTGAGATGCAGAGTTTATTAATGCTTTGTTTAAATGTCCATCTTTCAATACTTCACCAGTACACTGTCATTTGCAAAAGCTAGGGAGTTTACTTTATTTTTCTTTGCCTTGGAACAAGATACTCAAAGACAGAAGACAAAAAAAGGCGCATGTCTAATTTAGACTGAAATAACTTCAGGAAAAGCCCAAAGATGTGAAAATTACCTGAAAGCAGTCAAGT
This sequence comes from Elgaria multicarinata webbii, assembly GCF_023053635.1. Lineage (NCBI taxonomy): Eukaryota > Metazoa > Chordata > Lepidosauria > Squamata > Anguidae > Elgaria > Elgaria multicarinata. Next base: position 12,814,979 of record NC_086172.1, on the reverse strand, counting down.
ATTCTGTGTCTCCCATTGGTGGATCAAGACCACCAGTAAATGCCATATTAACATTGAATCCAGCACCCGGTCCAATGCCAACCTAAGAAATACAGAATGAAAGAAAAGAATGTAATAGGTTACATTTCCAGAGAATATTGTCACGTATGGAATTACCCATATTTCCAAAGCAGCATTCCCAAATGACCTCACGGATCTACAATTCCATATGTAACAACACATTAATTTCTACAGAGAAGGTTTTGTATCTCCTTTTAAAAAATCCAGCTTCCTGTCCCATCAGAACAGTGTAAACAGGATATAAATAAATAATAAATCCCTAAGTACATTAACAGTGCAATCTTTTAAATGTCTAATCAGAAGTAAGCTCCATTTAGTTTAATAGGACTTACTCCTGGAAAGTGTATATAAGATTACAGGCTAAGAGAAACAATTATTTTCAGGCTTGTAGCTTTAAAGCAGGGGTGTCAACTTGCAGTCCTCCAGGTGTTTTGGCCTACAACTGCCATCATAGGCAGCACAGCTAATAGGGGCCAAAACATCTGGAGGACCACAAGTTGCTCAGCCCTGTTTTTTAAAGGGTCAGTTAGAAATGAAATACATTTCCCAACAGTTGAAGGTTTTGCTAGCATTAAGCAGCAGTTGACACAGAACAACACCTGATTACTGGGGTCTGGTGGCCTATTCTGTTTTGCAAAAATGTTTTCTTCGAGTTCTGTTACTGCCCTCTCTCCTAGGACACATGTTCTCCTTATAGATTCAGTGAGCTCAGGATAAACGCTGCTGGTCTTGGACAGAAGCCTCTAGTTGAGATTATTTGTGGTAAAGAAATACCATCTCATAATCAATTCAAAACAGCACATTAAAAAGTAGCACATATCAGTAGAAAACCTTGGCTCTCATTCAACCTCCAAATAAAAATATGAATAAAGAAATCTACCTTAACAGCTGTTATTCACTAACTGAATATGACAGATTCACGCCTTGCAACAGAGTTTTCAGCCTTCCCCTGCCTAGGTCGTTATAACTTTGCATGGTCTAAGATATTATAGTACCATGAATTTTCTCAAAATGTCAGTCAATCCCTGGCTGCATATCCTGATGCTGCTTATATTTAGTTGCATTTTTCTTACAGAATGTCCCTAATTTCAACGTGCACAGGTAGCACACAGAAGGTTAAAAACTCCAAACCTGCAACGGAACTTACTGACTTCCTTAGGGAAGAAAAATCATCTAGATAGGGAGTGGGGAGATTGTATGCCCCATGAAAGCTAAGTGGTAACCTCACTACGCCTTTAAATCCACTGTCATTGTAGCCTAAAGTATAACAATTAAGGCTTATTCCCTCTCGGGTGCTTTCACGGCATATGCATTTTGCAGGTAATGCAGAGTATTGTTGTTGTTAATTGCAGAATAATTCCCAACTCTAGTACTAACAGATTGTACTCTGGTCCAACCGATAAGCAAGTCTTCAGTAACACTGAAGAATGAAGCTTGAGTTTATGTATCATTTGGACGGATTAAACTCTGAGGGACAGCAATACAGTGGTATACTGTGAAGGATGAAGAATGGCATTAACAAGACCAGGTACAATTTTCATCAAGCACAAGTGGTGGCCTTTTCTCAGGGAAGATTTATATAGAATAAACCATTAGGCAGGGACCTTCTACCTTGGAATGCAAGACAGACTGCATTACACACAAGTTTGGGTGGGGGAGAACTTATTGTTTCACATTTCAAAAATATGCAAGTTTCAGTCTCAACTGTTACCAGGTACACATCCACATGAATAAAGTCAGCACACTAACTGAGAGATGACAGATACTGCCAATAGCAATTCATGTGATCACAACAACTGGAAATGCACCTCTCCAATCACACAGATTACTGCTGGTTGTATCAGTGATTGCTCAGGTCATGATACCGTTCTCAATGCAATTTGTGACCCAGGATGCCCAGGACGACTCCTTGGTGTAAATAAAAGGCAATGAATGTAAACCAGCTCTCATTGCTATGCAGGTATGTACAGTCTGCTCTGCTAAAGTCTCAAATGATCAGTGTTTGACCTTTTATGTCTTCCCTAAAGACCATTTATATTTTTCCCTGCCCATGCATTCTTAATTGGTGGGGAAACAGTTTCTGCAAAATTCTAATATTATTTTCTATCTAAAACATATAAATGAGCAAGGTTATATAGCAAGAGCCAATTCTGCCCAAATTTTATTTTTGCTTAGTGCAGAGTTTATTTCAAAAGCCCTACCTTTATAGGAATTGTTTATTTACTCCACAACTTAAACAATGCAATGTGTAACAATGTCCATGATTCCAGAGTACCATAGCAAAGAATGCAACCGTTGCCTTAATCATCACTACTAGCTCCAATTCATAGCTTTTATCAGCAAATGCACAGAGACAGGATAGCAAGGACGGCTACTATGACTAACAAAGCCAGACTTGCAGAGACTGGATTGTTAAACTGTTGAAGATTCACTTTCAACAGAAATAATGTATATAGCCTATGTGTTGTTGGGAGAATTCTCCTATTACAAGCTTAAGAAAGTAGGGGGTGCCCTCTGCTGGTGGGAAAAAGGAACGTTGATATCAAGCATCAGCTTTTGTTTTGAGAAAAACCTACCATAGTTCATCATCATCATCATGAAATACCACCTTTCCCTACCCAATATATCAGCTACATTTGAGGGTGCAGGAAGTGAAAGATGATTATAAAGGACTAAAGACCAGAACACTTGCATTTCAAAATGGTAGAAATCAATTCTCTTCCCACCCTCCTGACTGTACTGAAACTCCTGGTGTTTTATTGCTTGAACAACTTCTAAGATTGTGAGATAATTATTACCGCAAATGTTGCAAATACACAGTTATCAATATGGTTATTACCTCATCAGGAGCTCCACTGCCTGGGAAGAAGTTTCCATCATCATAGCGATGTAGTGAAATATAAAGAACATTAGGATCATTGTAGAAAGCCTGCTGAGTACCATTTCCATGGTGTACATCCTTCAGGGATAGAGATTATATTATATGAGAAGGATTATTACATGAGTGGCTGTTTACATTACATTGCAACTGCAATACTACAACACCTTTCTCAGGCTCATGCTGAAAATTCTGTGCGGGGAGAGGCTTGGCTACGAAAGTAGGGCTGCCCAATTTCATTTCAGTGACACCAATATATGGGTAACTGCTTAAAGCCACAGACCTAAGGAATTTTTCACAATTGAGCCAAATTAACTGAATACACTTTTGTAGCTCACTCTGCTTACTTGTGAAAGGAGCTATATACCGAACAGGGACTCCTTTTCAACAAGCATTGAAAGAGAAAATATAAAAGAGGAGCTGGCATATAAGCATTTCTGAAAAGAAAGAAATGCCCTACATATTCACTATCATCATCTTCATCATCAGTAATCAGAAGTACTCCTTCCTTCTAATGATAACACTAAGCCCCCTTCACGTGTGACTCGCAGGATGTCTGCAGGACGAAAGCCTATGCACATAGAAATCTATATGCATGGGCTTTTCCCCCTGTAGATATCCTTGCCTAATGCACTGACTTGGGAGCAGGGACAAGGCCTTGCTGCCCATTGATCACAAGAGTAACCCTTTGCCCAAATATTGCATGAAAAGAGCTTGTACCTCTGAGAAAAGAAAGTTAGGACTATTAGGTCCTAAGCCGGGGGGGGGGGGGGAGAGTTAATGCTAACCACTTCTCTGACTCAAGAGGTCAGGCCAACCCCGTATTCCCCCAGCTGGAGAGGGGTCCCCTTCCAGTTCTTGGTGATGGCTACAGCATGGCCCAAACAATAAGGCCTGACAAAGGAGCCAACTTGAAGAACAGAAAGAATACAGAAAGAAATCTGATGGACAAGACAACGTTGAGAAACAGGTAGCCAAGGGATCCCTGACCTGACGAGAGGTGCACGGTGCAAATGTCACCACTCCCCTACCCCCAGACTGTGCTTTGTTTGACCACCATCTTCCTACTAACTAGACAGGTGTGAGATGATGTCCAATTCTTTTCCTGTACAGTGGTAGGGCAGTAGGGAAGAAAGAAAGAGACTAAAGCTGTCCCAAATCCCAGAGTGGGAAGCTAAGCAAAGCCCCCATGTACAGATCTCTACCAGAGGATGCTGCCTCAACCACCTACTGAAGACCGCTTCTGCAGAAGCAAAGGCATAAATCCTATAGTGCAGGGGTGAACAACACGCAGCCCCCATTCCACTCAAAATATTATTGGGGGGAAGGGGGGGGAGGTGATTTCCTGCAACCGCTATGAGGTTGCAGGAAATTATGAGAACAAAATTTGCTTTTCTTCGTCCAAACCATTCATTGTTGTTGCCACTGTTGCAGCAAGAGTGCACCCCATGCAGGCCCTTGGACCACCACCACCTGAAGTTGCCACCCATTATAGTGCCTCATAAAGGATAGGCAGCAAGACCCACGTTGCAAATGTCTTTGATAACGCAGCAGTTGCTGCACTTAGAATCATAGAATAGCAGAGTTGGAAGGGGCCTACAAGGCCATCGAGTCCAACCCCCTGCTCAATGCAGGAATCCACCCCAAAGCATCCCTGACAGATTGAGGGCATATGCAGCAGGACTTGCCCGGGCAGCAAAACTAGTAGCTTGGTAAGCCAAGTCCACTCAATGCCTGATCTCCCTGATAATGGTGGTAACTGCAGAATGGGTGGGAACTTTTCCCAGCCCATGGGCCACATTCCCTCATAGCTAACCCTCTGGGGTCCACATGTCAGTAGTGGGTGGGACCAAAGCATACACTCATCTACACCCATTCCTGCCCATCTACACCTGCCCACAAGCACACCCCCACAACACAGCAATTAGGAGGGTTTTTTCACACCTAATTGCCAAGGGAGTGGGGGGGGGGAGGGGGAGAGAGATTGCAGACCTTCCTTAATGGCTAAAGGAGTAACAAACAATGAACTGATGGTCAGCATAGTTGCCTAATGTGTTAAGTCCACAGTACCCCTACAGGACAAAATTGGCCAGCTCATATACATTAATTGCAGATTAATATATTGGGATTCTGTGGTTGCAGTTTTGCTGACACATAGTTCTTTCATTTTGTACATGTACTTGGGGGTAGGGGTGGTGTTTCTAAAACAAAAACTGTTTCACTCACCCAGTCCACTATAAGGATTTTGTTCACATTCAATCTCTGTTGGAGAAGCTTGGCTGAAATTGCCACAGAATTAAAATAGCAAAAACCCCTGAAAGATAATGGAATATCATAGATGCATAGGTGGAAAATATACCTCTAAACATTTTTCAAAAAACAAAAATATTTTATAAACTGTCTTTGCTGCTGCTCCAAAACGCGGAAATAGCTTTCAGTCAGATTATGTCAATAATTGTGACGGTGGCAGAATGAGCTATTTATTGCACAAACTGTTAATTAGGTCTGTGCTGAATGTTCTCCTTTTTCAACATTCAGCTCAAAAGAACTGCTTTCAGGGTGGTGGTGGTGGGGTTGTATCTTGAAAAAACTCAGAGAGAATGCCTGACTCTTCTTAATATTGTTTACCTCTATTTGTTTCCCCAAATGCTGTTGCTTTGGCACCCTTTTCTTACTATTAGAAAAATCCTTCCCAATCAAGAATCACTTAGTGAACACCATGATGTCATAGCACACAGATTTGTCTACATTCTGTTGCCACTAAGGACTCACAAAGCCTATTCAGAGTGGGAGCAACGCTTGCAGAATAATTAAAATATTTCATTTTGACAAAACAGCAAAAATATTGCTAAAATAACAGTGGGAGCATTATTTTGCAGAAACTACACATACATGTTACAACATTTCTAACCTGTATGCAATATATCTGTACAGGCAAAAACGATACATATTTAAAAAATGATCATGGCAAAAATTGTCAGAAGGAATAAAATGTACATAAGATACGAATATATGTTAAAAGGTTGACTTTAGCAATGCAAGAGCTTTTGGACCCTCTTTTGTCAGCCATCTCTATCACCTATCATATATTCATACTGTTCCTCCTGCCTTCACACTAACCCTTGCCAAGAATTGCAAATCTTCCATAAACTCCATTAGTTAGTTGATCGTAATGCCTGCAAATCAAACAGCTTTGCAAAAAAAGTGGAATACGTAGCAATATCTTAACAATTTGAGTGCAAAAGCAACATTACCTAGGTGCAATATTTGCACAATGTTGGTGAAATGCTGAATCATTTTTGCTGAAGAAACTACAGCAACTCAATTAGAGTATAGCAATTACAATGTAGATAAGGATTAAAACGTGTGCATGAGATGACCCCTGCTGATGTGGAGAAATGTCTTAGGGCGCAATGCTATGCGTGTTTAGACAGGAACAGTCCTATAACTCCCAGCATTCCTGAGACAGCATGGCTGCCTAGTGCATGCTGGGAGGTGTAGGACTTTTTTTAATGTATAAACATGTATATGAGTAACCCCAATGAGTAGTATCCAATGTTAGTTTTATCTAGAGTACATCCATTGAGGTGAATGGGAATGAAATTAGGCTTGACTAACTGAAGTCTCATTCATTTCAATGGGGCTAATGGGGTTTTGGATCTGTAAATAGAGACATCACACCTCAGTACCAACATCGTAGTCGACATCGAAGTGGGGGTGGTAGGTGGGTAGTGTGAAAGAACAGACGGCCACTTGAAGAACAACAGTTACAGGTAAGCAACCTACATTTCTTCTTCGTGGTCTCTGTGCATCACATGCATGGGTGATGGATAAGCCAGCTTACCAGAGGTGGGTAGGTGCATGACGGAGCACATGGCCAAGGTTGCAGTCCTCTTGAGCTTGAACATCAAGTTTATTGTGCAAAATAAACATTGCAGCTCCACAGAATTGTGGTAGTATTAGGATTCCACATCTGAAGAGTGTCAGCATAGGAACACCCTGTGTCAAGTGCTCCCTAATTGGATCTGAAAGTCCAAGTCCAACGATCTCATGGGCCAGTTTGATCATATGTATGCCCAAGGATGAAAATCTCTGAGAAGACACTTGGGACCCCTTCTTTGGTCCTCCATTGAATGCAAAGAGCCACTGCAATTTACAGAATGTTTCGGTTCCAGCCTTATAAAAAGCAAGGGCTTAACTAAGCCCAAAGCATGCAAAGTTGGCTCTTGCAAAGAAGAAGGTGATGGGAAAATTTGGCAGGACAATGTCCTCGTTCAGATGGAAGTCAGGAACCTTTGGGAGGAAAGCCACCTCCAGACGGGAACAGTCTTGTCTCCATAAAACAGGGAGGATCAGTATGCAGGGCACACAACTCACTCTATCTCCATGCCATTGTGATGGTAAAGAGAAAGGTGACCTTCCACGAAAGAAGGCGGAAATCCATGGTCTTGAAGGGCTCGAACAGCTTCATAGTCAGAGCATTAAGAACAACTGACAAGCTCCATGGAGGAACCAGGACTCTTATTGGGGGCGCAAGATTTCTAAGCTCTCTCAAGGACTGTCAAGCAGTTGGATGAGTAAATCTCGAAAATCCCTGAAATGGTCGATGATTAGCCAAGACAGCGGCTACGAAGACTCTAACTGAAGAGAGTTCAAATCTTCTTTGAAACAGTGAGTGGCAAAAGGTAAGGACGCTCACCCACTGAACCCGAATAGGGTTAAAGTTATTAGCTTTGTCCCAAACTTTGGCAATGGGGACAGGTCTCTACTACATGAGCCTTCCTGACACAAAAAAGACAGGGTGAATGTCCATCAGCCGGGGTGGTGGTGGGTGGTGGGTGGTAATTTGCTGCTGCAACAAACACACTTGCAGAAGAGCGCTTTTCATGCCACGCCACAGCTATCAAAGACTGCGAAATGACAAAAAAACCTAACTACAATATTTTTTTTAAAAAAAATATTTAGACAGAAGAAACAACAAAAGATTAGATAGAAAAGACAGAAAGAATGTGATAAGCTGGCTCAGCAAGACTAGCAACCTGCAAGGCGGTCAAAGGAGAACTGAGAAGCTGGTTGGGAGCCCACTAAGGAAATGTGCAGTAGGATGTGTGTGTAGCCCCCACCCCCAGGGGGGGGGTGTTGGTGGGGTCCTGCCAAATTGATCCTCAGCTATAAAAGTTTCCTGAATTGAGGCTCTGCACCTGTGTGTATGTGCTGCCCCTTACGCCTGGAACGCTCTTCCAGAACATTTGAGAACTACAACTTCAATCGCAGCTTTTAAAGCTCAACTAAAAACTTTTCTTTTTCCTAAAGCTTTTAAAACTTGATGTTGTGCAGACTTTATACTGTTAGTTTTACCCTACCCTGTGCCTGCTTACCCTACCCTGTGCCTGTTTGCATTCTCTTCCCCTCCTTATTGTTTTACTATGATTTTATTAGATTGTAAGCCTATGCGGCAGAGTCTTGCTATTTACTGTTTTACTCTGTACAGCACCATGTACATTGATGGTGCTATATAAATAAATAAATAATAATAATAATAATAATAATAATAATAATAATAATAATAATAATGATGATGTATGATGCACAGAGACCACAAAGAACACATATTTACACACACAATCTTATTTTATAATACACACAGCCACAAGTATCAGGTTTGCTTACTAGTTAAAGCTTTTATTTGTCCTTCCTAGTAATCCCCCCACTTCCCCAGATCCTCTGACATCTTCAGAGAACTTTGGGGAAAAGCAGAGATTTCTCTTGTATGTGCCAGAGTACAGAGAAAGTAAGAAAAAGTATGAAATACTTCAAATTACTGTGCAAGAGAGAAAGAGAGGAAATTCCATCTCCCTCTCAATTCCGCTGACATATGCAGAGAGGTGGTATCTTGTCTTACTTACCCAGAGTCTTAAATAAGAATCAACAAGAATCTCTCCTGTACTGCTTTCAAGCAAGTGTGAAGAATCTCCACCTCTCTTCCAAGTCCTATGCGTTTGTCAGAGGAAGAGGAAGACTGGGTCCACACAACACAGTTTGTTGTTGCTGTTGTTGATGTTGTTGTTGAACTGTGGGTTATTGTTTTGTCTGCAGTGCATTTTCTTCAGAGTGGGTTATCATGTTGTCTGACACAGCATTGCTTGTTAACCATGCAGTGTGGCCTGTTAATCACTCTGAACAACCCAACAACAAACCATGGGTTTTCAAGAAAAAACGCTGCATGGTTAACAAGCCTCCCTGCAGAAAACATGCTGCATTCAGACAACACGATAACCCACCCTGCAAAAAATGCACTGTGTTCAGACAACACATTAACCCACCCTGCGGAAAACGCACTGTGTTCAGACAAAATAGCGCATGGTGGGTTAGCGTGTTCTGTGAACCCAGACGAAGAGTCTTCACTCGCATGGAGGTTTGAAGAAGGGAGGAAATAACTGGGGTGGGGGGGAGGGTTCTCTACTCTTTCTTACTTATTATTAGGCAGCCTAAAAATAACTTTAAATAAATAAAACTAAATAAAGTGAGACAGGGCTGCCTCTCCCTATTACACTTCTGACAAGCACAGAGAATTTGGAAGAATTCTTCTCACTAGTGATGCAGTTTGAAGAATAAACTCCTGGTGTTTATTCCCTTTTCCAAACTGCCATGCTTTTGAAAGCTTCTTAGAGCCCTCGTTGCCAGAGGGTCAGGAGCATTTACCCATAGTGAACTGGCAAATGATTCTTTCGATCCCTGACCATAAACAAGCATGCACCTCTGCGTATGAAGCAGCATTATGGGAAGCCATAAGCATCCAAGCTGAAAAAACAGAGTTTTGGCAATACGTCTACACTTTAAAAAACAATTGAAGCCACAATTGTTAATGAGCAGCTACCAATAAGGATGTGTACTCCAGTCGTGATATATTGTAAGGAGTTACAGGACTCAAGCAAACCAGATATACACATATTAAATTAAATGTTCTACAAAATCCCTTTTATTTTTTTTAAAAAAACTTTTAGAATCACATTTCAATTGAAATGCTACTAGCCCAGAAGGGTTAAATATGAATATAATGAATTATGAAATAATTAAAACTTCTTTTAAAAAGTAAAAAAAAAATCTGGAGAGAAAACTGTATGTGCTTTGCTGTTTTTGCACCCTGGCAAAAAGCACTTGTTCCACCATCTCTGCCTGCAAAGTTGGGTAACATTTTGCAAGTCACATTTTTCTACTACAATTAGGCTCTGACTACAAGTGCTGCATTACTGACATTTTCCCATTGTTACACTTAAACATATTTATTATTTACCTAATCTATAAACCTCGTAATTTAAACAAATCCTAAATAGAGAGGATGAGCAGTGGCCATCCCTGAAACTTTGGAAGCATGGAGTTTGGACCCTTCCCTCACTGTCCTAGTTGCTGAGGTAAAAGCACAGACACTGCAGAAGCTAAAATGGCATGTGATGAATCGTAGAAACATAGAATAGTAGAGTTGGAGGGGGCCTATAAGGCCATCAAGTCCAACCCCCTGCTCAATGCAGGAAACCACCTTAAAGCATTCCTGACAGATGGTTGTCCAGCTGCCTCTTGAAGGCCTCTAGTGTGGGAGAACCCACAACCTCCCTAGGTCATAAGTTCCATTGTCGTACTGCTCTAACAGTCAGGAAGTTTTTCCTGATGTCCAGCCGGAATCTGGCTTCCTGTACCATGAGCCCATTATTCCGTGTCCTGCACTCTGGGATGATTGAGAAGAGATCCTGGCCCTCCTCTGTGTGACAACCTTTCAAGTATCTGAAGAGTGCTATCATGTCTCCCTTCAATCTTCTCTTCGCCAGGCTAAACATGCCCAGTTGTTTCAGTCTCTCCTCTTAGGGCTTTGTTTCCAGACCCCTGGAAACAGAGGTCAGATGAGAACCTTGCTACATATTCTTAAGCCCAGGAAGATCAGGCTGCTCCAGACACACTTACAGTAGGATACAGCATCAAGCTGACAATTTCTTTCAAAATGAAAATAATCATAATAATCAAATAAAAGACCTTACACAGTATAAAAACTTTCAGAATACAGTTCTTTGTAACCAGATGATAACAAGAAAGCAATTCCATCACAGCAGGTCAAATTTCCAACCTCATTATCGTACAATTGGTTTTCTAAATTAAAGGATCTAACAGTTAAAGCACAAACACATACTCACATAGGTGTACTTTCTTCTGCATGGTGACCAGGAGGTCGAACTACAGCAAATCCATTCTACCAAAATAAAGCAAAAAACACATTAGATATAAAATGTCCATATCTATTTCAAGCAAGTTAAATAATTGTAGCAGTGATACTAAATAGTTCTAGAAGTAATCGTCTGATTTTATTAGTAGACAGATGGGGAGGGGAGAAAATAAACAAACAAAAACATCAAACACTGGCATCCTTTAAAATGCAAGAAAAACTACTCCTGTAAATTTATAGAAGAATCATTTGCACCTCTGCCGATTCTTCTAAGCAGAAACGTTTTTAAGTATATGCTACAGAAATCTGGAACTATTTCAGTAAGAAAATACTTTACACTTGATTGATAAAATCAAGTATTTTCTAGAGCTGACGGGTAACACAAATTTGTACTGATAGGTGTGCTGGGGCAACAAGTTGTTTCTACATTTTCAACATGGCAAAAGGCACAGTGTGTTCTGTATTTGCAGCAGGTTATCCTTGAAGAGGTTATAAAAAAACCTCTTTCAGGCCAATATACTCTTAAAATTTCATAATTACGGTTTGCCAAAATGAATGAATGCACATCTGCAATATACAATTTGCAGTCATTTTAAAAATTGCCAACATTTAGTCCCTGAATTACGTCTGCTTCAAGGTACTGCAAGAATTAGATTCAAGTACCCAATACAACAGAGTCACAACAGATAGTGTCAGACACCAAATCAAGCCTCAGCGCACTTAATGCACCTCAAATATGGAAGAAGCATACTCCAAAAATCTGGAATTCTACTAGGTATGGAATAGCAATGTTACTGGAAAGAACCACGTAACAAACCAGATGCAGCAATCAGAATAATAATACTGAGATCTAATTGGGAACGGTGGAGTCTGTCCATCTTACTGCACGATAGGGTTTGCCTGGGGAAGAGGTTCCCTAATGCATGGCCCCAAGAAAAGGGAGGCCGGGTTAGTCTCCCCATAGTCCATCTTATTATTAAACAAAAATTCATCAAGGTATGTATATAAAAACATATTTTGATGAAGAAGAATCAGTAAGGCTTCTGTAAAGTTAAAGTTAAGTCCTGCTTCACTAACTTTGTAGAGTTATTTTAGAGTATTAATAAGCAAGTTGACAGCGGTGATCCAGGGAGGGGCTGTAGCTTAGTGGCAGAGTATATATGCCTTGCATATAGAAAGTCCTAGATTCACGCCGCAACATCTTTAGGCAAGGCTAGGGTGACCAACTGTCAGGATTTCCCCGGATTTGTTCTGGTTTTTGTTCTTTCCATGGTGTCAGGGGGGATTTTCTATAATTTTCAATAATGTCCTGGAATGATACACCTTCCCCTTTAAGGCTGCCATTAGCATGGCAGGAGGGAGTGACATGCTTTCTTGAGGCACATCATTCCCCCACCCCGAGCTCCAATTGAGGTCTTAAAGGGGAAAGTGGGTCATTCGTGGACATTATAGAAAAGGCCCCAATTGGAGTGGATGGTGGTGGTGCAGAATGAAATCCTTTCCCCTCCTCCACTCCAATCGGGTTCTTTAAGGTGGCGGGGGAATAACGTACTTTCTGCAGGACTCAGAAAGCTGCTTCCCCACACACACACTAGGTGTCCTCTTTTTTGGTTTCCCAAATATGGTCACCCTAGGCAAGGCTGACAAAGAATTCTGGAGAGCTGCAGCTCATCACTGTAGACCATACTGAACTAAATGGACCAATGATCTAGGTACAAAGCAGCTTCCTATATAACAGACACTACAGACTTAGACCTCCAAAAAGGCATTGACAAATTTCCCTATCCAACTAAACTTAGCAGACATGGGATAAGTGAAGTAGTTCTCTTATGCATCAGGGATTAGTTAAAGAGGCATATGTTGACATTTCACTCATTGCAGGGAAGAAAGAAGTGGAGTTCCTTAAGGATCGGCATTTGGTCCAGTGTTTTTTAACTTGTCCATGAATGATCTGGAATTTGGTGTGAGCAGTGAGGTTATCATGCTTAGAAATAACATCAAATGATTCAGAGTCGTGAACACTAAAAGGGCCAGTGAAGAGTTCTGAAAGGTTTTCTCCTAAGGACATGAGTGGGGTACACAGTGACAAAATTATCTAATTCAATGTAAGTAAATGTAACATTATTTACAATGGAGTGAAAAAGGACCTAATTTCTCATGCTGGATGTACTGATGGATCAAAATTGGTAATGACTAATCAGGAAAGAAATGTTTGGGTTGACTTAGTTGCTACAAAAAGATTGGCCGGTGGGGGAGGGAGTTGAACACTTTCCCTATGAGCAAGAGCTACATTTTGGACTTTTGAGGTCAAACTGGACATTACGTTAAATGTATCTTTGCATTTTTCAACAATTTTTTTTTTAAAAAAAATACATATTGCATCAGTTGAAGGGGTTGATAATTAAAGATAATTAATGGAACCAGAGCAGGCAGGGAGGGCAAATGTAACTCCACTTCAAAGGTAAACCCCTCCTCTGAAGCTAACATTTGCCTTGGAAGGAAGTCTCCCACTGGATTTTCCCACAAAACAAACTCCCTGCCCCTGCCCCTCTGGTGTTATTATCATCCCCAACTGAGGCAAATTATATTTAACATAAGGTGTAGTTAGAAAAAAGGCAACTGAAGGAGCCCATGACAGACATTTATATAATAATTATATGCATGACGTGGAGAGAGGTTTCCTTCCTCTCATTTCCAATAGATTCAGGACAGACACAAAGAAGTGCTTCACACAATGCACAATTAATTTATGGTATTTCGGCCACAGGGTGAGATGGTGGCCTTTACTTTAGATGGTTTTTAAAAGGGAATTAGACAAGTTCATGGAGGACAATCTCTCAATGGCTACCAATCACGCTAAACCACAAGATGAAGAGGCTTGCCTCTAAACCCCAATTCCTGGGAAACAACGCCGGAGAAAGCTGCCGCCTTCATAGCAGCCTGTTTGGGGGCTTTTCATGGAGAGAAACAGCCTGCTGGTCTGCACAGACCTTTTATCTGATCCCGCAGGGCTCTTCTTATATTAATACGGAGGTTCAGGTGGGAGGAGGGGTCTCCCCTAGGATTCTGAATGAAGAGATTTAAAGAGAAAGCCGGCACTCAGACACATATTGGCAGCTAGTGCAGCTTATGTAAGCTTGTGTTGAATGGTTCCAGTGACTCGTCTCACCAAGAAGCATTAGCAATATTTTCCAAATGCGTTTCAAGGGCGGCCTCGTGTATATACAGCATACTACAGTACTCAAACTCTGAAACTCCAGAAGCATGAATGAAGGTTTTAATGTACTGAATACAAGAGACTGGAGAGGAAAGATTCAAATCAGAGAGACCTTTTATCTTCCAATTGTACTATAAAGTTCAATTAAAAAGAAAACCCTTCGTAGTCGTTTCAAGGGGTGCTCCAGTTGTAATTAATAGCATGTAGAACATGATTCCTGCTCTCTATATTTTAAATAGTAAAAACTGTGAAATTATGTTTTCTGGGGTTTTGCATGAACAGGCCACAAGAAGTGACCAAGCCATTCTCACATCAACAACATGAGGATCAATTCATACTGATACCATGCTAACCTTCAGTTCTCCTGTAGCCACTTTAAAAACAAGCTCAATGACACAGCCAACAGCAAGGCGAGCCGCACTAAATGAATGTACTTCATTCCAAATTGTATCACTGTCAACCTAAATAAGAGAGATTCACAAATACAGTAAAAGCCATAGTTGTGGATTCTGAAACAATTTTATCAATACAAAGCAGTGTGCACTGAATTCTAGAATAGGAGATGTATTAGCTGTGTAAACGGTTTAATCACAATTCTAGGGTTAATTGCTATGGTCATCAGTATCTGATGACACAACTCCTACATTCATTTTTAGCAAATGAATGCAGACAAATTACAAGGTAAGGACCGACAAGCAAATCATTAAGATGGATCACAGCAGTAGCCTTACTGTTCATCTCCTTGTTTTAAGTTGTTTCTTTAAAATAAACAAAACACCAAAAAACCTCTGGGGGACTCTTTTAAGTTGAAGAGCTCAAGAGGGAGGCAACTGTGGGAGGTCTGGCAGCCATGTTCACACACACTCCAGACCCACCCTTCCATGTGAAGGCTACACTCTGCAGGGTGGCATGTAGTCCGCTCGTCTACAGAGTTCCTGTTGCACTTGCGGTGGATCCTGCAAGTGTAAAAGAACCAGTGGAAGTGCAGCAGCAATACGGGTTACTGCATCTATTAGAATATATGACTGGTCACAACTAATCAGGCCCATCGCTAGGTATTTTGGTACCCTAGGCAAAACGCTGCCTCTGCCGCCCTCTCTTTTCTTCCCCAATCTCTTGGCTTCACTCCTATCTGCTGCCCCCCAGCTGCCCCCCACTCACCTCTATGCCATCTTTTGAGGGGTCCTTCCCCAAAGTGAGGCAGCATTTAGGGTGAGCTGATGCTGGAGAGTGCATGTGCTGTGGCAGCACAGGCAATCTTCATGCCCATCTCACCCTAAAGGACCTCTCAAGGTGCAGCAGTTGGGCTCAGCTGCCTCTCTGGAAGCTGCGGCCAGCCCGGCCCAGTAGAAGATCCATCCAATCTCTCATTCTGTGAGAGGTTTTAGAGAGAAAGATTGGGCGGGCATGTGGACTCTCTGGGTGGCAGGGATGGAGGGGAAGCCGACCTGGGGGGAAGGAACCAAGAGCCACCATCTCCTGGGGGTTGTCCTGGGGGCCCCAGAACTTGGCACCCAATGCAGTTGCCCTGTTCTCCCCACCAAAAGCCAAAGCCCTGAAACTAACCACTTTGGGTTGCTGCTCCTACCCTATATGATTTGGGTTGTTTTTACCAATTGAAACATTGGCGTAGGACGTTTTGTACTTGGCTGTATTATACCGCTATGGGGATGCCCCCTGTTCATTACATTTTCCTTTTTAATGGTGCTTGGCTTGCAACAGAAATTTCTTTTCAGATTTGAATTAATTACACAACATGTTTACTATGTGTTATTTTATAATAGTTGGGATGGATGGGATGGAGGTGGTCTTAATATCTATTTTAAAAAATCTGAAATAAGGAAAGGAAATCAGAACTCTTGTGAGCAAATCTAATGAAGCAGATCTGTACCTCAAAAACTAAACTGCCTGCTTATAATTATACTAAACTGCACTTGCTAGGAACTAAACTATATTGCAGAGTGGAATGTTGATATCAAATATGTTCCTAAGCCTCAAAGAATTTATATGAAGAAGGCCTTGTGCAATGTGGAGAAGCAAAGTTTCCAGAACTGAATAATCTCACAATTGAGAACCTGTTTACAGTTATCAGCATGATAGATTTATAGTGGCTATAGCGATAAAAGTGCATATAGGGCTTTCCCCAATGTCGTTATATCTTACTCCTCTAGCAATTCTGTGGTACAAGCGAATACTATAGTATTCAGTCAGTTTAACCATACACATAAAATTCTGTTGTTCTACTTGAGATAAACAGACACTACATTAGGGATGGGAGAATGAGCCGTGCGGAAGTTCTCCGTTCTCCACCTTAAAGCTTGTTGCACTTTGTTCTCGCTCCTGAATGCAAATGTCTTTTCTTTTTTTCAAATAAGAAAAGTGGTTATTTTTGAACATACCAAAAATGCACCCCAAATGCACACTTTCCCCCCCATAGGCTGAAGTGTGAAAATGCTGTGTGTGGGGGGGGGGGGGGAATGCACACTTGCACAAGTGCAAGCTTGCACAAATTTCCCAAGAACTACACTCCTGCTTATGTTCGCATTTGGGGTTGCCAATGGCATTTGTAAACAGGAATGAAATTCTGGTATGTCTCTATACTGTATACACATGAGAAAAAAAATACTCACCCCAACACCACCACAAGGGAGCCTGACAAACATTGATGCCAGAGAGCCTGGGGGAGTTAAGAGCAGAACAGAACATGGTTGAAATTATACCATTTATAGGCCTTTTAACAGCACTTTAAAAATCTGCAACTGAAAACATTTAATAACCACAAAAGTGAACTACATCTCTAAGTCAGCTGAAGAAGGAATCTTCCCATTCAAAGAATTATATTAAATGCTGCATGAATTACTCTTTTCCTACCTTCAGTCTTGATTCTCTCATTCTAACTGCCAACATTTATTTATTTATTACATTTCTATACCGCCCAATAGCCGGAGCTCTCTGGGCGGTTCACAAAAATTTAAAACATTCAAAGTATAAAACAACAGTATAAAACCATAATATAAAATACAATATAAAAGCTCAACCAGATAAAAACAGCAGCAATGCAAAATTACAAATTTAAAACACTAAGTTAAAATTTATTTATAGACTGTTAAAATGCTGGGAGAATAAAAAGGTCTTCACCTGGCGTCTAAAAGCATATAATGTAGGTGCCAAGCGAACCTCCTTAGGGAGCTCATTCCACAGCCGGTGTGCCACAGTAGAGAAGGCCCTCCTCCTGGTAGCCACCTGCCTCACTTCCTTTGGCAGGGGCTCGCGGAGAAGGACCCCTGAGGATGAACTTCAGTGTGCAATTACATCTTCAGTGTGCAATTATATCCCATCTATAAAGTCATCCTACAGACTCCAAAGTATGTGGGTTGGACGTTGTAGGACAGAGAGTGTGTGACTGCATACTGCATATGAATAGGGCAGTAGCGGGCTAGCTGCTCTGGAATTGTTACAAAACCTTTTCTTGATGTACTGTATTTAAATCTTATTGTATTGTTAGATTGTGTTACTGCTTAGTCTTTAAACAAACAAACTTGGATTCTCATAAACGGGTTCAAAATTTATTACTGCATATAAATCTTGCTAATATATTTTTGACTTGTTTTGTGAACCATTCATTGGAATCCAAAGGAATATTTAAAAACTTCCACATTCTCATCAATAGAAAAAACAATCCAAATTATATTCTATATTGGCTTATTGAAATGTTACCAGAGCAATATAATTGCCAAGAAAATTATTCAACATGATTACAGCTACATGTGCTTGCATAACATTTGATATCTGGGTTATTGGGGAGATGACCATATCAGATTGCACGTGCTCACACAATTGCCCCTGGTTCCCTGAGAGCTATAGCACTAGTGAGGGTGCTTACCCAAACATCTGGAAAATCAACAGTGCTGCAACTGTATGGACGTCAACTACGCAAAAGCAATTTTTCAGTGGCAACAACACTACACTGACATTTGAACAGATTCTCTGTCTCCGAATGGCTTTATTACAAGCCATTTGGCAAATACATGAAGAGGGGGAGGAACAGGGTGCACACATGTACTTAACTGTTGTGAACTGCCCAGAGAGCTTAAGCTATTGGGCGGTATAGAAATGTAATAAATAAATAAATAAATAAATAAATATGAAACATCTATTTTCCAGAAGGAAAAAAGGGGACTAATGCAAGACTTCCTGCCATGAATATTAGCTCACAGTTCAAGCTTTCCAATAATCCCTATTAGCATATGGCCTGACTGCTTTGTTCTTAAAATTATGACTTGGCATCATGTTAAAATATATGGCATTTAAAAGAGAACAGCTGAACATGTGGTCAATTACTCCACCATTATTCGTCATTCTTTGTACCTTCCTCAGCTCTAAGTGCAATTTTGTATTTTCTTTGAGATCATTCAGGAAAACATTTCAATGTTTTCCCAAATCTGATCCAATAATGATTACACCAGAAAAATCCTGACTTCCTATTACCAATTGACTGTTGAAATGACAGCCTATTGTTAACAAATGCACTACATCCCTTAATAAAATCACAGTGGCCTTTTGACAGGTACATTAAGCAGTATTAATTCAAATGCCTTACAAGAAGATGAAGTATAAACAGGCTAAACATACCCTCTTAAAAAATGTAATGAGGTCACGATGACAGAACTAATTGTCCCTAAGACGATGACATCTGGTATTAATTATATTTAGTGATTAATGCTGCAATCCTATTCAGTAGGACTTGCTTCTGAGTAGACATGTGTAAGACTGGATTGTATAAAGTATTTCAATCCTGTATCCAAGATCGTTATCAGCTATAAACCTTGCGATTTCTAATATTATCAAACGAAATTTCCATGATAATATAACTGATGTAACCTGAAATCTACTTTTGCTTAAGGTACAAACAGCGGAGCTGTGAGAGCCTTCAAAACCACTGACAAACTCCATGCTGGTTTAACTGAACGCACCGGTGGAGAGAGGCTTTTAAGTCCTTTAAGACAGCAGTCCCCAACCTTTTTGGCACCAGGGAACGGTTTCGTGGAAGACAATTTTTCTACGGACCGGGGAGGGGGATTGAGGGGATGACTCTGGGAAGCCACACCTGCCCCCCCCCGCTCCAGCGGCCTGGCTTCGCTTCAGCTGGGGCGGGCGGGCGGCTTCAGAACAGCACGCCCGGAAGTCGCTCTCCCAGAGCAGCTTCCGGCCAGGCGCGCCATTCCGAAGCCGCTGCCCCCACCCCAGCGTCCTAGCTTCGCTTTGGCTGGGCAGGCGAGATGGCGCCCTGCGCCCAGGTACACTGAGGTGGGGGTGGGTGGGTGAAAGCAGCTCACCTGCGCAGCCTAGTTCGTAACAGGCCACAGACCAGGACCGATCCGTGGCCCGGGGGTTGGGGACCTCTGCTTTAAGAAACCTCTTTATTAAAGGGTGTGAAAAAACTGTAAACCCCTTAATGAAGGGGTGAACTGATGACATAGATGAAAGGTAAACATTTATAGACGACGGACCTAGACCTCTTTGGACCAGGCCATGTAGAAATAACCAGATATTGGGTAATGAAGCCGTCTCAGGCCTGAATCTATGCAGAGCAGCAAAATTAGAAAAAAAAAACAGACCACTTCCTTGCATAGGAGTTACGTGTCGAAGACTTTTTTGAGGCATTAAGAATAAGTTTTATGGGTGAGGGTAAATCCTCCAGGCTGTCATCCTGAGCATCGTACAGTCTGGATGTCTGACTAGACCGTGCTGTTGTGACAGAAGATCGGGGTTGTTCCACAATCTGTAATATTTGCCCGCCAAGAGCCTCAGGAAATACGAGAACCATATCTGCCGAGGCCACAGTGTTATCAGGATGCAAGAGGTCCCGTCAGCTGCGATCCTCGTTAGCACTCGGGAGATTAGTGGAAAGGTAGGGAACGCGTAAAACAGGATCCTAGTCCATAGAATGGTAAAAGTGTCCCTGAGTGAGTCCTTTCTGCATCCTGCCCTGCTGCAAAAACTCGGAAGAATCATATTGGTGTCGGTGACAAATAGGCCAACATTGGGCTGTCCCCATCAGTGGAAGAGAGTCCTCAAGGTCTCTTTGTTCAATTCCTACTCGTGCGAGCTCTGCAACGTTCTGCTCAGCTGATCTGCCGGAGTGTTGTCCACTCCCGCGACGTGCTCTGCCAAGAGGCATATCCATCATGAATACTTTTAGAGTTAATTTGAGTAGCTGTGTCAATCTGGTTCCTCCTTGTCTGTTCAAGTAGGCCATAGTGTTGTCTGATGCCACTTATATTAGACGGCCGACCAGGCTGGGCTCGAAAGCTCAAAGGGCTTTCTCGACTGCCCTGAGCTCCAAAAGGTTGATATGATCCAATGCCTCTTGTATCGACCAATGTCTGTACACCGACAACCCAGTATAATGGGCGCCCCCGAAGTCCTGGTTTGACACATCGGTAGTTAAAGTCCCTGATGGAGGAGGGAGGTGGAAAGGAACCCCAGTCCGTAAATTGTGTTTCTGAGTCCACCATATGAGAGATTTCATGATGCCTGCCGGTAGGTACAGTCGGGTATGCCGCACATTGCTCTCGGCATCGAAGTTTCAAAGAAACCAATGTTGCAGAGGTCTCATTCTGAGCCTCGTGTCTTCTATGGCTGCTGTCGTGGAAGCCATAAGTCCCAACATTCTCTGTATCGAGAAGGCTATGGTGATAGTAGTCCTTTGGAGCTTGGTCGTGAGGTCTATTATTTTGTGTGCCTGATCCTCCAGAAGGAAGGCTTGTCTGGCCACCGAATCCAGAATGCTACCAATGAATTGAATGGACTGTTGGGAAGAAAGACAATATTTTTCATAGCTGATGTAAAGGTCCAACCTCTCCAAGAGGGTACAGGTACAGGGTTGCAATCACTGCTTCATTGATGCCACAAGAAGCCAATCATCAAGGTAAGGGTGTACTCTGACACCCTTACCTTGACCAGCACATACTACAGTCATACATTTTGGGGGAAAAACTCGGGGCCATAGCCAGGCTGAAAGGGAGAGTGGTATATTGGTATATGCTGTCGCCCACAATGAAACAGAGGTATTTGCGATATGAACTTGACAGCGACATGAAAATAAGCGTCAAGAACGTCAATGGAAGCAAACCATATCCCTCTTGAAAAAAGTGGCAAAATCAAAGCAAGAGATATCATGCGAAACTTTCTTGTCATGAGGTAAGTATTAAGATGACGGAGGTCCAGAATGGGACAGAGTCCCCCTGTCTTTCTTGGGCACTGTGAAATATCTCAGATAAAATCCTTCCCCAAGACGATTCCATGGAACCTGTTCAATGGCTCCCTTCTGAAGCGTATTGATCTCAAATAGTAGGGAAGGGTTTTGAACGGTCACTCTCACGGTGCCGAGAGTACCGAAGTGTCCAATGTGATTATCGACCACCAGGGAAAAATGAAGCCAATCTGTCAGTGAAGAAGGGTGAAGGGCCCAGAGAAGAAGAATGAAAAGATCAGAATCGATGTCGAGGAGCCCCTTCAAATTTCTTGGAAACCCTCTTAACCCCGGAGATGGGAAATTGTTTCCTTTGTTGCGAAGGCTGTTGACAGTACATTGACTGTTGCTGCTGAGGACGGGGTTGTTGAAACTGTGTAAGGGAGGAGCAAGGACGTGACCAGCGTCGTTGGGGTTGGTAGAAAGACTGTGCGAACCTCATCTCACATGCCAATGTACAACCTTTTGCATGGCATCTAAAGCTTTATCGGTGTTATTAAATAAACCTAAGCCATCAAATGGTAAATCTTCGATCCTGGAGCCATGCATGTTTCCTAAGAGCTTTTGCAGTACAGTTGACCTGGTGCCAAGAAGTATGGATCTGTTGTCAAGATAAATGAGTTGCCTCGCTGTGAAACAAACAATCAGGTCGGTTTACGTTTTGTCATCAGGAAGGTGTTCCATAAGCTTACCCATCTTTTCCCACACCAAAAGCTGGTAATCTGACATGGCTGCTTGATAGTTTGACACTCGAAGCCCAAGCACGGCTGAGGACAATATTCTCCTCCCGAACAAGTCTAAATGACGGCCCTCTTTATCTGTTGGAGATGAATGCTGTCAAGTTGTTTTACCCTGTGCCGCTTCCACGACCACTGAATTGGGAGCAGGGTGTTGAAAGAGAAAATTGGCCTCCTCCTGTTGTATTTTATAGAGACCCTCAAGTCTCCTAGAAGTAGGAGGCATAGAAACAGGTGATTTACATGACTTTTGATTGTGTCCATACCCGGTAACATGGGTATGGATACTGGGCGAGCAGTACCTGTCAAGACCGAATCAAACACAGGGTCTTGCACTGCTTGTTGCACTGTAAGACCCAAAGCCTGTGCCATACGTAAGGCCTGATCAGAAAATTGGCCCAAATCCTCTGGAGGAGAGTGCGTTGTGAGTAAACACCTGGTGACGAGATAGAGGGTTGAACCGATCCTGGAGAGGACGATTCTGAACAGTAATCTTCCGGGTCGGATAGGCCGGAAATTCCCACTTGTGAGTCTAAACCAGGTTGTTGTGCTGTTGGTGCCTTGTCGCTAAGAGTAGTAATGTGGGCTGCTGCCCCAATTCCCCAGGAGGGACAGCTTGCAGAAATGAGTGCATGCGGACCTCCGAGTGAGTCGTATGAGGCGGTTGGTGTGACCTCTCATACTGAAGTCCCTGATCGTCTCTCTGTACCGAAGGAGACGGTCGACAGCGTTTATATTCTGGTGGGGAAACATAGCGCCTATTGGTATAGTAACTATCAGCTCTGAGATTATGTTCCTAATATCTGGGTCTGTAGGAACATTGACCACAATCGGAGCGCCTATCCCACTCCAGTAGAGATCTGGATCGATCCCTAGATCTTGATCTAGGAACACGGTATCCTCTGTCCAAATGTGCAGAAAACATTGTATCAGGCGAATTGCGTCTGCAATCTCTCTCTGAGGCTCTGTGTCAAGGTTCCCTTGCGCGCACAGGCTGCGCTGAAGGGACTTGAATCTCTCTCTCGGAGATTGACTGAGATGGTACATTTCCCACCATTGGAATCAGTGAGAGTAATAGTGGGGGTACTGGAGCTACCCCTAGCAGTGCCAATAATGTTGGTGGTGACTGAACACCAGTGTAGGGCACTGGTGTAGGGTTGACATCAACCGGGTCGACATTGATGCAGTGTGGAAAGGAAACATCAACATTGACCGATTCAACAGGCTGTACAAGCGCTGGAGACTGGGAAACAGTTCTCTCGGTACAGGAGTCTTGTTTCCCACTTGTGGTCTCCTGTTTTTTCTTTTCTTTCCTTCTCCTGTTATATTGCCAACCTGCTTAAATGTCTTCGCTTTTTTTGATAATTTCTTGGTGAGAGACATGGCAACTGAACAGTTCGGAGAGGAAGGCTGAGTGCATACACCACCCTCCTCAAGCAATGGCGAGGGAGGGGAACGATCCGAAGAATCCATTACGGACAACTGTCCTAAAGACTGAACTTTTGCAGGGGTGTCCGCCGCTTGCAAGGCCTTGCTCCACAGGATGGCCTTAAGCCTGTCTGACCTGTGCCTCCTTGTTTGTTTTGAAAACACTTGTCAAAAGTGACAAGACTCCTAAGCACAGCAAACACAAGCAGTGTCCATCGGAAGGGGGCAATTTATTGCCACAATTAGAACATTTTCTGAATGGGGCCTGGAGGGCCATACACCCGCCTGGGCAATCCTGGGATCGCTGACGCGAGTCCTGCCCCAATTCAGTAAAGGAAAAGAGAAAGATAGAAAATTTCATTTTATTTTTTTTAAGGCAGAAAAGAAGAGAGAAGAAAAAATGCCCCTAACAAGAATAATGCCTCCACGATGGTGGTTGAAAGAAAACTGAGGGGAATGGGTGGGAACCCTTTCAGGCATGTGCAATACACAGCAGGGGAGGGGTTCCGCCCAAAATACCTCAGCTATGGAAGTTATGCTGAACGAGGCTCCGTGCAGAGCCCAGATGTGTGAATGACAGAGACCACGAAGAAGAACTTAAGCATTTCATTTGTTAAAAAAAAATCTAGTTGTGATTTTCAAGGCTGCTAACTTTCCAAACTACTAATCCAGTTTTAGTTTACACAAGCAGAGACATCCAGGGGTCCGTTGAAAATGAAGGAGGTGTGATAAATACAAGAAACTCACATACATGCAATGGGTTTTCAATTCACTTCAGTGGAGGTGGAAGCTCTGCATATTTATATATCCACAGATCACTAAGGGTCAAGCTGCATGGACTGAGACTCAAAAACATGGAGAACATTAAATTCCCTTTTGTACCTAACAATTTCTTGCTGTCCAATTTCTGTCTGTTCAGAGGGTTGGTACCATAAAGCAGTGTGTGGGCTTCTGAATGAACAGTCTGTAGCTCTTCTAGAGTTGCTTTTCTTCCACGAATGCACTACAGGAGAAAGGAAAGCAATGAAACTGTATTTAAAACTGTATTTATTCATTTTAAATAAAATCAGCAGCAAAAAATGGAAAGAACATTACTGAAGTTGTACATAGGTTTGTGTTCCAAAGAACTGATGTCAGACCTGTGTTGATTTGACAGACATCTATATTTTCATTCAGACATTTTAAATCATTCTTTTTTCAAGTATAGAATTTGAGGATCATTTGCAAAAAGCAGATTTCTGCTGTTTTGGATATTGAAAATAATAAAAACAATGTACTTTAGCAATTATATATTTAAAAAACCTAGAGCAATATTTCCCTGAATTAGTACAATTGCATCACTAGGGAAGATTGTACTGAATTTAGTAAAACTTGAATAATAAAGCCTGCTCAAATAAAATGGTTTGCATCCAACGGTGTCATTTTGTTGAAAACTGCTACGGTCAGCAGAACTGGGACGGAGGGGCCAGATCCCCCCTTCCCCACAGCCCCCCTCTGTGCCCTCAAAACCTGCTATGGAAACCCTCATTAACAGATTTTACCAAGGGCTGCCAGAGGAGGATAGAGAAAGTCCCACTGCCTTAGTGAAACGTCTGCTACGGCAATGTTGGATTTAACCCAGTATTATTTGTTTGACTCAGTGTTAAATCTATATGTGTCTACACATGACAATGTGTATATGTGTGTGTAAACTAGACTATATAAAACCTTCTTTGTAGCTTTTAAAGTTCTATATATATGATTCAAATGTACAAACATACTTATTTACATTGCTACAACGTTTTAGCATTAAGGTTTTATACACTGAAGATATTATTTGTATATTGTGACACATTTTTAAAATTGTGTTTATTCATGTCCATTAGCTTAGGATTTTGCTAAATGTATGTATCATTAAGGAACATTTTTGTTTTGTTGTTATTGTGATAAAATCCGGATTTGTCAGTGAAGCTTAAACAGTGTTTGCATGGGATATTTTTCCAGGAGTTGCTGTCCCATGTTTTCAAGGCATCTAAACTGACATTATTTGTAGCAACTATGCCTTCATTATCATGTGGGTTTTAAAAAGAAAGCTTTGGTTAATTAAAACTACTTAAACTAAAAGACAAAGGCTTGGTGTCAAATTCAGAGTGGTGATATTCATCTAATACTAGCGCAACTATAGCAGTATCTAGAAAATTCAACAAGGGTGTAAAGATACAAATTAGGGACACTCACACCCATCAAAGGCAGTTTCTTGCATAATCCAGTCAAATAAGCTACAGGTCTAATGTACAGAGGTGGGGAGACTTACTGGATAACTAGATCAAACACTGGACACAAACAAGGCCCAGCTCACACTGCAATCAGGTATCAAAATAAACAGGAACAAATTAACAGATTTCGAACAATTAATAGACTCTGGGTGACACAAACATACCCATGCTTGATTTATATAATAATCAGGTGGTAGAATCCTGATGCGGTAAAGCCTATGGGAACCATTTTGGGTTGCAGGTCTATTTTTGTAAATACTCCCTGGACATTTTTAAAAACCTAGAACGTCTAGTTCAGCCTTCTCCAAAGCGGTGCTACTTTGAAACAGGAGAATATGGGTTTTGTGTCCCCCCCATCCCCTCCTCCATTCCCACCCCAGAATCTGCAGTGATAAAGTCCAGAGTAGGGATGTCGGAGGAATCTGGTTTGGGGGTAGGGCTCTGCGAGCTCTTGTCAGCTCACCCCCCCCCACTCCCCCCGCACCGGACTTTGGTTCACGCATCCCTGAGTTTGCCTGACTCGTCACGTGATGAGTTGGGCAGGGGCAAGGCCACTTTTTCCCACTGCCTGTCAAGCCCTTGCACTCTCCTTGCAAGCAGAGTGGAGGGGTGACAGGCATGGCTGGCTGCCTCCTCCTCATGCTCTCGTTCCTTGTAAGGAGACTGCAAGTGTTTGAGGAGGGGTGGAGGCAGGGTCCGTTAAGCCATCATTCTCTTCTTGCAAGGAAGAACCGGGGGGGGGGGTTGCACACCTGTGAGAGTGGCCATTGTGCTCCCCCTTTGAAGTCAAGGGCCCTTTTGAACAAATGGTGTCTGTAAATAGGGCCATTTTACACGACATTACAGGCATGAATGGTCTAAATAGACCATTTATGCCTGTAATGTTGCCTAAGTGGCTCTATTTACAGACACCATTTGCACAAAAGGACCCTTTAAATAAAAAGACGAGACACTATTTTGCAGAAAATGGCGGCTTGTCAGAGGAGCGGGACCCTGCATGCCCCTTGCTGGGCACATGCGGACCACCCTGCAGCTCACCACATGCAGCAAGCAGGGTTGGGAGGCTGCTGGGGGTCCAGTGTGCAGCGCACGGGGTGGGCAAAGGTGAGTTCACCCATCCCTAGTCCAGAGTCTCTGCCTTTTCTGACCACCTCATTCTGTTACAAGTAAAATCAAGCTTCATTATCCTCAAATCACAAGACATTTTACCCTTCCCCAATTACCTCACACTTGCTACGAAGGCCTGTCTCCTGAAGACGTGACCAAATGCTCTGGATTCTTCCTGCATGTTCTGGATGGCTGTTTGTGTTTCCACAGGTACACTGGTGTTTCAGCATCAAGGTGTCGTACACAAGGCCTGCATTAGAGGATACGAAATAGCTCAGACTGCAATCCTATACCTACTTAACAAGAAATAACTCCCACTGAACACAGTGGGATTTACTTCTGAATAGAAATATACAAGAATGTGATGCAAATTAATTAATTCCATTTGTAAAGGGGACGTATTCTTTTAAGTAGGATATTTTGAATTCAGTTTTAAATTCCGGGTAATGTATGACACAACTTTACAAAAAAATTTTAAACTGGACTGCTAAAAGAGGGATACACAGGTTCTGAAAGGCTTACAACTAACTACTTTATATTTTCCTCAATGCACCAGTACTCTCAGTTATTTAAATAAGGAACATTCCATGCCGACAGAAAGTAAATCACATGATTTTAAAGGTAAAATAGAAAGAAGAGGAAAGTAATATTCAAATTCAAATATCAAAATTGGTATAAAAAAAAAAACCCAGGGCATGTGTCAGGTGTAATGTAAAACCATGGTTTAGCATCGTTAGAACTCAGCTGCTCCCCCACATCCCTTTCTCAGCGTTTGCATGCAAGGAAGGCGATTGAAACTTTCCACCTTTGAGTTTTGACAGTAGCACCTTTACTACTTGCCCCTTCAGCTCAGAAAGAGTGTTGATTCAAGAAACATCCCAGTCAGCAGCAGTGAGCAAGAGCTCACTCATTCATCTGAAGCAAATTGCTGAGAACAGAAGCTCCGCCTCCGCTGCTTCTGCTTTGCGTTGCAGCAAAACTGAGCCCACGCAGTTTCAATTACATCGCCAACTCTGCAGCATCTCAACAGCAGCTCAGGCTTTGCGTGGAAGAGTCCCTTTCCCCATAAGGGAAATGAGTAGCTCAATCTCCCATGAGACAGAAAAAGAGCAGGGGGGTTCTGGTAGTAGGAAGGTATGTAGCCAACAGCTTTCCATTGTAGCACACAAATAAGCAAGGGGACTGATGAAAGATCTCAGTGCTCAATTTATAAAAAGCCAACCCCTTTCTAACATCCAGAGTATGAAGTGTAAATCCAACAGTTGGTTACAGTGTTGTCCATCCTGGCAACGTGCACTACAACCAGACCAATGTGACAAGAGATGTAGCAGTCGAAGATCCCATGGGTTAGGTCAATCAGAGGGAGAGATTTTGTATTCCCTTGCTTGCTCAAGTAGCAAATGGTGGTGGTATTGCCCAAGACTAATTGAAACAAGTGAACACTGAGATCAGTATCAACTACTGGCAGCTCTAAGAAATTGATGTGTGCGGGATTTCCACCTCTTCCCAGTGAGATTTCCCTTTCTCACCCCCAAGCATTACGACTTTCTCTCACACACACTGGGTTTCATTGCCACCAGGACCTTTAAATAAGACCCAACCCTTACTCAGTCCTCTCTCAGCAAAGACACACAGACTTTACTCTATAACCTTGTAACACTCCATTTATTACCTCCCTCTTATGTAGCCAAGAGCAGATGGCTTAGAATCTTATAAAGCTTTATTAATTACAATAATAAGTTGTTGAATAATAAACAAGTAACTCTTAAATAGCTCTATCAATATAGATTCCCTTATACATAATACTTCAGGCAGGGAGAAGAGGAATGTTAGCTGTGAGCATGGCCTTCTAAAGGGGGAGCCCCATAAAACCAGGTTCTAAAATTACCAAGCTGTAGCACTGGGTTTTGAATGAGCTGTTTCCTGTTACATCTGAACTTGGTAAACTAGTTCGTTTTAACCGTGGTTAGTTCCCAAACCAGAAAGAATAAGTCAGTATCTGAAGTTCAGATGTAATGAGAAACTTTGATTTATTCAAAAACAAAAGTCTTCTCTCCTCATATAAAAGGAAAGTGTGTCATGAGCCCAAGGCTCAGTGCTGCTCACTGAATTGGGAGTAAAAAGCTCCATTGAGAACATAGCGGAATTTACTTGTGAAAAAACAGGCATCAGGAAATATCATAAAACTCTCTAGTAATGTTACACTTTAGTAAACAGGGCACAATAAGGTCATATCAGATAGAAATATCACTTTGTGGGGCTTTATTATAGGAACAGTTAGCTATATTCGAGGCATGCTACTAAAATTCCCTACAGTCTCTCTTTTTTACTTCTGGATGGAGAAAACTACAATTTCTTCCCTCTTCATTAATTTCATGTTTGGAAATTATGCTTCCAAACATGCTCCAGTGTGTCATTTCAAGCTGTGGAGTCCGGTGGGCAGGACGGCCCGCCTCTCTTTTCTGGGCACCAGTGAGCCCCACCGCACCCCACCCCCATCACTGGTTACTGACCCCTCCATGAAGGTAAAGGGCTTTTTCTTTGCTGTGTGGGGAGAAGAACCGGGAGTGGGGGGACTGGCAGGGGAGGTGAAGGGCTATGCAAATCCTCCGGGTTTTGCAAGTATTCCTATGTTTATAATTTCACTGAAAGACTCAGAAGCCACAAGAGTTAAGGAGGGCTTCCCGTGGCAATGGTTTGTTTTGTACTCTACTGCCTTCTTCTGTGAGGCGATTCTATAATCTACCAGGATGGTGTTGTTTTCTTTTTGTGAGCAGGGGAGGAACACTTTATGGAAACCTGGCCTTAAAAACTATATTCTGACCTTCGTAGCTGCTATACAGATAGCACATGTACTTATAAGACTAAACAATGTAAAACAACAAGAAGAACGAGCATATGGTGCTGTGTAATACTGTGAAAACAGTTTTCCATATCACCTGTTGTGAACTGTGGCTTGCAGGGTGGCTCCTGGACAGACATGGGGAAGTTAGCAGAGGCAGGTGATGACTGGGCTCGAGAAAGTGGCCGGTGGCCTCCAAACGTCACTGGGATGCCAGCAGCTTCCATGGATGCCTGGTAGTTCCTCAGCTGGTGAATGCGCTGCTGCTCCAGCAAAAGGGCTTGCTGTTAGGGATGATGGCTTGTGTTACTGCTACAAGTTCAAATTCAATGAATTTCTTAACTCAGGTTTGGAGTTACTACTTCCTTTTTGACAGTGAACAATTATTTCACACTACTCCACTAGCCAATTACTTTATTCATTTAATCGATTTCCAGACCGCTAGGCTGATTTAAAAAGTCATCTCAAAGTCGTTTACAACATAAAAACAAATACAGTACAAAACTTCTACATTTAAAAACAGAAAATGCAAAAACATCTCAGTGAAAAACATTTAAAATGAAAGAACAATCAACATACTAGGAAGCACGATTAGTCAGGGAAGGTCTGGGTGAAAAGGTAGGTCTTAAACTGCGCCAAAAGTTGCCACGGTTGGTGTCTCCCACATACCAAGGGGGAGGACACTCCACAAAGTGGGCGCAGCCACAGAGCAAACCTGCTTCCAGGTTGCCACCACATGGCTTTCTGCAGGTTGCAGTACTTTACTAGCCAACGCATCTTCAAACCTAACCCTTTTAAGTGGCGTTCTTCATGAAGGAAGTGCTATTCCAATAAACCAGTACAACTAATACATCAACAACAATTTGCCTCAGAAGAGCTTTGTTTTTAATTACCTTATCACAAACCTTTCGAAAGAGAAGGTTGACATTTAATTTTATATGCCTTTTATTCCTTGATAAGTCCTACATTTCAAAGCTGTAATTATTGCTGGACTTCTTGAACTTGAAAATCAGAATTCAGCTTGAAAGATAGGGTTTTAGCACTAAAGTTATAAGATAAAGGGCTACTGAATTTTGACTTAAGTGGAGTTTCTGGGTGAAGGTCTAACATAAATGTCCTCAACTAATGGGTCACAACCAGAGTGCTCTAGTACCACCTCCACCATTTTTAGGTGATAAAGAGAGAAGGAGAAAGGATGGGGAAAGAGGAAAACTGTAAAAGAATAGGAGAGAAAAGTGATAGAGAAGAGATATAGACGAAGGATAGAGAGATGGAGAGAGAAAGAGAGAGAGAGATACAAGATTTAAAAAATTAAAATTGGTCCCATGCTGCATGTTGGATTAAGGATAATCCTGAATCTGGAAAAATTTCAGACTGCTCTAAGTAAACATGCATTTGAATGCAAGCTAGAGTCCTTTCCTATAACTCCACTTTTGATGCTGATAAGATTCAAGGCAGTTCAGACACAATTAACTCAATTATGCACAAGAATAATTTTTAGCATGGCAAAGGTTTGTCTCTACGGACATGAAATTATCGCTAATCCATACACATCCTCAAAAATGGCTCAGCCAACAACTTTTGTAGTGTAAGGTAAAATCTGGTTCAAGTGTTCTGCAGGGGCCAACACAGTACTAGCTATGAATGCCTCGGGATATAATGTATATACAGGGGAAATATTTCCTACATTTCTCTGAACAAAACTGTTGCATCTCCCCCAGGCAGGGCCAGACTGTACACCTTCCTTCAGGAAAAGAGGTGAAAGCTCTAATTCAGACATGGTATAGAACACAGGAAGTGAAAGGCCTGGATCTGGATTTGAGGACAGCGTTCTTGCTTCTACAACAGAAGCATGTGAGGTGAGACAAAGCAGGTACTTCTCTTGTGAGTTGTAGTTGCCAATCCTGCCATGAAAAGTGCATGACCCAAGCTAGCTCCACAAATTCTATCTGATTTATGACCAGGCAAGGAACAGATGGGTTACGTTAACTACACAATTGGTATTTGTGCCTCTGTTCATAAAAACAGAAGAGCCATGCAGGGTCAGCCATGCAGGGTCCATCTAGTCCAGCATTCAGTTCACACAGAGGCCAATCAGCTGCCCAAGGGAAATCCTTAAGTAGGGCATGAGTGCAACAGTATCTTCCTATCCATGTTCCCCACCAAATGATGTACACAGGTATACTGCCTACGATGCTGGAGGTAAGCATTTAGCCATTAGGACTAGTAGCCATTGATATCCTTCTCCTCTAGGAATTTGTCTAAACCCATTTTAAATTCAAATGAGTGGCCATCACTCCATCTTATGGTAAGGTAGCAAATTCCACTCTGTGAAGAACTACTTCTTTTAATCGGTCATGAATCTCCCACCAATCAGATTCATGGGATGACCCCAAGTTCTAGTATTATGAGAGAGGGAGAAAAATGTCAAAACTGCTGTGCAAATAAATAAATAAATAAATAAATAAATGCAAAAATACAATAAAAATGCAACAAATAAAAGGCAGTAAAAAATAAATGCACCTTGGTTTCAAGTAGCAGGTCAGGAACTTGTTGCCTTTTATGCATTCAGAACAAACAACAAACCTACATGCCCCTAGAAACCATTCATTAAGTAATTTAGGCACGCCGCCCTTCAGCATTCTGCTTTACCTGTCTGAATAGCAGCTCCTGCTCAGCTTGCCTCTGCCCCGGCTCCAGATCTTGTTGCAATTCTCCATCTTCATCACTTTCAAGAGGTTCTTGCTTCACCTGGACCATACTGGTCAACCCTTGAACTTCTTTTTGATTCGATATCCTGTCAATATATGGTTCCTCTAAAAACGCCTGGTGTTCTCGTAATTCTTCTTCAGTCTCTTCAGGATGGCTTTCATGCTGGCGGGAAGACTCATTTGATTTTGGTATCATCTGGAAACATTCCCAAAATGTACAACTTTAAGTAAGAGACTCAAGAATCAAAACACAAGCTTATCGAAGAAATAATTTGCAATTGTGAAGAATGTAAGAAAAATAAAACACATTTTCTTACCATTTAAATCCTGTACTTGGTTGAATTATTTTAACAAACTTTAAATCTTTGAACCACACATATGAATTAGGGTGGTTTTTTTTAAAACAAGAGGGATATAAATTAACCACATCAGGAACTTTGTAAAATGAGAAACATACTGTACAATGCTTCTACTAACCAATCTCTGAACCCATTTTCAGGCATTCATGTTTGGGAATGGGAAAAATTTCAGATTGCAGATGATATACAGTGAATATTAGAGTCCTCTTAAACACTACCACCAATTAGTGCATATTAAGCATAAAATGTTGAACTACATAACTTGGGTACTATACCATGTTAGCTGGATCCAGAAAAGCATCAAATTCTGCCAAACAAATACGAGGGAACTGAAGTAATTCTATTCTATAGTAATTTTTCTATAATCAATAATTCATGTTAATCAATATCCCTTTTCCTTTTTTGCCTTCGATTAAGATACTCAAGAGGGCAATACAATATAAATACTCATTTACGTCTTTCCTTGAGTATGTTCCTGTCTTCTAAAGCATTTACACTAAGCCAGGGACATATGATCTCACAAAAGGACATACTACAGGGCAATAGAATTTAAGCTAAACGCAGAGATAATCCAGTCTTGTAAGAAGCTATACATTTATTTTACAAAGTATCACTTCCCTTCCATTCATGTTCTCCTGTGAATTCTGTCCCCACCCCATCCCCCGTAAAAGTACCATTAGTAAAACTAACAATGGATGTATTATTTTGTCTTGGCTGTGATTATTATATATTTGGCATAGCTTTCTTCTCTAGTTTTCCTTTGTGAGATCTGAAACACTGTTTGTTACAGTTATTGCAGTTCATAAAATATAAACATAACATTAAATTGTTTGGTCTAATCTTTGGGAACTAGAGGAAAGCCATACCGTCACGGGTGCTAGTAGTCCGAGGGCGAAACATACTTCAAATTGCAATTCTGGGTAGTGCTGGGTGATAAGAAAATCCCACCCATTGAGAAGCCTGAGAGGAAATGGACTTTTAAAGTAACTGTACCAGGAGATGATGGGGGTGATGCACTCCCAACTCTGCGTAAGAAGAAGAGCCTTGGCTTAGCAGAACCAGGAGGAGCTGGCATTTTCATGGGGGCTGCTGCTTCCAAGGCTGTGCACTTCCCTCCAGCAATTTATTATTATCATCATCATCATCATCATCATCTTCTTCTTCATGGATAGTAGGAAAGCAGCATTGGAAATAGAGACACTTGGAGAACAGAACTGGGGAAGCAGCAACAATGGGGTGCTGATGGGGAACCCAAGATCCAGGTTGGGATGAGTTTCAGTTGGTGTAGCTTGAGGACATTGACATGGTGCTTGGACAGGTTCATGCAACCACCTCTGCATTGGATTCTTGCCCCTCTTGGCTAATAAAAGTTAGGAGGGATGCAACAACTGTGGGCCAGGGAAGTGATTAATGCCTCTTTGCGAGAGGGAGTGGTCCCGGGTTGCCTGAAAGAGGCGGTAGTGGGACCGCTCCTGAAGAAATCTTCCCTGGACCCAGAAAATCTTAATAGGCCAGTAGAAAATGTTCCATTCCTGGGCAAGGTCCTTGAGCAGGTGGTTGCGAGCCAGCTCCAGGCACTCTTGGGTGAGACCAATTATCTAGACCCATTTCAGTCGGGTTTCAGACCTGGTTTTGGTACGGATACAGCCTTGGTCGCCATGTATGATGTCCTACATCAGGAGAAAGACAGGGAGAGTGTGACTCTATTGATTCTCCTTGATCTCTTGGCGGCTTTCGATACCATCGACCATGGTATCCTTCTGGAATGACTGGCTGAGTTAGGAGTAGGAGGTACTGCATTGCAGTGGTTCTGCTCCTACTTGGCTGGTTGGCTACGGGGAGAAGGAGCTCTCTCAGGTATCCTGGTCCCAAGTTGTTTAGGGCTTTGTACACAAGTACAAGAACCTTAAACCTGGCCTGGTAGCAAATAGGCAGCCAGTGCAGTTCCCTCAGCAGAGGAGTTACGTGCCGGATAGGGGCAGCTCCAGACAACAGCCGAGCTGCAGTATTCTGCACTAGCTCCAGCTTCCAGAGCAGCTTCAAGGGCAGCCCCACATAGAGCGCGTTGCAGTAATCCAATCTTGGGGATTATATGTATGTGTATATTGCATGTTTTTGTGGTTTTTAATTTTTGTATATTGTTTTTGTGTTTTTATCTTATGTGAACCACCCAGAGAGCTTCAGCTATGGGGAGGTATACAAATGCAATAAAATAAATAAATAAGAAAGTTATGCTTTACGGTGGATTCCTGACTTGATGGCCTTATAGGCCCCTTCCAACTCTACTAATCTATGATTTTATGTTTGTATGAAAAGAGTGATTTCTAAAATACACGGCATATTTTTGCAGTGGACCAAAAATTGGGTAATAAATTAAAGATAAAATGGGAAAATAAGTAATGAAGAACACTAATTGAAACAGTGTGGCTACTTATCTTTGTGAAAGGGCCAGTAGTGTCCCCTTTTTTAAACATTAGATGCAAACCATTATAAGGTATTATACAAGTGGTGTATAAAACCAGCATGATTAAATAGAATTTATAAGAATGGGACAATGTTAATGTTGTATGCAGGAACAAGCTATTTTTGGGGGGCATATTTGGTGGTCATGTCCTAAAATAGCCACATTTTGGAGTAAGGTTAGATATACAATGAATATAATGCTTGGCTATAAAATCTTATTTGAACCACTGGTCATGTTATTAGGATATAGTAAAGTAGTCGTAAAGGAAATAAACTATGAAATGGTTTGGAACTTGTTGACCGTAGTCAAACATACTAATAGTTACTAAATGGAGAAGTAGTAAAGTACCTGCTCTTATGATATGGCTACTTAAAGTTTGGCATATTGCAAAGACAACAGAATATATTCACTTAAAAGAAAAAAGCGATAGAATCCTTCCATAAGCATTGGTTACCATTTGTCAGTTTCATACAAAGAAGATACAGGTATCAAGAACTTAATATGCTATGAGTTCATATGGTAATAAATCTACAGATTATTTCAAATGTTGTTAGGACGTATTTATACAAAAGTTTCTGGCATTCATGAACATTTATCATTAAGAATTTTAATGACTATTTAAATATGATTTTTGAATATTGCTTTGATGATTATTTATGACAATTATTCTTAGGACTATTATATTTTATGGATTTTATAATTACATTTATGCTGATGACTATTAATATTTATATTTACTTATGGTGTTTTATCAGAAATAGAGGTAATATTGTAAAGAATTTAAGGCAGATATTGGCAGAGGAAAGAAGGATCAGTATAAGTTGATTGGTGTCTGGGTGGGAAGGTAATATAAATGTATTAGGTTACTATGTAGTTTCCCGTAATGTTTGGATGTAATGCTATATTTATGTATGTAACACATATTTGACGTTAGTTGGAAAGGGGCAACTTAATAAAAAATACTATTACGGGAGAAAACACTGCAGAAACCGTTCTTACGGTCTTCTGGTTTTTGAATTGCTAGCTTTTCACATAGAAATTGCAGTATTTGCCAGCAAAGAGTTCTACATAAAGAATAATCCTACTAAATTATAGAAATGGGTAGAATAATAATAGCAATCAGATATCACGCAAAGACATCCACAAAAGTAGCAAACCTCTTAAGCCTGCCATTTTATGGAGTAGAACAGATGCAAATAATTTTCAGACTGCGATTTGAAAGAACACCCACCGTAAGAATGAACAAATATAATACAAATGATTATATACATAGTAACTAGTCACATTTTTAAAGATGACATTAATAATTAATAAATAAATAATCATAATACAAACTAAGAAATTATTTTTATTGTAATATTTTTAAGCTGTCTTTCTGGCCTTATTCCAACCAAAACAGTGAACAAATGGTAAGTCTAAGCTAGTAAAGAGACACTCTTGGGCACCATTGCTTCCACAGACAGTGCGGAGTCCAGAAGAACCCTCAAACTGGGAACTTGACTCTTCAGGAAGAAGTGAGATCCCACCCAGAACCTGCTGCACCCCTCTGCCCAGAACATCTTGTTTTTCATACCTCCAGCACTTCCGTCTTGTATGGATTAAACTTCAGCTTGTTCACCCCTTCTTCCACCCCACAACTGCCTCCAGACACCTGTTCAGGAATTCCACACCCTCCCCGCGATTTGCAGGTGGAAAACGGGTAGAGATGTGTGTCATCAGCATAGTGCTGATACTGCAGTCCAAATCTCCAGATGACTCCCCGCAATGGCTTCATGTAGATGTTAAGAACCTATTTTGTTGCTTTCACTGAACAGCATGATTTTGATCCCTTTCAGCATTTGATATACACAGTTTTCGACTAAACTTTCAACAGGTTCTTTGTTAATTTCAATTTAATCATGGGACAGGGCTCTGACCCATACAACCAAGCAACTGCTGACACTTATGCCAGCAAGGTTTTAGGGTTGTATTCAATGTTAGTCTAACTTAGGTCCCATTCATTTCAATGTAAGTAGGACTAACACTGGCTACTCTTAATGTTCACCAATTAATGTTCAAATTGGTACAGTCTAGCACAGCCTAAATTCAGTTATTAAGCTACTGGAAAAAAGAGATAGTCTGCTTGAAAGTATTAAGCATCATCCACAAATCTGATTCCAAGGAGGTGTCTTTTAACACATATTTTGTTCCAATATTGGCAAAGGGAAACTTTAAAACTGATACAAATGTGCTGCAAAGAGATTGCATCACCTATTGCTTCTAATAACCCTAATTTTAAGCTTTACTCCACGAAGTATGTCTGGCAAGCAGCGAGTGAAATCTCCATGGAAATAACAGCTCTAAACTACATCAGTATGCTAGTTTGAATAAATTCCAGGTCTGGCACATGCATAGCAGTGGCACATTTCCAGAAGTACAAAAATGACGTCAGTGGCTTGTGTAATCATCTTGTCTTCACTCTGTTCTATAAACAAAGTGCTTCCACACACACCCTCCTCCCTAATTGTCTCTCCTTTTCACTGGGAAAAAATCCACATGAGCAGCCAAAGCATTAGGCTAATATAACTCGTAGTGGTGTTTGTTTCTTTAATCAGGGAACTAACCATCTATCCACAATAAACTGAAACCACAGCATTTTGAAGCCAAACACAGTTACTGCATTCCTCTCTAACTGTAAGAAGCATACAATAAGGCATGGAAAGAAGAGGAGGAGTGGGGAATGGAGGAATGGCAGAGCCTGATAAACTCTGAAATTATGACCCTTTAAGAAAAGCCTTTTGTCCCTTTAAGACTGGAGTGGCCCTCCAGATGTTGCGGCCTACAATTCCCATCATTCCTTGCCACTGGCTTGGGCAGATGGCAGCTATAGGCCAAAACATCTGGAGGTCCACAAGTTTCCTGCCCCTACCTTAAGACGAATGTGGTCTATATTTCTAAGGATTGTACTGAATTAAAATTATAGATGTTCTGAATGGTTAAATAACAGAGGTAAAATGGTGTGTGCATGCCCAAGCACACACAAACACCCACATCCCAGAGAATTCTTCCCTTTGTATGGTAAAACTACTACTTTTGTCTATATAAGGAATGGAGCATAGCACAGATGATTTAGAAATAAACTAATCACATTGCCTTATCTAAAGGTTCGTGGAATATGAGACTTTAAACACTGACATAATTCTTCCAGCCTTTACATTCTTCATAAATATTAATAAGTAATATAACCGAGTCCTTTGAAAAGGGAGAGGCAAAGGCAGGGAGCAGCCCGAGGCCCTGGAACGAGGCCTGCCAGGCGTTCAGCTGGGAACGGAACTCAAGCTGCCCAGGTGCCAATCAAGCATTCAGAGCTATTCTTTTCACACAGAACAGTCTTCTGGTGAATGGATTAAGTAAACATACATCCCTCACTCAAACAGCTGATGTTCAATGGCATCCCTCTCGTTTCCAGCTACTCTGCTTTAAGAGGCGCTATGTCACACACATCTCCAATGTATCATTTCCCTCTGTGTTCTCTAAGAACATCCTAACAGTAAGCAATCCAGGGATGAAGACAAATTGACATTACATAATTATAAGCTGTGCATATTAGAGAAAGGACAATTTTAAACGGGTGCATCAAAAATGTATGAGGAAGAACCAGCAATTGGCAAACCTACCTTGTTAATGTGCAGCTGCTGCTGCTGAAATTGCTGTTTGTGTTTTTCCAGGAACTGCTGATGCTGTTGTTGGATCACTAATTGCTGGAGGGCCTGTGCATTCTGGGGAAGAGGAGCAGACTGTGTGCGCCCCAGAGGGCGGTGTTGCCGGAGTTTGTGTATGGAGGGAGAGAGCCGGTCTGCACCCACCAGGGACTGTGCATGGAGGGGGAGTGTCCCGAGCCCTGAAAGACACCAGTTGGAAGATAATATGGAGGAAAACCATGTGAAAGAGGAAGAGGAAGGGAGAAAACAGCTTTTGAGTAACTGTCACGGTAACCATTATGTGAGTTTTTAAGCCAGCCACAGTGTCATTTTGTCCCGCTGAAAGTTTTTAAAATAAAACTGCAGTAGATAAAGAATATGGTAACACAGAGTTCCTTGGACAAATAATAGCAATAAAGATAAACAGTAAGATACCTTTTGGTACCTGGTTGCGAGTCAAGATGAGCAGGTAACAGAAGTGATAGAGGAGAGCTGCCCTATACAAAATGAGAGCTCACTCATCACACTCAGTCACAAATGTCATCAATTGGCAGAGTCCCAGTTCATTCTCTGTCTTCTCTACAGTGTAGGCACTGAATTCCAGAGTGAAGAACTCAGCATTTTCCATTAATATAGGGAGACATGAAAGTGGTCTATAAAATTATGCATGCTATAGAGACAGTAGAGAGAGGGAATTCTCACCATCCTTTATGGCACATCCTTTATGGAAAGAGAGAGTTCTGACCATCCATTATGGTCACTCAACATGATTAGCAGCGGAGTGGGTCAATGTCAAAATGCAGCATTCTCAGGCAAATGCCGGAGAGCCGGAGCCCTCACAGGGCCCACCATCGCTGATGCCTGCCTGTACCCCAGGTCAGGTGGATGCTGAGAGCAATGCATGGCTGCAATGAAGAGTCATTTTAATTTATCCCCAATGTAGCTTTGCTTTAGTATATTACATCAGGGGCAGGGGGGGGAGGGGATTAAAAGAGTAGGTTGCTACCTCACTCACTGTAGCTACAAAGGAGTCGTCCCAGTCAATGGGGCAGTTCGCATGTCATGACAGCCCACCATGGGTCATGAAGCTACAACGTGTGCACACCCAACTTTTTGAATATGCAACCCCTGCTCGAAGGTTGTCATGTCATGTGAACCCGTCAAGTGTGGGTTATGGGAGGCTTAAACAACCCTTGTATGGTTTAGGGGTTACATATGAAATTGCGCCTGAGGGCACCACAACTCATTGTGGATTAAATAACCCATGACAAGTCGCTGTGTGTTGTCTGACCCCTGTCAATCTCTCTTACGCTCATTCAATATGGCCACAAATTCTCTCGATTTGGATATTCAGCATCTGTATTCCTTTGGGCTATCTCATTTGAGCCTGGTTCACAAAAACATATCTTAATGTATTAAGCTGAGAAATGCATGGGCTGTGTGTCTGTACACTCCATCATCAATTTGTCCCTTCTCTCCACACTTTTCAATGTGCTGCAATTGAAGACTTCCTGGACAAATTGACCATAGTTTCCTGATTACTGTCTGAATCAGGAAAATATGGTTACCAGGAATAAAACAAAATCTGAAACCAACTTCAAACTATAGTTTCCTGGTGTGGACAGAATGGGGAAATATGTTTAATTAATTCAAGTAGACCTCAATCATAGCACATTGAGAAAGGAAGGGTTTAGGATGAAGCACCGATATTTGTACGTCTGAACTGGGCCTTTCATTTTTATCACTGATTCTGAGAAAAACACGCAAACATTTTCAATATAACTCTGGTTTCTCTCACCTGGGACTAGGGGATTTTGTGCAGTTGGTTGCTCCAGTAAGACCATATGTTGAAGAAGAGGGCTGTGTGCAGTTCCCCCATCCCTGTCCACCGCAGTACTGCTCAAATAAGGAGTGAGGTGTGTGCCAGGAAATATGGAGATTCGTTGTTGTAGTGATGGAATAGCAAGTCTTTCAGCATCCTGCTGTCCTGATCCCCCCTGTAAGCATATAACTGGTAATACATTGAGCTTATGAATGCAGTTAATGTAACCACAAATCCCCTCAAGCTCTACATTAAACAGCACTTACACTGGATGGAGCAGTGGCAGGCAGCCCTAACGTTATATTGGGCAAGGAGGGAGACGTGTACAAAGGCAGCTGTGTGACTGAGCCTTCACGATTCACAAGTCTATGAGCAAGGTTGGTCTGAAAAAAGGAGAAATAAATGCTGACTCAGAAGACAGGACACTTCCATTATACAAGAAAGAAAGCACCTCATATAAAACCATTGATTAGTAGTACTGGGCCCAGGTTTTTCCACTGGTTTTGGGGGAGATGGCAAAAGAGCCCCTGAAGACTAGAATAAGTTTTAGGCGCATGCTGAAATTCTATACCTTGTGGGAGGGGGCAAGGATCTTTCCCCCCATTTTATCCTGCAATATAAACACTGCTGCTATTTCAAGCAGTGGAGCGACCTAGCGGTGTTTCATCTTCAAAATTTTGAATGCTATGTCTTAGTAAGAAAGGCATCATGTCACGACACGGCATCATTGCCAGGGCTATTCTTCAGAGGCTGCGGGCGGGGGTGCTGCCACCTTTCTGGACACTGAATCAATTAACACCGTATGTGCGGGATCATGAGTTTACTGATCTCACTGATAATCACAGACCTTGAAAAATGCACAAAATTTCAACAGTGGTCATGGAAGAGGCCATCTACCCCTCCCCCCATAAGAACAATGCCCTAGGGAAATATGCTGTCATGACTTAACATCACTATCAATGGAGCATTCAATTCAAAATGAGGTTAGGACACTACCAGACTGCTCAGCCACCACTTCAAATGGAGACAATGTTTTTATTATAGTCAGTGGAAAACATGACTTTGATTGCCTCGATGGAATAAACTTCCCACCTCAATTATTTTGTAGATGAGATCACCAAGAATCCCTCCACTTTGCAGGGGGATGAATGGTCCTACAAAAGCAGAGGTATTTTGAGCTCCATTCTATTAATTATGATCAGTGTGCAAATGAAATTAAGATTAAATACTTCTATTTAATGATGCCTAATAGTAACTGGAATTCTTGGTCATCAAACTGTCACAAAGTTCTTTCAACTGTACATGAAAAGAGTGCAGGTATTTCCTCCCTGCAGTAAATAAGAAACGAAGGTGGGTGTGTTGCACCTATTCACATACTACGTCTACATTTGTATCCTACTTTCCTCCATAGAGCTCAATGTGACTTATATGGGCTTCCTTCCCATCCACTGTATCTTCACTGTCAGGTAGGTTAAATTAAGGAAACAGAACTGGTAAAAAATATTCAAAGAAAACAGTACTGTGTTGCTGAAAATGGAGTATGGGATTTTCCAGTAAATGACTAGGTTTGCCAAGTGATCTGAGAATGAGAGACAGCAGTTGTTTTGCTGTATTAAAAAGAAGTCTTCATTACTGATACCCAAAGAGTTTAAGGGAGCACATGAAATACACCTGCTGAACACCAAGAGAATAATCAGAATATACGTTTTTCTATATCAGATTGGAGCAATTATTCCATGCTCTGTTAACCTCCATGTTGGACAACTGCAACATGTTCCATGCGGAGCTGCCTTTGAAAACTGCTCAGAAATTTCAGTCAGATTGAATGCAGCAGAGCACACTCTCCATCTTGTATTCTGCTCTGGTAGAATTAGGGCTCTGAAGGTGGAGGCGTTACGTGTGACTCTGTTGTCATGGTCAAATTGCGATCTCATTAGTTTTGGACTGGCTACCAGAATGGTCCGCCCCAGGTTTCCTGCATGCGCGTGGGGATTTCTCAGCCTGCTGGTGGCACTGTTTAAGCCCTGGCTGAACTGTGGAATACAGAACTGTCCTGGGCTATTGACGCTATAGCTTCTAAGTTGCCCTCTCCCTCCTGTTAAGAGTCAGCTCAGCCCCCTGGTTTAATGAAACAGAACAGGTATCAGTAAGAGCACTGTTGGAGAAAAATGTGGAACTAATTCAACCAAGCACAGGCAAAGACCTATACCAACGTAAAGACCTATACTTGGTGGTGAGCGCAGCAAAGGAAACTCAAATTTTTGCCACCACGGCGTCAGCACAACATAGACTGGCGATGCTTTTCCATAACCCATTAGGATGCTGGAGAGGGGAGCCAGAGCAGTCAGCAGCTCATGGTGAACCATTTCCTTTGTTCTTTTGCAGATAAAATTGTTCAGATTCAACTTCACCTGGACTCCAATATTGGAGCAGGTCAGAGTGATGGAACCTCTGCAACTGCTTGCCCAGTTGTTTTGGATTTCAGATCATTTTCATCACACAGCTCGTTTGTCTATAATCTCGATTATTGTTTCTTATAAAAATGCATTAATATTTGTCTCCTAGCACAACCAGCAGGTGTTACAATATTAACACCTTTCACAATGATTGCAATTTTATAAAATATTGTGTGAAGTTTTTAATCTACAGAAAAAATCTGAAATGCAATCTATAATAACACCAAATGCTATTTCATGTGTATGATCTGTTTAATCTACATTAATTTATTTGTCAGAATACTAGTAATTTGGTGGAATGGTATTTTAAAGTTAAACCCTGCAAATAAAATAGCTAAATGTAGAAGTCTAACAAAATGGCTTCAGTTTGTCTAAATACATGGCAATGCTTCCTAACATCTTGAGTTACACCCAAATGAATACAACCAAACACAACTAAGACCTCATTAGCAACCATACTCAGTGGTGGTGATAGCAGAATGGCATCCAGTGAAGTTTTTCTGAGCTGTTTGGGACCTGTTACAATTTGGCCCACAAAAAGCGGTGAAGGAACTCTTCAGAAGCATGCTGTGACATGTTTCCTAAACATTCCCTTTTACCCACCTTGAATTAGATGCACCTAATTCTACAGTACAGTCTATGGAGGTGTTCAGAGACCTACCTAATCATCTTTTATTATATTAGTTTCAGTTACTGTGGATGTGGGGAAGGTGCTTGGGAGAGGGGCAGTCCACTTCCCATTTGCTTGATATTTGTGCTTCATCTAGCAGGAAGAGGTTGATTTGCTGGATCCAAAGAGTGGTGGTTGCCTCTTTACAAGAGAGGATGATCCCAGGTGCCTTGAAAGTAGTGGCTGTGAGGCTGTTCCTGAAACAATAATTCC
The DNA here is from genome assembly GCF_023053635.1 of Elgaria multicarinata webbii. Lineage (NCBI taxonomy): Eukaryota > Metazoa > Chordata > Lepidosauria > Squamata > Anguidae > Elgaria > Elgaria multicarinata. The sequence continues at coordinate 12,770,613 of NC_086172.1, read as the reverse complement.
TGGACCCTGCTGGTTGTATTGACTGGTTATCAATATCCCCTTCTTGGGCAAAGAACTCAAGTGGGTGATAGCTGTCCAGCTCCAGCCACTTTTGCATAAGAATGCTCATTTCAATCCATTTCAATCTGAGTTCAGGCCTGGTTTAGACATAGAATATGCTTTGGTCATCCTGATTAATGACCCTATGCTGAAAGAGTGCCAAGGGAAGTCTTACGCTGCTCATTCTCCTGGAAACTGTAGCAGCCTTCAGTACCATCAACTATGGGCAGACTCTCTGGATTGCAAATTGGAGGCACTGTGTTGGAGTGATTCCTACCTTGAGCACCATTTCCCAAAGATGGTGATGAGAGACTTTAGCTCAGCTCAATGCCAGTTATTTTATGGGATACTGCATTCTGTGTCTCACGCTTTTTAACTTCTATATGAAATTGCTGAAGGAAGTAATCTGGAGTTAGGTGCCATCAATAACACCCAATTCTACTGAGATAAGCAAACAGGGGAAGTGCTGTAACAGTGTTTGGAATCAATTCTTACCTTCTAAAGCCCTTCATGGCTTGGGACCAGAGTACCTGAAGAAATAGCTGCCTCCACATCAAGTTGCCTGTGCAACAAAATCATCCTCTAGACTTGACTAGGGAGAAGGGCATTTATGGAATTTTCTCTTGAGGGAAGCTGAGATGTTGCCTACTTTGTTATCTTTTTGGCACTAGGATAATACTTTTTAAAAAATTGTACCAGTACCAGTAATTGCTTAACTGCAATGATTTCATTAGTGCCAGTTTTTACCTGCTCTTTAATTCTGTTATCATGTTTCCTGTGATATTTGTTTTATTTTTACAGAGTTGGATTCAAAATTCTGTTCTACAAAGAGAACAGAGCTTCTGTTCACAGAAAGAGTGTTCTGGTCACGGAACAGGGCCTTCCATGAATGGAACAAAATCTTTGGATTGTGTAAGTCACACTGAAAATATTTATACTGAAAGGTGACATATGACATTGTTGAAATAAAAAACCTGCCAATAAATGGATCGCAATATCAACTTGATATTGCGCCAGTAAACTTTAAATATTACAAGCTTAAATGTTCTTATTTTAATTTCAGTAAGTATAATACTTTGCTCGCTCAGACAAAACCTGTAAATATTATTGATCCATTGTAACAGAAATAGAAGCATACTCATGTTCTCAACATTTTCCATTCAAATTCTTAAAAGTTACCAACATCTGATGTAATGTACTTTGCTTTCCATAATGTATAATATTATATACAAGCAAACAAATCCAGCTTTGCATGGATGAGGATAGCCCTGATAGTGATAAAGTGAAAACTTCAAGCAAATTTACACCTGTCAGAGTTGGACAAATTGTGTCCATGCTCAGTGAAGCCCTGCCCGTGAGCACCCCTGAGCCTGGCTCCTCTACCCTTTAAGGGAGGGGTCTGTCCACTCCATTCCCCTGAGAGGCCTGCCTCTACAGCAGCTCACTAATCTCCCCTATCTTCAAAGTATATTGACTGCAAAACTATGCACTAACTAAGGAGGTCTACCCTTAGTAACTGAAAATTCTGGAGGGCTCTGTCCCTCTGAGATGGGGCTGCCCTACAGCAGAGAAGAGAGGCAGGCATATAACTCCGTCCCTTGGCCTACTATTGTTCCCTGGCTTCAAGCTTTATGGACTGCAATGCCCTGTCCTTGCAAGCGAAGTCTGCCCCAAAGGGCTGAATTTATTATTGTAGGCTTCAACCACACAGACACATTAAAATTAATTAATGTACTATAAAAACAAAATAACCCTAGGTGCACACCCCTAGAGTTCCCTTAGTATCCATGCCAAGTTTCAGATGTTTAAGCTTTACGGTTTCGCCGCTATAGTAGTGATGGACAGATGGCATACACCTTCTTTTATTACTACAGATCAACTACGTGTGTGTAACTAGAGAGAGAGAGAGAGAGAGAGAGAGAGAGAGAGAGAGAGAGAGAGAGAAGAGAGACAGTATAACTTGGCTCTCCACAATGTATAATATAATTTGTAATACGTTGAAATTAAACAAAACAATGTGTCTTACCTCTGCTTGAATATTTGCAACTGATCCAGTAATTCCATTCTCAGTGCTTATATTACTGGAACTATTGTTTGGAGAACTAGGGCCAGATCCTGGAGCACTATTGCATGCAGAGTCTAAAACACATTCAAAGCCATTTATTAAAACCATTGTCATGTGATCATATTTTTAAAAATATCAGAATATATTCTTGGCTCAACAAACAAAGCACCATGTACACTGATGGTGCTATATAAATAAATAAATAAATAAATAAATAAATAAATAATAATCTTTAATTCTATGGATGTATTTTTTAAAAAAGCAACAACAAGTATAGGAGCCTTCCCCAACCTGGTGCCCTCCAGTTGTTTTGGACTTCAACTCCCATAAGACCCAGCCACCAGGGCCAATGATCAGGAATGCTGAGAGTTGCAGCTGAAATTTGGAGGGCACCAGATTGCAGAAGGTTGCAGTATTCCAAAACACTTCAGCCATCCAATCATAAGTGAAAAGAGTCGCTGATAATCTGTACTAAGAATCCACATTATACCCACATATTACTAAAAAAATTAGCTCAAACAATGATGTCAAGATACATTAGCTTACAGGGAGCTAAATAAAAAAAGTTTACCAATTAAATGCTGCATAATTCGGCCAGCACTGATTATTTTCTAGAAATTTGCAAAGACATTGTATCAAGGTATAGTCATGAAAATGAATGAGCTTATACACACAGGCAAGGATGGAGGGCAAAATGTCTTTTTAGTGGCAGTCCCTTGTACTTCACAGGATGCCGCTCTGGAAGCCACCCTCCCCGGCCCTTTTCAAAGGGCATGGAGGTCTGCTGTTGCAAGGACAGAGCTCACAAGCTCCCCCCCCCCAGCCCTTTTCAAATGGCATGGGGGTCTGCTGCTGCAGGCCCGTGTGAGCCAACCATGTACCACTTTGTTTCCTGCTCAAATGGTCATCTTTCATGAACACTGCCATGCTTCTATAGGAGAGCATAGGAGACGGGAGCTTGGGAGCTCCACCCTTGCACCAGCAGACCTTCAATCCCTCTGAAAAGGACAGGAAACATAGCCCAGGAGATGTGTATACTAGTATGGGCCTGGATACTCAATTCACAATAGTGTGAATTTGAAATAAATTGTCTTTAATGTTAAGTATCAATAGTATTTAAAAGGTGACAGTCTATGGGTCAGATCCAGAGTTCCTGTGAGTGGGACTCCACCACTGAGCTGAGTGAATGGAACACCATGACTATTCTGCAGGAGAAATTTATTTTATATTTATTTATTTATTTATTTATTATATTTTTATACAGCCCAATAGCCGAAGCTCTCTGGGCGCACAAAAATTAAAAACCATAATAAAACAACCAACAGGTTAAAAACACAAATACAAAATACAGTATAAAAAGCACAACCAGGATAAAACCATGCAGCAAAATTCATGTAAGATTAAAATACAGAGTTAGAAGAGTAAAATTTAAATTTAAGTTAAAATTAAGTGTTAAAATACTGAGAGAATAAAAAGGTCTTCAGCTGGCGACGAAAAGAGCACAGTGTAGCCGCCAGACGGACCTCTCTGGGGAGCTCGTTCCACAGCCGGGGTGCCACAGTGGAGAAAGCCCTCCTCCTAGGAGATGATTTTCACTAACTTCTCCTTTCTCCTGTAGAAAAGCTGTGCTGGAGGGTCAGGAGACCCTGCGGAACAGTGGTGTTGTGAGGGCCTATAGGAGGAGTAGGCAAAAAAAAAGCCTCTTCCCCCACCCCCTCTTCCAGCTGTCTCTGGTGGATCTCAGTCCTTTCCGTGAAAAGAAAGGGCACTCTGGATCCAACCTAGGAAAAGGAAAGGAAAGGAACCTCTCGTGCAAGCACTGAGTCATTACTGACTCTTGGAGGGATGCCAGCTTTCGCTGACATTTTCTTGGCAGGCCTTATAGCGGGGTGGTTTGCCGTTGCCTTCCCCGGCCGTTATTACCTTTTCCCCCAGCTAGCTGGGTACTCATTTTACTGACCTCGGGAGGATGGAAGGCTGAGTTGACCCAAGCCGGCTGCCTGAGAACCAGCTTCCGCTGGGATCGAACTCAGGCCGTGGGGAGAATTTCAGCTGCAGAAACTGCTGCTTTACCGCTCTGAGATCCAGCTGTTGTCTCTGCTGGATCTTAGTCCTTTCCGTTAAAAGAAGGGACACTCTGGATCCAACCTAACCTCTAATTATGCTAAATTTAAGAGATTCAGGGCATTAAAAGGTTATCTTTTCTTAAAACTTGATTTTGTTCTGACTTTATACTGTTAGTTTTACCCTACCCAGTGCCTGTTTACCCTACCCTGTGCCTGTTTGCTTTCTCTTCCCCTCCTTATTGTTTTATTATGGTTTTATTAGAATGTAAGCCTATGCGGCAGGGTCTCGCTATTTACTGTTTTACTCTGTACAGCACCATGTACATTGATGGTGCTATATAAATAAATAATAATAATAATAATTCTAAAATTTTAAGAGAAAATATTAACAAAAAAATCAAAACATAACTTGCTAACGTAGTGTATAATCCAGTTACTGTTCTAGTTGAGAAAATTGAAAGTATCAGTTGAAATTGCAACTCTAGAATTTCATTTATTAACTGCTGCCAAAACAATTATCGTTTACTCAAAACATTCAAATATTGGCATCTCAGAATTTGTATTATAGCCACAATCGTCAAATAGACAAATTTGAGAGGTTAAGGAAAGACAGACATGACAAATTTGCTGAAATATAGTCATTGCTCATGGGATACTGGAATGAGCATTACAGGAAAAACGGTGATCATTACAATCACTTTAATCTGATATAATATTTACAGAGTTTATCTACATATTTTGTAATTTAAGGATGGTAAATTAATAGCTGCCTCTTCAACATACCTGTGACATCTAATGGACGCTTTTTAAGAGCTGTTACTACAGGACCATCTTTTCGTCGTAACAAAGGGCTGCTGCGCCTTTCAGCAACCTTCTGCTTTAATCTGGATCGCAATTTGAGATTGGGTTCAGATGCTGGAATAAGAAGTGGGAAGGAACAAAATAAACTTATTCTACGCAAAGGAGATTTCCAGTTATAAAACCTCTCTAAACAAAACACACTGGATATACCAAAAACATGAAAACTAAGAAAGAGAGCATACTTACCACTGAGCCAGCACAGTATCCGCCAAATACGGATTTAGACTACATTGCAAGCAGGTATTACAGAGTGGGCCTTTTGCACAATCAGACAACCATAGTTAATAAACTGGCTCACACCTGCTCATGCTTTCCGAAGCAACCCTGGAGTGCCCCGTTCCAGAGTGGTTACCGTGACGTATGAACCTGGCACTCTGCGTTATTTAGCATTTAGCAAAACCATGGTATGTGGTTGGGTTAATATCCTGATTTGTTTAACCCTAAACAATCCTGACTACTGGGTTTGCACATCATAACAACAACTGGGTGTTCCTGAGTTATTTTGGGAAGCTGATTCAAAGTGGAAGTGGTGGATAAGCAGGAAGCAACACACCCTCGTTCACGTATGGCCACGCCAATTGCCAGATGACGTGACCCTGGAATTGGTATTATATGTGAACCAAGCCAGTGAGTGCTTAAATATGAGTTACCAGTGATCTATTAACTGCATTTCAAATACTGGAGAAGTCCATTCATACAGGAAGAGAATATGAGATCCAGAATCATAGAATAGCAGAGTTGGAAGGGGCCTACAAGGCCATCGAGTCCAACCCCCTGCTTAATGCAGGAATCCACCCTAAAGCATCCCTGACAGATGGTTGTCCAGCTGCCTCTTGAGTGGTTGAGTGGTAGAATGATTACTAAAGCATATTTGAGTGGCATATTTTTACTGTGATAATGATGGCTAAAGCTGCAATTCTATAAGAACATAAGAACAACCATGCCGGATCAGACCAAAGGCCTATCAAGTTCAATATCCTGTTTCCTACAGCGGCCATCTAGATACACCCGGAATGCCCAGAAGCAGGCCATGAGAGCAACAGTCTTCTCTCACTGTTGTTCCCAGCCATTGATATTCAAAGACATTCTGCCTCTGATCCTGCAGGCAGTATAGAGTGACTGATGGCCTTTAATCTCCATGAATTGAAGAACCCCATCTTTTAAAGCCATCTCAGTTTGTAACGTTCACCACATACTGAGGTAGCAAATTATATAATTTAAGTATGGACTGTATGAAGAAGTATTTTCTTTTGTCTGTCTTGACTATTCCAACAATCAACTTCATTAAATGAATGACCCCAGGTTCTTTTATTTTAAGAAAGGGAGAATAGCATCTCTATCCACTTTCTCCACACCATAAAAGCTTATAACCCTTTTATGTCCAGCCTTATTTGCCTTTTTCATTAAACTAAAAAGCTCCAAATGTTGACATCTTTTTCATAGAGAAATGGCTCCAGACCCTAAACATTTTGATTGTCCTTTTTTGCACCTTTTTGGTTGTCCTTTTTCGCACCTATTGTACAATAGCCATTTGGAAGTTAAGAAACCAGAATTTTACACAGTATTACAAGAGTAGCTGCACTGTGAGAATATAGATCCATGGGGAAGCCACTTTTTAGATCCCTCCACTGTGAGAACTGTCAATTTATTCCTATTCTCTGCTATCTGATCTTTAAACAGTTACTGACCCATAAGAGGCCTCATCTTCTTACCCCATTACTGCTAAGTTTGCTTGGGATCCATTGATGAGGGACCTTGTCAGTTCAGACCATTAACTAAACTACGATTGAGAACAGGGGTGCCGAACCTCAGGCCTTGGGACCAAATTCAGCCTTTCTGGGGACCCATACTGGTGCTCCAAAATTCCCCAGATGCTGACATCCTGTTCCTTGGCCCCAACTCCCTTCTCCCCAATCACTGATAGTTTCCTGACTTTTGTGCCGTCTCCCCAACCCCATTCTAAAATGTTGAAATGCCTCTCCTAAGGTTTAGTTACTGGCAATAAGAAGTTTAAGCTAAAATATGCCAGTCTTTTGGCCTTGTCCCTCTGGCTTAGGCCTCGCCACCCCTCCAGTGCAGCCCCTGAAAGCTTCCCCAAAATGGAATTTGGTCCTCAGCTGAAAGAGGTTCTATTCCCCTGGCTTGCTTATTTATTTATTTATTTATTTATTTATTTATTTATTTATCATACTTATACCCCGCTCCTCAGCCAAAAAAGGCTCTCGGAGCGGCTTACACTTAGCAAAAAAGACAGTCCCTGCCCTCAGGCTTACAATCTAATAAAGACATGACACACAAGGAAAAGGAGTCCAGGAGGGAGGGAGGGAGGGAGGGAGGGAGGAGAGAGAGAGAGAGAGAGAGAGAGAGAGAGAGAGAGAGAGAGAGAGAGAGAGTCCAGCAGGAGCAGGCCCTGATGTTACTTCTGCCTGCTCCTGTCCCCTCGGTCTTTCTTCTTCCCCACAGGGCCAAGATGGCAGTTTGCCCTGTGGGGGTGGGGGGAGAGTCCAGCAGGAGCAGGCCCCGATGTTACTTCTGCCTGCTCCTGTCCCCTCGGTCCTTCTTCTTCCCCACAGGGCCAAGATGGCAGTTTGCCCTGTGGGGGGGGGGGAAGAGTCCAGCAGGAGCAGGCCCCGATGTTACTTCTGCCTGCTCCTGTCCCCTCGGTCCTTCTTCTTCCCCACAGGGCCAAGATGGCAGTTTGCCCTGTTGGGGGGGGGGGGGAAGAGTCCAGCAGGAGCAGGCCCCGATGTTACTTCTGCCTGCTCCTGTCCCCTCGGTCCTTCTTCTTCCCCACAGGGCCAAGATGGCAGTTTGCCCTGTTGGGGGGGGGAAGAGTCCAGCAGGAGCAGGCCCCGATGTTACTTCTGCCTGCTCCTGTCCCCTCGGTCCTTCTTCTTCCCCACAGGGCCAAGATGGCAGTTTGCCCTGTGGGGGGGGGAAAGAGTCCAGCAGGAGCAGGCCCCGATGTTACTTCTGCCTGCTCCTGTCCCCTCGGTCCTTCTCAGGTGATCAGGTCCAAGCCGTGCCTCCCCCCTTTTCTTAGTTAATGGTGGTATAAATGGTTATTGAGTATGGGTGCATTTTATGATATGTTCTTCCTTCTTTTCCCTTTTCTTTTGTTGCTCCCCCCTTTTTTTGTTTTTGCTTGTTATTGTCATATTCACAATTTTTTAAAAAAAAACCTTAAAAGCCATGACAACCTTTTTCTCCTGCACGTCCCCATCCACTCTGTTCCCCTGTACCCAAGAAAAGGAAAGTGAAACTTTCTTCTTTTACCTTCGAAAGTTATTTCACAAAACAGAGTCTGAAAACACAATTTGATCCTACTTTGTTCTAACCATGATCGTGGTGGTGATTGTTATTATTATTATTATTACTATTATATTTATATCCCACCTTCTTCTGAATACTGGGACTCAAGGCAGCTTTACAACTTAAAACATGTACAATTAAAACAGATAGAGATATACAAAAATTTAAAAATAATTAAACATGCTAAAATATTAAAAAATTAAAAACATTTAAGAGCATTTAAAATATGAATTATATATCAGTATATAAACAGAGGTCCTGATTACCCACAAAGGCCAGATGGAACTGAATATTTTTAGCCTGCCTCTGGAAACACACAAGGGAGTGAGTGAGTGAGTCTAGCTTCCCTGGGAAGTGAGTTCCAGAGCCCTGGGGCAGCCACCGAGGAGGCCCTCTCCTGCATTCCCACTAGGCATACCTGTGATAGTGGTGGGACCGAGAAAAGGGCCTCCCCTGAAGATCTCAGAGGATGGGCAGGCTCGTAAGGGAGAATATGGTTTTTCAGATAACCTGGACCCAAGCTGTATAGGGCTTTATAGGTCATAAATTGTTCCCGAAAACAGACTGGAAGCCAGTGGAGCTGTTTTAACAGGGGAGTTGTCTGCTCCCTGTAACCAGCCCCGGTCAACAATCTGGCTGCAGCTCTTTGAACCAGCTGGAGTTTCCCAACACTTTAAAGGCAGCCCCATGTAGAGCGCATTACAGTAATCCAATTGGGATGTAACTAAGGCATGTGTCACCATGGCCAGGTCAGACATCCCTAGGAATGGGCACAGCTTTAACTGTGCAAATGCACTTCTGGCCACCACCGAAACCTGGGCATCTAGGCTCAGGGCTGAATCCAAGAGTACACCCAAGCTGCGAATCTGTGTCTTCAGGGAGGAGTGTAACCCCATCCAGCACAAGCTGAATTCCTATTCCCTGATCTGTCTTTCGACTGACCAGGAGCACCTCTGACTTGTCTGGATTAAGCTTCAAATTGTTTGCCCTCATCCAGTCCATTACTGCTGAAAGACACCAGTTTAGTAAAAACCAAACAGTAGTATTCACAGGTTTGTGCATGCTGACTGTGAATTTAAAATTATTATTTATGCTGAACTTTTATTGCTTATTTCTAAACTCCAGGCGGCAGCATATTCCCTAGTGTGTTGGCTAATGGTCAATTTCGATGGTACCCTGATTTTATTATCTATTTGGGAATACTCATTCCCAGAGATATATCTCAATTGATTAAAGTAAATTTGAATAAGATGATCTCTTCTTGATCATCCCAGACTGCAGGACATGGAATAACAGGCTCAAGTTACAGGAAGTCAGATTCTGGCTGGACATCAGGAAAAACTTCCTGACTGTTAGAGCAGTATGACAATGCAACCAGTTACCTAGGGAGGTTGTGGGCTCTCCCACACTAGAGGCCTTCAAGAGGCAGCTGGACAACCATCTATCAGGGGTGCTTTAAGGTGGATTCCTGCACTGAGCAGGAGGTTGGACTCGATGGCCTTTTAGGCCCCTTCCAACTCTACTATTCTATGATATAGATGGCCACCATTAAGGTTGAGTTTGTGGGGTAAAGTCAACACACTTAAGATGAACACTGTACCTCGAATTCCTTTATTTATACCAGGCAAATACTTTCAACAACTTAACACTCTGTTTCGTAAATTCTTCTGGGGTTTTTTCTCATCTTGAATATCTTTGAAAAGAATGCAACTTTAAAGAAGGTGGGTTTGGTTTTCCAGACCTTGCTTTGACAAACCATCAGGACCATCTATTAGCTTGTACTAAGTTTTGGTCTTTTCCAATTTGTTTAGATTTGCCACCCTGGTCAGTTTTGGAATCCTTATGGTTAGAACCTCTTCCAAAATGAATGGCACTCAGTTCTCAACATATTACAATAAATAACCACCACAATTTTGGCTGCTAGAGAGGTGTGAAGTATAGTATCACTTCAATTACAGTTTGATCCATTCTCTCAGGCAAAATTGACTTTATGGGGAAATCAAGATTTAAGAATTGAAAAGAAAACGTTTTTGTGGAGGACATGGACAGATAAGGTGATTTTTTACTTTGGATCAATTAATAGGCAGACAACGAGTTTTGGTCATCTTCTGATTTACGTGTTAAATATATTCATATAGATTACGTTTGCCAAGTGCTGTAAAATGATTAAAAGTGCCATCCTATGCATGTTTAGACAGAAAAAAGTCCTACAACTGTGGAATGCTGGGAATTGTACAACTTTTTTCTGTCTAAACCTGTGAAGTATTACACCCTGACTAAAATTTTACTTTCCAATTAAAATTATGGTCCAATTAATTGATCACACTCACACTCACACACACACACTATGAGGGTATGTGTCTTGAGCTCCATTGACTTCAAGCACACATTTTATTTTAAAATGATTTTTTAAACTAAAAAATAAACAAAATCACATTTATTACACAAAAGAAGGCCTAAGTTAGAAACAGCATGAATTCCTAGCTTTGCTGTTTTTTTTTTTTTTTTTTTTTTTTTTTTTGGTGCTGGGGGGCAGGGTGGGGGGAGACATACTACTGCCTGATCACCACTACATTAAAATCTTGGATTATTTTTATGTGTAGCTTTTAGATCTGCCCTGATGGAGACCAAAAATTATTTTTAAAGCCACCAAGAAGGTAGGCTATGTTTTGTGGTCTAGCACTGCATGTCTACAAGTCTCAACAACTTAGCAAGAGAGAAGTAATTAATATAAGGGAGGTGTTGTGTCTGGCCATCCATTGTTGGAAACTGACATTTATATGGAAAATTACACTTTGCAAATGGGATCTCGTAACAAATGAAACATAGAATGTAAAATGCAGTTTTACACCGAGATCCTAAAAGTATGAGCTGATATGCCTACAATGTGGCATTTTACACAGATGCTGCACCAAATTCCCTTTATGGTACAGTCATTAACTTTTCATAAAAGAACTATAACACATTCAAGAGGGGATTCTCCACCATAGCAACTCTTCTTAATGGGACTGAAACACCTTTTTAAAGAAAAAGGTTATATAGTAGATATATGGATAAGGTTATTTTTTGGACACGTTCTTAATTCCTAAACCATAAGTGCTCAGACAGACTACGGATCTATTATTTTTAGATATGGAAAGCCTACTTGTCTACTCAATCCAGAGAGACTGAAGAGTGTGCACAGATGTTTAACTGCTGCAAGATAGTGCACGGAATAATAGTTGAAGTAATTTCCCCTTACATTTAGGGATTTGACAAGATGTGGCATATTGGAGTAAAGCATACAGCACAGAGGAACCAGACATTGGACCATGACAGCATTAGGAAGTATATAGTGGGTGGAGATATTAACATGAATGATGTTTTATGCATCACAAAGAGTGGAGGCTCTCTCTGAATTGCACACCCACACTGTGTTAAGCACTTTAAGCTGCTGAGCAATTTTTGTAATAAGTCACTTAATGCATTCATGAGTTGACGATCAGCTCACAGAGGAATGTTTATTGCAAAAACATACTGCTAGTTTACAACCCAAAGAAATTTGTTTTTAGCAGGAAGTACTCACAGCAATTTGTGTAGCATGCCAATGACAGCAGTTTCTCCACAGTTTTACCTAATGTTGTACATTCTGCATATTAGGCATAATGCCCCTAGTTTTCCTGTTTTCCAGAGCTACAGCTTTATGCGATAAAACTATCTCTTTGTAAAATAGTAGAGCTAGTGGGAAGATACATAAACATCCAGCAGCAGATATATCTTCTCAGAGAGATCTCAGTATACGGTCTATAAACTAAACGGGCATGTCTTGAACACTAGAAACAGAGAAAGAACTACATGTAAAGAAGTTGTATTCTTTACTCCAATAGGTTTTGTATTGTATGTGAATAATGCAAGGTAAGATTTACCTGTTTTTCTGAGTGGAAAATCATCTTTGGAATCATACATCCCTAGTACAGGGTGATTGTAAGTGCCTGATACACCGCTTTGTGGTGGAGAGCTCTGATCAAGAGAACTGTGTTGCGTTTTCCTAAGGAAAAGATATTAGAAGAGGTCAAGAAGATGTAGACTTAAATGCAACAGCCTCACAATTTACAAGGACGCCTTCTGGAAACAAGTGACATTTCTCTTGTTGTCTGTCTAATTATCACTGGTGGCGATTGCACACATAGTGCTAGGAAGCAAAGTACATGCTTGCACCATCTTCACACAAGATATTCTACCATCCGATGCCATGCTTTTTGCCACACATAAGTGCATTTCATGTAAGGAAAGTGTAGTGGTTTTTTTAGCAACTGATTACCTAATTTCCCAGCCACTTTCCATTCTACATTTTTTTAAAAACCCACCTCCATTGAATTCAATGGGTGTTACTCTGTAAGATTGGAGTCATAAAAACAAAAGATATAATTTCATTCTGTCTTAATCAGTCAACAAGAAATGCAGGTTGCTTACCTGTAACTGTAGTTCTTTGAGTGGTCATCTGTGCATTCACACATTATGGGCTCTGTGTCTGCGCTGAGGCCGATCTTGGGAAACTTCTATAGCTGAGGAATTATTTTTGGCAGGAACTCATTCCCCCTCCTCCATCCTACTGCGCATGCTTGGGGGTTCCCGCCCTGGTCCTCAGTTCCTTGAGATTGCAGATGGTCCCAAAACCGAGGAATGTAGGATGCGCAAGAATCCTCTCAGTGTCAGTCAAAGGAGTAGCGAGACCAAAGAGGAGATGGCGGGTGAGTTGTGTAAATGCACAGATGACCACTCGAAGAACTACAGTTACAGGTAAGCAACCTGCCTTTCTTCATCGTGGTCTCTGTGCATCACACATTATAGGGGATTAACAAGATCACTTACCTGAGGTGGGTTGTCTCACTGATGACAGATCTGAGTTATCGAGGACAGGACAGCTCTGCCAAAGTTGCCATCAGCCCTGGCTCTGACATCCAGTCTGTAGTGGTTGATGAGGTTAGAGGGCTTGGACCAAGTTACTGCTTTGTAGAGGTCCAGGATCGAGACGCCTCTAGCAAAGGCTATGGACGTTGTCATGCCTCGAGTGGAATGAGCCTTCACTGGGCCAGAGAGGTGGAGCCCTTGGAGCTGATAAGGAAGTTGGATCGTTTGAGTAATCCATGCTGAGAGTCTTTGGGTTGAGTCCGGCATCCCTTTTTTAGATCCCCCCATAGCACAGAAAGAGATGGGGTGATTTCCTGAATGGTTCTGAATGTGACTTGTAGAAGACGAGTCCCCGGTGGATGTCGAGTGAGTGGGTCGTGGATTCTAACGGGGAAGAGGGGGTCCTTAAAAAAAGTGGGCAGAGCAATGTCCTGGTTGAGTTGGAAAGCACTAACCACTTTGGGGAGAAAGGAAGGGTCCGGGCGGACAGCTTTATTGGTGTGAAAGATGAGGTACGGGAGGTCGATCCTGAGCACAGAAAATTCCGATGCCTGGCGCACTGAGGTGATTGCAACTAGAAAGGCAATCTTAAGTGTCAACAGCCTGAGACTTGCGGACGCTAGCAGCTCGGAGGTCTTTCCCGTTAGAGCTTTGAGGATGCCGGAAAGGCTCCACTGGGGAACCACTGGGCGCGGGGGGGGGGGGGGCTAAGTGGGGGAGTCAGTTGTGAAATTCCCATTTTCTTAGCAGTAGAAGGGGCACAGTCAGTCAAATGGCGCAAAGAGTTAAGCTGTAACCAGGAGAGTTTCAAAGCTTCAGCTTGGAACATTTGCGCAACATCACACTGGTCATCAGGCAAATGGGTAGTTAGGGACGAAATCTTGTCCTAAAGGAAGATTTGGTAGCACATCATCATGGCCAAGTAGTCAGTCACTTTCAAAGTGAGTGCAGTTGAAGACTAGATCCGCCTTCCGATCATATCGAGTCTGTGCCCTTCCTTATCTACAGGGGCCGTGTGTGTGTGTTGTTCAAGCAACCCTGTGAGGCCTCAACAATGATCGAGTTTGGGTTAGGATGCATGAAAAGAAAAGAAGCACCCTTTTCTTCTACTTTATAAAGGCTTTGAAGACGCTTTAGAGGTAGGTGCCACAGAAGATGGTGCTTTGCACGACTGGCAGGCGGTGAGAAGGGTAGGAAGGAATGGTATTGAGACCGGTGATGTGTTGTCTGCGTAAATGGCATCAAACACCAGGGTCGGAAATTTCCTCTGACGGTTGCTGGATATAGATGCCTAGAGACTGGGCCATGTGTAAGATTTGTTCAGCAAAATGGGCAATATCCTCAGACGGGGATGCCCGCTCTGTGGAGCCAACCACATCATCCGGAGTTGGGGGGCCGATATGACCGAATCCGAGTCTGACTCATAGACATCTTCAGAGCATGAGGGCAAGCAAGCCCTAGGTTGTAAGTAGGTAGCAATCCAGCGATGGTCCAGATGACAGGCTGCGAGGCTGGTGGAGACAAGCTGTACCAGAGGACGAATGGAAGTTGTCTGTATCGGTGGCAGTCTGGAGAATGAAGAGGAGTGGTTGCGATATCGAGAGGAGAGAGAAGGCTGGTATCTATCATCTCGACAATCGCAGAAATGGTCTCTATAGGGTCGATGGTCCAAGGCGTGGGACCTGGGTATTGACCATTCTGAATCTCTATCGCAATCTTGTAAAGGGGACTGTGATCTGTCATGAGGAAGTCCCAATCGAATGTTCCATGGCAGGAGTGGTGGGTTGAGATGGGTTCTGATCTTGATGGTCTGGAGCCCTGAGGCAGGGTGTCGGAGAGCAAGTGGGGGGAAGGCTACCTGGATCGAGCGGCTTGTTGAACCAAGGGGATGTGCTCCCTAGAAACTGGGGAGTCCCGAATATCGCCTTCCGAGATGGAGGCTGATAAAGGGGGTACTGACGGGCCCAGAGCAGGAGTCAGTATCGGGGGTGGCATTGGTACCGATGGCCTGGGCGGTTGTGGCTGTGCCTGAGGCAAGGGATAGCAAGTCTCTGGGCAACTCCAATTGGAGTTTTTTTTTTAATGTCCCTCTGTAGCCAACTTGTGTTTCCGTGCCCTTTTTAATCATTTCTTCACTGTGGAAATGGTGAGCAACTTTGCTCCTCGTGGAGGTTCTGTTTGGCCCATGGTTAGAGCCTCCGGACAAATTTGAGAAGCCGAGGCCTGTGGTCTAGGGTTATCCAGTGCTTTGAGGGCCTTTTTCCACAAGATTGCCTTAAGGCAGTCAAACCAGTTGTGGTGGGCTTGCTTAGTTTCATGCAGTGCGTGCAGGCTTCAACCACATGGGCTTCGCCAAGGCAAAGAAGGCAGAGGGAGCGGCCATCTGGCAAGGATACCTTGCTGCCGCAGCAAGAGCACTTCTTGAAGAGAGCTCTCTGTGCCATAGAGGCAGAAACTACTCCAGTCGGAGAGGAAACACAGGAGAGATAGGAGACGAGAGGAAAAAATGGAGAAAAAGAGAGAGCAGGAGAAAAAGAAGAAAGACGAGATCCTCAGCTTTGAAAGAGAAAACATTCTCTTGGAGAAGAAGCTCCCAACGTGTGGCACCAGCGGTGGTCGAAAGAGAACTGAGGACCAGGGTGGGAACCCCTGAGTATGCACAATGGGGGTGGTGGTTTCCTGCCGAAAATAATTCCTCAGCTCCAAGATTGGCCTCAATGCAGGAGCAGAGCCCATAATATGTGATGCACAGAGACCACGATGAAGAATTGTGGGAAACCTAAGATGAAGTTAGGAACACTTACCCATACCAGAAGCGAGGGTCATTAGAAATGCAATGGTTGAGATTCCGCTGTGCCAAAGCTTTTTTTTTATTTAAGACAAACTCTTGTAACTTCATTTTTACTTCTGTGCTTGCCACTGCACCTGAAATACCAAATAAAAAAAGAAAATAGATCTAACTAGTACCCACTACATTAAGTTCATGAAATAGGTCTCAAATTACAAAAGGTTATCTAAAGCTTCCAATCAAACTCTTTCAATATTTTAAGCTATCAATAAAGAATTATTCCTTGCAATGAGGAATGCTACACAATTAAAACAAATGCTTGGAAATGGAAATTTAATCAGAGATATATCCTTTTCCTATAAAGGGAGGAGCAGCTGAATATGATTTTACACACAAATTTATGCTTAGACGAAAGCAGTTATAGAAGTTATTCGAGGCTTCTCTTAATCAAAGGCATTTAGAACAGAAGTTTTGTACATACTCAATTTTTTTTAAAGTCACATCTGCATGCAAAGGTTGAGGATATGAATGGCTCATGTGCAGACTATGTCTAGAAAAAATCTTTCAAAAGGGATTTTTGTTCACAATATCTGTGTCAAATAAGTTCTATATAATCATTCAATTCATAGTCAATCATCTGTTTTGTCAAACAGAAAATCTGGCATGTAAGAAAGCAATGTATCTTCAAAGTCTAGAATTACATACCCAGTGGCATAATTTCTAATCACTATTTACTTCACAAGATACCAGTCTGTCAACGTGCAGTCAGAGTCTTAGGCTGTGGTTTTAATGGAGCAACAAATTGAAAACATACCTGTCTTGTCATCAGCAAGAGTCTTTTCAATCTCTTGAGTTCTGTATCTCTATGTACCTTTATTTCTCATGTGTAACACCTACTTTCCATACTTAAAAGCAGTGCAAGGAGAAAGAATATGACTTGCATTCATTGATTTGACTATTTAGGAAGTTTTGAATAAAGCACATGTATTCTGAAACTATTTTCCTTGAGGCTAAATCAGGGGTCCATAGCCTTTTTGCATCAGCGGGCACATCTTGAATGTTGAGTGAGTGTTGTAGGCACTGTCATAAAATGGTTGACAATGGGAACCTTGCCCGTTTTACCAAATGGCTACCATGGAGGGCATGGCCGGTCATAAAACTCTAATTTCCCAGAAGGCAAACTGGTGAGACTAAAATAAAAATCACTTGCCTAAGAACCTAAGTAAAAGGCAGAGCTGGGGTCTGAGCACCAAAACTTCAAACCACTCTTTTGAAGCCAAATAAAGATGGCGTTGGAAGACATCATTCAGTTCTCAGCATGACAGCCTTCTAGTTAAAAAATACTATTTCATTTAAAAAATCTTAAGAAATAAAATAAAAATGAGGAGGGGCAGGGAGCCTGGAGGGCACCAAAAAAGGTATCTGCGGGCACACTGGTGCCCACAGGCACCACTTTGGAAAACCCAGGGCTATATAAACCACAGTAACTATACGGTTTTCATTTTTCCTTACACTACCTCATATATGAAGCTATAACTCTTGTATTATATTTAATTAGATCATTGGACCATCTAGCTCTGAATTGTCTCCTCTCCCTGGCACTGCCTGCCCAAGATCTCAGGTACAGATCTTTCCCAGATATCAGAGATTCTGTAACTGAGGCCATAGCTAGACCTAAGGTTTATCCCTGGATCGTCCAGGGGTCAAACCTGTTCATTTAGGTGACACACAGGGGATCCAGTGCTCAGGCAGGGGTGAACCCTGGATGATCCCAGGATAAACCTTCGGTCTAGCTGTGGCCTGAGGATGCCACGTATTGAATCTGGGTCCTTCTGCATGTGAAGTATGGGCTTTTATATTATTTATGTATTATTTCATTTTTAACATTTATAAACTATCCTTCATCTTACAAGAGATGTACACAACACAAATGCACCTCTAGTCTGCATCCACACCTTCGATTCCAGAATAACTGTATGAAAAAGGCATAGAAGATTACTGTATTTGTAGCAGCTTGTTCTCCACATAGCCACAGTTTTCCAGGCTATGCTTGCTTGAAATCTGCTTGGTTCAGTATCACCAACAATATAATTTCACTGAGGTCACTACAGCAAAAATCAGGATCTATTTCTCAATTCAGTAGCAAATATGGATTCCATAAGCAAAACTGTTTATGAAAATGCCTAATATGTTGGAAAAGTCCAAAGACCATTCTTTCATAAAGACTTTCAACCATTTTTTGGTAAAACTGAAGTCCAATTAGTCTGGCATGACAACCACTGGAGAACCAACTTTCCTTTACATCCTTCCTCTTCCATGTATTTCATTATTCCTTTAATATTTTTATTGGCCTTTAAATATCACTACTATCAAACTAAGATTTTGGAAGTTTTCATAGGCAGCTCCAATATGGCTCAACACAGTCATCTCACCTAGATGTTTTCATGCCATAGATAACTGTGACCAGGCCATGGTTTTACAAGAAGGACCACAGTTGGATGAGGATTAATGTCGATAGCAGGGGTAGGCAACCTTGTTGAGATTGTGGGCACAGTTTACGTTTTGAAATGTGCATGCGAATACCACCAAAAATGACCATCAGGGTGGCTGAACCTTCCTCCTCCTCCTCCTCTTCCCCCTGCCAGCTATTTCCTCCTCCTGTTCCTCCAGGCTCCTGTTTCCTTACTGCTCTTTCCCTCCACTCACTATTTCCTCCTCCTTTCCCCCTCCCTCTCACTTGTTATGGCTACAGCTGCGGCAAGGAAAAGAAAGGCTAAGACAGCAGTGGCAGCAGCAGTGAGGGTTGCGGTGGGATTGGCAGCGAGGAAAGGGACAGCTGCCGCCATGGCATCAGCAGGGGTTGGGGAAAGTGAGGAAAGGCTGCGGCAGCATCAGCAGGGGTCAGGGAGAAGAGGAAAGTCCGCAGCTCGAGTTCCTAACATTATTACTTCACCTGAATATTACACTTTCTTGCCTAAAAATGCTCAAATTGGTAATCCCACACTATAGAAATCAAGATGGGGACAATATATGCAAAACCAGGATTTTTCCTGTAATGATTAATCAGCAGGCATTTCATACTGACGGTCCTTTAGTTATATATTTTAGAATGAAATACATTTCACAATTTTCACTTCCAATCTAGCACTTCATTTCAAAAACCAGTTGATTATTAGTTGTCACATGGATAATCTGTGTATTTAGCTTTAATTGGATGACTGGTTGATGGGGAAATGAGAGCTCCCTCATCCTACCAACTGCCCTGTTCTCTATCAAACCTACGTGTTTTGAAGGTGACAGATTTCATTCATACAGGTAATTATAGTTAAAATTACACTTATCATACACAAGCAATTGTCTTTATGGAGGATGTGATAAATTCATTGGTGAGCATAGAACCACTCTCTTGTACAAGTTGATCAGACCATCCATCACAGTAAATTATAAACACCAAGACAATGGAAAGGAAAACTTCCTTCATAATGGCTACTGCTTTAAAAGATATATGAGAACAGAAATGTTTTGAATTCATCCCCTCCTGCTTTAGTTTTCTCAAGGACACATATATAAGGGGTCTTACTATGGCACTACGTAAGTGGGAGAGGATTCCTGGGTGCTAACTCGGGGACCGCCTACCCCTTATGTTCCCCCCTCCCCCCCCCCCCTCCTCCTCCTCCTCCTCCTCCTCCTCCTCCTCCACAGGAAGAGTCCTTTGGAGAGCACCAGCCTCCTCCCTCTGGAATTTCCTCCCTATGGATATTAGGCAGGCATCTTCAGTCTTGATCTTTTAGACATTTGCTCAAGACCGACTTCTTCATGCAGGCTTTCCCAGCCAATATGGTTACAGTTGACTAGTAATTATTTTATTCATTTCATTATTTCATGTATTATATTTCTATACCACCTCTGGATAGTTCACAAAAATAAAAATAAAAACATTAAAAATACATTACACAAAGTGCAAAGCTATCTACATAAAAACACAGAAAGTGACAGCACACACCCGGACAACATATATCTAAAAAAAAAAAACCAATTTCTTAAGAACAACCAACCAAAGGCAATCCAAGACTCAGTGTATGCTGCCAAATGCCTGAGAGAAGAGGGCAGTTTTAACCTAGCACCGAAAAGATAACAATGTTGGCACCAGGCAAGCCTCATTGGGGAGGACATTCCATAATTAGGGGGGCACCATTGAGAAGACACTCTTCGTTGTTGTTCCCCCGAGAACAGTCATGGGACCACAAAGCAGCCTTCTCTCCGGCAGCTGTTCTTCTTTATCCTGTTGTGTGAGAGAGGCTGATCCGAGACTGAAGGGAAGAGGAGAACATTAAGAGAAAGACAGGCCAAAAACTCTATATGCCAGAATCACACAAAAACTCTGCTCTCCTGACAAAGGCAGGATAAGAACAGGGAGGGGACTTGAAGGCTGGAAACAGTCTTGATCAGAACATGATGCCTTTGGAGGCTGGGAACAAGATATCACTCCAAGCTCCAGGAGACTGATACTGAGTACTTTCTCTCCAGATGCCTAGGGACCCTGAATGCACTAATTTCCATGGTATGCTCCCAAACCACTCAGAAAGGCATCTACAATCTGATTACTGTGGAACAGTTCAGAAGGAGACACCCATCATTTCAAAGACAGTTGAATTTTCAAGAGAGTCTCTAGGTTCAAGCCATTGATTATTTGAAGTTGGAACTTGAGTAAGAAGGCCTGGAGCAGAACCTTCACCATGTGATGGTGTTAACTGCCATTATCAAGATACCAAACAGGAAGCAAATCCTGGCACGACCTTAGATGTTAGAAGCTTGGTTCTGGTTGACATCTGTCTCTGAGGGCGCTTACTAACAGGGACTGGCCGACGAGACCACATTACGCCAGTCCTTTTCCAGCTTCATTGGCTGCCAGTCCAGGTCCGGACCCGATTCAAAGTGCTGGTATTAACATTTAAAGCCCTAAACGGCTTGGGGCCAGGTTATCTGAAGGAACACCTCCTCCCGTATGTACCTGCCCGGACCCTAAGGTCATCCTCAGGGGTCCTTCTCTGTGAGCCCCTGCCAAAGGAAGTGAGGCAGGTGGCTACCAGGAGGAGGGCCTTCTCTGCTGTGGCACCCCGGCTGTGGAATGAGCTCCCTAAGGAGGTTCGCTTGGCACCTACATTATATGCTTTTAGACGCCAGGTGAAGACCTTTTTATTCTCCCAACATTTTAACAATCTATAAATTTTAAATAACATGGTTTTAAATTTGTAATTTTGCATTGCTGCTGTTTTTATCTGGTTGAGCTTTTATATTGTATTTTATATTATGGTTTTATACTGTTGTTTTATACTTTGAATGGTTTTAATTTTTGTGAACCGCCCAGAGAGCTCCGGCTATTGGGCGGTATAGAAATGTAATAAATAAATAAATAAATAAGAATCTGTCCAGATGAGGATCAAGTGTCACTCCCAATGCAGAAGGCGTTCTGAGGATTTGAGGTGATCTTTTCTAGAACTATCAGGAACCTGTGGTTTTGCAAGATTTTCAGGGTTCTCTCCACAACCTCCTTGCACTGAGAACTGGAGTAAGAAAGGACTAAGATGTTATCTAGATATGGGTAGATGTGTATATCTGCTAGACGGAGCCTACCTCAACTGGTGCCACCATAATCTTGATAAATACCCTTGGGGCAGAAGAGGAGCCAAAACCTATGGTTGAAAACTGGAACTGTTGATCTCTCTTAACAGAATCTCAGAAAGACGTGATATCCCTTCCTAATAAAGGTATGAAAGTAAACTTCCATGAGGACTACTGAAGCCAGGTAATCTCCTCATTTGAGATGAGCCAGAATTGCCTGCATTATCTCCATCCTGAACTTGGTTTGACCAAGCAATAATTGACATATTTGAGATCCAGAATTAGAACCACCCCCACTCCTGGCCTCTCTGGTCTGGCAAGACTGGTTCGATGTGCAGACCATCAAGAGATCGGCAATTTCAATGTCCTTTGATGTTTGAGAGGGCTGGACGAGAGGGGGACTGAGAATCTGTCACTTGTGATCCGTACAAATTTGAACCCCCTTTGTGTCCAAAACCCAGTGATTGGGGGAGTAGACAGCTACACATCACATTCTCCACAAAGGACTAGTGGCCATCATGCCAAAATGAGCTTTTTGCTGGAGATCTGCAATGCCTGGTGTTGCTTCAACCTGGCCCTCTGTTGTTGTCATCTGGGTCTGAAATCTAACAGTCTGGATTTGTCATTCAACGGTCCAACTACCTCCCTAGCAAGTTCCCTGCTTTTGATATAAAGAAATCTCTAAATATATCAGAAGCAGGAAATCAGCTAGAGAGGCAGTTGGACCAATGGATGACAATGGCATTAAAGGAGGATAAGCAGATTGTGAAGATCAATGAATTATTTTCATCTGTCTTAACTACAGTAGATATAGTGTGGAGACCTATGCCTCAACAGATGTTTTCAGGAAGGGAGTCTGATGAACTGAGGCAAATAGTGGTGACAAGAGCTGAGGTTCTCGGCTTTATTGACAAACTGAATGCTAACAAACTACTGGGACCACATTGTTCTTAAATAACTCAAATGAAAAAGTGAGTTACCTCTAAGAGCAGTTTCTGAACAAAAGAACTTGAAAGCCAATCTTTAAAAAATAATAATGGAGGATCTGGGAAATTACAGGCTAGCTGACTTAACATCTGTTCTGGGTAAATTGGTGGAAAGCATTATTAAGGAAAGAATTATTAAAAGATAAAAATAAGGATACAGGACAAACCCTGCTGAAAAAGAATCAACATGGCTTCCACAAAGGGAAGTCCTGTCTCACTAACCTTTTTGAATTGTTTCCGAGTGTCAATAAACATGAGGATAGGGGTGATCCAGTAGACTTCTTTAATTTGGACTTTGAAAAGACTTTTGACAAAGTCCCTCACCAAAGACTCTTGAGCAAACCTAGCAATCACAGAATAAGAGGCGAAGTGCTCTTATGGATCAGTAACTGGTTAAAGAACAGAAAGCAGAGAGTAGGAATAAATGGTCAATTCTCCCAACGGAGGGGTGTAAACAGTGAGGTCCCACATGGATCTGTATTGGGAAGAATGCTTTTCAACTTGTTTATAAACTATTAGGAATTAGGAGTGAGCAATAAGGTTTGCTAATGACACTAAATTATTTAGGGTGATTGAAAGAAAAAGGGATTGCAAAGAGCTCTAAAAGGATCTCTCCAAATGGGAGAATGGGCTTACCTGTAACTGTAGTCCTTCAAGTGATCACCTGCACATAGGGGATTTCCACCGGCGCAGAGCCCTGCTCGAGAAACTTCTATAGCTGAGGAAGTCTTGGCAAGAACCCTCCTCTACCATTCCAGTGTTCACGCACTAGCAGTTTCCCGTTCCTTGAGACCACCTACTGCAGCCTCAGAACTGATCGGAGCCTCAGCACCAACATCAATATTGACATTAACATAGAAGTGGGGATGGTGGGTGGGTTGCATAAAGGTCAGATGACCCATCAAAGAACAACAGTTACATGTAAGGAAACTGTCTTTCTTCTTCACGATCTCTGTGCATAATACAGATAGGTGAGTCGCAAGTTGACTTACTAGTGGTGGACTGATGTCCTACTAAAAGACAGCAGACTCAACTGCATGGCTGAAGGTGCAGTCTGCTCTGGCCCACACATCAAGTTTGACCAGATGGCCACTTTGTAAACCCCACTAAAATAGCCATGGAATGAGTCAACCGAGCTCAGATTGGAGCAGAAGGTCAAGACCAGCCAGTTCATGCAACAGTTCCTAGTATGGACCACCCAGAATGACAGTCTCTGCAACGACATTGGTAGTTCTTGCCACTGGTGCACACAAGTAAGTGAGGGAACTGACAAAAGGACTCAGTCCTTGATTTCTAGACAACTAACATCTATCAAACATCCAAGATAGGAAAAGTAGATTCAGGCAGAGTTGAAGCAAATGAAAAGAAAGTGGGGAGTATGATGTCCTGATTCAAATGGAACTCAGACACCATCTTGGTCAGGAACACGACATTGAGATGGAGCACCCCCTAATCACGACAGAAAGTCCTATTCCAACTGTCGCTGCTGAGGCCATCAGAGGGAAACGAAGCAGCAGCCAGGCACCTCTCCATTTTACTGCATCAGGGACTGAAATGTTGGAAAGAGTTGACCCACTATGCCATCAATCATAGTGTGTCAAGCTCCAGACGCTGTATCTTGCCTCGATCTGGTGTGATCAGTTTTCGTATTGATGGAAGCCAGTAACACTCCCCATGGGAGCACTGAAGCACAACTGTGGACCAAAGCTGCCTTGGTTAACAGTGCGTGATCAGAATACAGCCCACCTCCTCCACCTGTATCTGCTAGCACTTTTGTTATGAATGGGAAATATGGGAAAAGTTAAAACAGCTTTCCTGTCCACTGGAAGACAAAGACTATAGACTTTTTGTCCACTCCCACTCTGCGGCAGAATTCAGACAAATGGCGTTAAGTGCTCAAGGAAACAAGTCCACCTTTGGAGTGAACCAAAGGCAAAATATATCTGTAAGGACAGCCCTGTCCAGTGCCCACTCATGGGAACTCAGATAGGTCCATCTTGGCTGGTCGGCTATGGTGTTGCCCACCCAGGCAATGTGTGCTGCAACTAGACCAATCTGAAGAAAGATCCTGGGGATCAGGCCGACCAGACAGAGAGATTTCATACTCCCTTGCTTGTTGAAGTAGTAAACAGTGGTGGTATTATCCAAGACTTCTTGAACCAAGGAACCTCTGAGATCAGTCTCGAAAGCCCGCAGGGCCTTCTCAAGTGATGTGCTGTGCGAATTCCACCTTGGGCTATACTCTTTGCATTCCCAAAATCCGACAGTGAGCTTCCCACCCTGACAGAGCTACATCTGTGGGAAAGATTTGACATAGGAAAAACTGGAGAAATGGGAGTCCCACACCCAGGTTGCAAGTGTGCATCCACCACACCAAAGTGTTTGCCACTTCCCGGGGTACACAAAGATGGGGGCAACAGGAGTCTCAGAGGAGTTCTGAATGACGTTGTGGGAGCATCCAAGTCTCTCTGGAGAGGAAATTTGGTCCATTTGTTAAAACCATAGTGGTTAAGCCAGAAAGCCTGGCCGTGTTCAGAAGACACCTTAAACCATGGCTTTAACCACGGTGAATAAACAAAAAAGCCTTATTCACTGTGGTTAAAGCCATGGTTTAAGGCATCTTCTGAATATGGCCTGGCTTTCTAGCTTAACCACCATGGTCAAAGCCATGGTTTAAGGTGTCTTCTGAATGGGCCCTATGTATTCCTTGGTTTCCCACTGTAGAGTTTCCACTGTTCTGCTAAGTAACTAAGGGAAAGAGTCATGGGGAAAACAACCTCCCTTGGGAACGTTTATCTCTAACATTTTCCTCCTCAGAAATGTTGCTGTCCTCTTCTCTTATAGGGGAAATGGATCTGGATGGAGATGGTGATCTGGAAACCTCGGGAGAGGATGAAGCCTCTAACTCTAAATTTAGCTGGGTTGTGGGCTAGGGAATAAGACCAGGGGCTTGAGAAAATGCTGTACTTTCACTTCATTTCAGGGTTGTTTTCCAAATTATGTCAAAGCTATCGTCAAATTCAAGAGTATACAGAGTTGCAGCACAAAAGTATCTAGTATATGCAACATGGAAATACTAAGGGCATACATAACCCAATCCCCCATGGACACAGAGCCCATCTGCAGAGGGAGTGCTAAAGTTAAAGGATTCAATAGAGCTCTGTTCCTATTCACACACACACACACACCCTTGGCATGCATGCATGGGAATACAACCACCATACAGGCGGGGCAGGGGGGGAGAAAAAGTGATCATATCATAACCTCATGTGTTATTAATTCATAAAATTATATAAAATCTTCTGATTATGTGCATACGTCAGACAAATCAACATCGACCAGAATCTTTTAGATAACTCAGACATCTTTCATATGTGATATCAATTAAAATGTTATAGCCTTTTCTTTAAATTATTCCCTTTCTTCAGATTAAAAAGCATAACAGCCGTTAGCATGGGTTTTTCTTGGAGCCTGCCCTTGCAGAAAGATTTCATCTATATTATAATCTACTTTTGTACAAAGTAACCAGGTAAATGTTTCTCTCATCACTATTCATGTATTAGTATACTCATCACTGACATCATCTATCTTAATGTTACTTACTTTCTTTTCCTTTCTCTTTGTTTTTAAGCTGCTGTAGTTTCTGTTCTCTGTGCTGTTTCTCCAATTCTTGCTCCTGCCGATGCTGTTCTAACTTTCTCTGGTGTTCCAAGAGCTCTTGCTGATGTTTCATTGCCAGAATCTCCTGTTGCTGCTGTTGAGCCAGGAAAAGGGTGGGGAAAAGTAAATGCACACAATCTTTGCGCTTTCAACACCTTAAATGACCATCCCCTAAGCATGTCAGAATAAAACTTCTTAAAAGCTTGAACAGAACATTACAGTTCCTCGTAAAGAGAGAGGAGAAGGGGTAGAGCATTTTAACTATGTTTACTGTAAGAAACGTACGTCCTTGAAGTTTTGTAGAGGAATGCATATATTACAGTTAGAAAAACATCTGGAATAAATAAGGGGTGCACTTAGCTCCAAGTCAGTTCTACTCCTGGATGGGACCCCTCAAGGAATCCCTTTCCACTGGGCTTTTAGATTAAAGGGGTAAAAGGGTGGAGGGCTAGAGGTTCCCCTAGATTTAGACTAGTTAGTCTGTTCTTGCTTCTGTGCTTCTTAAAAGTCACTCCAGAGCAGTTTTGCGAGTGCCAAATGTGTGGGACCTTATTTTTTTTAATTTATTTATTTATTTATTTAGCACCATCAGTGTACATGGTGCTGTACATAGTAAAACAATAAAACATTCAGAGACCTGTTTAATACATACTGCTTAGATGTTCTGTTCCAAAACTAAAAGCAACCTTCGTCTGCTGCTCAAACTTAATTTGCATCGCTCACCTTTATGTGTTCATGTAACTGAGCTTCATGCTGACGAGAGAGCTGTTCATGTTGTCTCTGGAATTCTGCTATGAGGATCTGTCTCTGGATCTGCTGCTTTTGTTTGAGGGCCAGCAGTTCCTGCTGGAGCTGCTGTTCCCGTAAAGTAGGCTCTGCCACTGGCATGGAGAACTGATGGTCCAAGCGGAGATCCATCGGGACTACAGATGGTGCCACTTGCAAGGGTAGGGTTGTGGTCACATCAACTGCAAAACACAACAAAAAAGGTAATCCCATCTCCAATTGTTACAGAGTTAGGGTGCTGTCTCATATCTCATATTAAAAAGATATTTAAGGATTGGGAGTATCATCACATTGCATGCACAACGATAGCACTGCAGCCATATGAAACTCTTCAGAATTAAATCTTTTTCCTCAAAAGCCACATAACATGAAAGATGTAAAGTTTGTTTTAACAAACTGCATATGGATGGGCTCACAGCTATGTAATTCTTTTTAAAATTACACGTCTTCTTGTTCCTCACTTCAGAATGGATTACTTTTCATATTAAGCAGTATATATGTGTTGTTGTTGTTGTTGTTGTTGTTATTATTATTATTATTATTATTTATATAGCACCATCAATGTACATGGTGCTGTACAGAGTAAAACAGTAAATAGCAAGACCCTGCCGCATAGGCTTACAATCAAATAAAATCATAGTAAAACAATAAGGAGGGGAAGAGAATGCAAACAGGCACAGGGTAGGGTAAGCAGGCACAGGGTAGGGTAAAACTAACAGTATATTATTATTAATAACAGTGTTATTATTAAATAAATACTGCATAAACAGACAACATCAGTCCCTTTCCCAGGTATATTGATTTTGAAAGTACCATGGATAAGAATTAGGGTTCCAGGGATAAAAAGTGACAGACCAACCAACTAAGGGATGAGGTCTGGTGAGGCAGCAGCATGCTCTCCCAGCAGCCTCTGCTGAAGATGATGGGGACTCTGCTGTAAGCTGGTGGGAACACTTGGGCTCCACCAGCAGGCCAGAAGAGCTGAGGGGTCTGGTGAGGTAGGACAGAAAACTGGAAGGGATAAACTAACCAAAATAAAAAGAGAGAGCGAGAGAGCTGCACCGGTCGTGCTCCCAATGCATTTCAACAAAGGTCTTTTTGTCAAGGGAAAAACTCTTAAGGGCTTTTCAGGAGGATTCCTCCTTCTTCTCTTCATTGCATAACTAACACCATCGAAGAATTAAATGCCCCCAATAGAAATGCACTGTGTAGGGTACAACATCTGGCTTAGAGGCAGCCAGAGCCTAAACTTTATTTTGGGGGACTCAGTATAAATGTCCAACATGGGCCCTTTCCCACACACATACCACAACCCCACCCCATACACACAATCTCATATGAGTCATAAAATAAAAGTTTCTGTTTTAATTCTGAAATTCCAATCTAGTACCTGAAATTATACTATGGACCATACTGGAGCTTTTCAACCATGCCCGAGTACTTTTCGAAAGAGCATGTCACAATTACATGGGGAAGTTCAAATATCTGTCTCTGAAACTGCAAGTTCTACTTTAACTTCACAAACACACTATCTCTGTTCTACAGAAGGGCTTGAAAAAGAGATATGTAATTTATGTAAAGAAATGGATGTCCTGAATTGGTGCCAATAAACTGAAAGTCAATCCAAGACAGAGGAACTGTTGGTGGGTGTTTCAATTGCCCAGTTGTGGTGTGGTGTTCAATCAATTTTGGAGGGGGCGGCATTCCCTTTGAAGAATCAGGTGCACTGTTTGGGGGTGCTCCTGGATCCATCATTGTCACTTGAGGGAGGTGGTTTCAGTGACTAGGTGCACCTTTTATCAGCTTAGGGTGACATATGTGCAACCATATCTTGACAGAGGTAGACTGGTAAGAGTAATCCATACTCTGGAAACATCCTGGTTGGATTACTGCAATGTGTTGTATGTGGGGCTACTTTTGAATATGGTTCAAAAAAATCAGTTAGTCTGAAACAGAGCTGCTAAGTTACTAAATTAGACTGGCTGATACGATCATGTGACACCAGTGGTTTGTCAACCACTCTGCCTTCCAGTCCAATTCCAGGCTCAGTTCAAAATGTTTGCATTGACCTTTAAAGCCCTAAATGGATTTGGGCCGGAGTAACTAAAGCAGAGGTAGGCAACCGAGGGCCCTACAGATGTTCTGGACATCAACTCCCATAGTCCCTTGTCAGACTTTCTCCCAAAAGGGGGGGGGGTATAGAGGCTTTCACTTTTAAGGGAAACCCATCAGAGCCCACCACTCACTCTTTAACTCAGTGTGTGTGTGTGTGTGTGTGTAAGGGGTCCTCCTCACCTCTCTAGGAGGGTTAAGATGCCTGGCTCATCAATGGGACTTACCTGCAGCAGTTTTAAAGGACACTGACTTTAATCTCATTTTCCAAAGTTGGCTCACCACGGACACCTGAATCTAGAATCTCCCAACTCCTTTCACCTCTTTAAGTGCATACAAACATTGGCCAGTTAACTCACCAACTTCTTGACAAATTCTCTTAGAAGCCCCTGCTTCCTTGCTGTTTTGTTTAAAATGGATGATACTGCTGCTACTTCTCCTGGTCCCTGCTGCTTGCTTTCGTTGGTATTTAAATCCCAGCGTGGGAGCACCAGCTGTCCAGCTGCCAAAAGCCCCCACATGCCCCATCTGTACTCACTTCCAGCTGGCCCATCCTTGGTCTGGAGCAGAGGCAGGTGCACAGCATGCCCAAACCTCCATATCCCTGATTATTGGTCATGCTGGCTGGGGCACATGGGAGTTGTTTCCCAAGACATCTGGGGGACCAGGTTCCCTAACCCTGATCTAAAGGAACCTCTCTTCCAATATGTAACTGCCCGGACCCTTAGCTCGCTTTTCGAAGCCCTTTGTCTGCCAAATAAAGTTAAGCAGGTGGCCACAAGAGCAAGGAGGTAAACCTGATACCCACACCGATCATTTTGGCACCAGGCAGACATTTCTCTTCTCCCAGATATTTTAGATTTTTATTATTGTATATGTTGTTTTAACCTGTTTTATTGTGGGAGCCACCTTGAGAACCTTTTTTTATAGGGTGTCATATACATTACATATACACAAACATAGAAATAAAAAAAATGTATATGCAGAAACCCCAGCTTTGGCTGTGGGTAGTCCTATTTCACTGCCCTACTGACAGGCACAAAGCCACCACGTTTACTATTAATATATATGATGAATTATACTTTGTTTTAGGAACATAAGAAGCTGCCTTCTACTGAGCCAGACCATTGGCAGTAGCTCTCCAGGGTTTCAGGCAGGCGTTTTTCCGGCCTTATCAGAAAGGCCAGGAATTGAACCTGGGACCTTCTGCATGCAAAGGATATGCTCTACCATAGCCACAGCCCCTCCATCAACCCTTCTGAGGGAGGAAGGATTGGTTTGGCCTATAAAAGTAAATTAATACGAACAGCAAGTTCCAGTCATGGTGCTTTCCAAAACAACAACATACCTTCCACAAACAATTTTATGATGACCTTGGTTTACCTCCAACCTTCATTAAAACCCCAAGAAACCCTATGCGATCCAATCAAATATATTTAAGTCATTGTGAAAAATCACATAGATGATGATTTGGACAGAATATTAATTTTAGTATATAAATTACATGCAATCTGAAAAGTTATTTTATTACCTGTGACAGGAGCTGGAAAAACTAGAAGCAAACGTGTGTATTTTATTTCTTTTCTTTTTTGCAATTTCTAACCCCAACAGGCTCTTGACACAGTTTATGCTACCTGGTTTTTTTTTAAAAAAAAAAAAAACTGCACAATGTAAGAGTTCAAATATTAGGGCTGTGCATTGCCTCGGTTCTGAATCTGGATCCTGAACCGAAGCAGGCCTATCTGTCATGCCTCAGTCCAAATCCAGATTGGGCCCAGATTGGGCCAAAGCAATCAAGAGTGGATTGGAAATGACCCTTCAGGAAATGGCGCTTTATGGCCGCTGTAGTTAGAACACTAGATCTAGGAAACGAAAATGGCAGCTCTCATCAAGGAAGGACAGCTGCTGAATGGGTCAGGTACGTCCCACGGGTGGGCAGGGGCAGTGGCTCGGGTGGGCAGGGGCTCGCCAGGTTCGATGGGTGAGTGAGGTCGAGCGACATGGCGAGCAGGGAGAACAATTGACTCCTGGTTGGCCTCGCAGCCTGGAACAGCTCTATCCAATATATAATAAAACAGCCAGCTAAGTATTTCATCACGGCCCCAGCCCACGGAAATGAATGGGACTTACGTTGGCTGCAACTTGTATCCTATTGACTTAAATGGGACCCAAGCATCACTCACTTTCTCTAGATTCGGGTCTACAGGGACATCTCCTTGAATATAGTGTAACCCAACTCCAAAAAAGATTCCCTTAGGCAACCAGTTTGCAAAACGAATATGTAGATCTCTCAACATGAAACCATGTATCCTTATATCGCATGGAAATCATCAGCAACAAACTAAAACTTTCTTCACTAATTTACTTCTGAAATGTGGCCCGTAAAACAAGTTTTTATTATACTGTGGAAGAAAACTTACACATTTTCACTATTTGTTAGAAACAAAATCTACCTCATATGTGCCTTCATTACTAGACAAGGATGCCAGCTGCAGAGATCATCAACATCATTCCCATTTATTGTATTCACAGACTGGTGCGTCAAACATGACTCACACTATTTCAGTCACAAAAAAAGTATCAGACATGCCACGAGTTCCAAACCGAAGCAATGCGTGCATCTGACCCACAGTACTCTTTGGGAAACAATAAAACCTTCTCTACTTAATGAACATGTCAGCCAAACAGAAAAAGCCTGTATTGTCATGAATATTTTATGGCGAACTAGGAAATTGCTTTTAACAGCTATGTCTTCACAACATATTAGTATGAACAGATTCATGACATCTACAAAAAATACAAAGGCTACATTCAGAGTTTTAATGAGAAATGCCAAAGGCACAAATTAGATCTAAATTATGAATAGGTTGTATTCTTGGTCCAGACTTTTCAATCACCATTAAATAAATAAATAAATAAAAGATATTTTGAAGGATTACATTATTTTTTATTAGATATGGATCACTGTCTTAGAAGTTAGCATTTTAACACCATTAAAACTGACTTAAGAAATTTATATTTCCAGAATAGTAAATGTGGAAAACTAACTAATCTTCATTATTTTATTATTATTCTAAAAATTTGTAAATCATCCATCATTAAATAGATTTTAGAGTTGTGTACAAGACATAAAATTAATAATAAACATTAAAAACCATACTATAAAACAAGCTTAAAATGTCTGGGCAAACAAACATGTCTTGACCTTGCACTGAAAGTAACGTAACCCTGATGCCAGTCAAAAGTCATTAGGGAGGGTATTCTGGAGTCAGAGCACCACCACAGAAAAGGCCCTCATCTTTGTACTTCTCCTACAAATAGTACATGGAGAGGGGCCTTCTTTGAAAATCTTAATGCATGGGCAGGCTGGAATGGTACACAGTATTCCTTCAGATATGGGGTCCAAAGCAATTTAGAGCTTTAAAGGTAAGCATCAACACCTCAAGTTAAGCTTGAAAGTGAATAGGAAGACCATGTAACTCTTCCAGAATTGGTGTAATTTGACTCCACCCAGCTAAACCGGTCAGAATTATAATGGCTTAATTCTGCACTAATTGAAGCTTCAAAGTGGTCTTCAAGGGAAAGCCTATTTATAACATATTACAATAATCCAAACTGGGAGGTTACCAGAGCATGGGTAACTGTAGCCAGGCAATCCCAGTTCAGGAATGGCCACACTGATGAACAAGGCAATGCTGATAAAATGCACTCCGGGCCACCTGTGTCTCCAGTTGACAACACTGGGCCTAGGAACTCCCCTCAAGGAGCACCTCAATCTAGAACCGGTTGAACACAAAGTTCTAGAATTTAAGAACTACCTAGTCATAGTGTCTGTCTTCTCAGGATTCAACTTCAGTTTATTGGCCAAAATTCAGCCAATTACTGAATAACAACAGTTCAGCATCTGCACAGCCTCACCTGACTCAGATAGCAAAGAGAAATAGAACTGGGTGTCGTCGTCATCATACCAATGACTCTTTACTCGAAGCCCTCAGATTACCTAACCCATGAACTTCATGTAGATCTTAAAGCACACAGGAGAAAATATGGAACCTTTCGAACCCCACAACTCGAACATTATGGGATTGAGCAGAATTCCCCCAATGCTACTTTCTGAATGGTGCTTTCTGAAACCATACTCACAGTAATGAGCCCTATTCACCATATTATCTACACACAAACTACAAGGCCACACTAGCAAGATAGCATAATTGATGGAATCAAATGCTGCTGAGAGAGTGACTCTCAGGTATAGGTTTCAGCATGGCCGATAGGCCGTACAATTTGCAGTTAGATTTAATTAGGACTAGTGTGGAATGTTAGAATCTATGCAAACTTATCTTTGCCAGTGTTCTCAAAGAAAAAACAGATGGGAGTCGCTTCACCCCCTGCCTCAATCTTGAGGCTGCAAGGCTTCTCTGGGAACCAGACAGAGTTTTGGAAGAGGTATGGGCTTTGCTGAAGGAGTCAGATTGTAGCATCATCTTGGTGGGCTGAGCAGTGCCACTCTGTTTGACAAGGGCCTTGCTGAAAGGCCAAAGCCCCTGTCTGTCTAGTGGTCTGGAGGAGGCCTACACCTCCCTTTTTAAGTTGAAACAAAAGCAAGAAGCCTTTGCTTTGAACATCTTGTGGGCATGGCCTGAAACCCCTCCCTGTTTGGATCCATCACCATCTGGGACTTTTAAAGCACTCTGCACATGAATTGGACTTTGGATTACTAAGGACTTTGTCATAAAAAGTACTGTAAGGCTTTTCATAGACTTGAACTCTCATTTGCTGTGGATTGTGTGTTCTTGTTGGTCAACAGCTCAGTGTAGCAGCAGACTGGGCTGGATTTTGACTGCTGCCAAATCAGGCAGCGGGGAGTTCCCAGCGCTGAAGCAGAAGCACGGGACACCTTGTAGCTGAGGTTTTGCCTTCACTGTGATCTTGTTTAGGCTTTGACCTTGTTCCCTCAAGTTACCAACGAATGACCCAAGGTTGGACCAGCTTCCTTGGGATGGTTTGTTAAGCCTTTCAAGAATTTCCCACTGTGATTGACTGAAGGATCATATCAGGAATCTTTCCCCTCCCTTGTCTGAATTTGGAACCCGTTTTTAGAATCGTGGAGATGGCAACTGGGAAACCACGTTGCTATTGTAGTGATTAGCTTTTGACTGTTTTGGAAATTTTTGGGAGCCTATAGCTCTGACCATCTGCAATATGAATTTCTGAGGTGTGTAACCATTAAGATTTGACTATGGATTTCCTGTAATAAAGAAGTCTCACTGATTTGGGTGTCCCATGTCAGTTTGTACTTGAACTTCAAGTATTTGAAGAGTGCTATCATGTGTCCCCTCAGCCTTCTCTTTTCAATGTTAACGTGCCCAGTTCTTTCAGTCTCTCCTCGTAGGGCTTTGTTTCCTTGTTACACTCCTCTGAACCCCGTCCAGCTTGTCTGCGTCCTTCTTGAAGTGTGGTGCGTAGAACTGGACACAATACTAAAGATGAGGCCTAAACAGTGCCGACTCAGTACCTTGCGTGATTTGGAAGCTATACATCTATTAATGCAGCTCAAAATAGCATTTGCTTTTTTTGCAGCCATATCACACTGTTGGCTCATGTTCTACAGCAATTCCAAGATCCCTCTCACTTGTAGTATTACTGAGCCAAGTGTCCCCCATCTTGTAACTGTGCATTTGGTTTCTTTTTCCTAGGTATATCTCTATTAAATTTCATTCTGTTGTTTTCATCTCCGCACTCCAGCCTATCAAGATCACTTTGAAGTTTGTTTCTGTCTTCCAGTGAATGTCACTGTTGCTACCTGCTATCATGGAGGAGAGAGGAAAGAGGGGCTGAGGACCCTCTGTTTCCCTTGGGACTACTGCCATGTCTGTTTTTTGGTGGGCAGACTATTATGATCAGGAAGTAGCTGGTGCAAGAGCACCTCAAAGGGCAATAGTCCTCGGACAGGGCAGATAAAAGCCTGGAGATTGTCTTTTTCTCTATTTCCTTTAGGTCCCTTATGGAACCTAGTTTGGTTTTTTTAGACCTCACTACAAACTGTAAGCTAATAACATTTCCACTAATTTGGAAACTGCTAACTTTGAGAAGAACAAGCTCTGAGCAGCCTTTTATTACGATAATGAACAAGGCATGTTTAGACATTGTTTGAACTGAATGAAGGGACAACATTAAAGCCTTATTATATTTGTTTGTTTGTTTGTTTGTTTTTTATAAGTATTTTATACCACCCTTTGTTCACATTCCCAGTGCAGTTTATAAAAAAAAACAATAACAAAAAAACACACAATTAAGATGCAAATACAAAAAACAAAATAAGCTAAAAGCCACAAAATTATCAAACAGCCAGCAATATTAAAACAAAATTCTTCAAAAACACTCGGGACTAGTGTTGGCCTGACACCAAAAGGACAATAAAGTAGACATCAGGTGAACCTCTCTAAAGAGAGTGTTTCATAACTGGGGTATCATTATTATGAAGGGGTCTCTGCGGAAGCCATGCATCTCACCTCAGATTGTGAGGGACGCCCTTCACTGAACTTCATAATATACAGGTAGTTCTGAGAGAGCCTTGGACTGCAAGAAGATCAAACTAGTCCATACTCCAGGAAATAAAGCCAGACTGCTCACTTCAGGGAATGATACTAAAGGCAAAACTGAAGTACTTTGGCCACATAATGAGAAAACAGAACACCCTGGAGAAGAGGCTGATGCTAGGGAAAGTGGAAGGCAAAAGGAAGAGGGGCCGACCAAGGGCAAGATGGATGGATGATATTCTGGAGGTGACAGACTTGACCTTGGGGGAGCTAGGGGTGGCGACGGCCGACAGAAAGCTCTGGCATGGGCTGGTCCATGAAGTCACGAAGAGTCAGAAGCGACTGAACGAACAAACAACAAAAAGTTATATATGGAGAAAGATGGTCTTTCTAGTACTCTGGTCCTAATACACAAAGGGTTTTAAAGGTCAAAACCAGCACTTTGAATTGGGCCTGGAAACAGACTGAGAATCAGTGCAGTTGGCATAGCACAGGCATGGTATGATCATGACATCCAATCCCAGTTAATAATCTAACAACAGTTTCTGAACAGTCTTCATAGGGAGCTTATTGTATACAGTAGCGCATTACAGTAGTCTAACTTGAGGGATACCAGAGCATGGTCATGGATAACTGAAGCTATCTCTGTCGAGGTAGGGTTGCAGCTGGTTTACCTGCCTAAGGTGTCTAAAAGCACTCTGTACCACAAAAGAAATGTGTGCTTCTACTGACAAGGCTGTATCAAGGAGCACTCCCAAGCTCTGAACCTGCTCTGAACTGGCAGGGAAAGTGCAACCCCATCTAACAGGAAGAAAATCACTTTTTTGGGTGGACACACTACCTACCCAAAGTAACGCCAGTTTGTTTGGCCTGAGTATCGGTTTATTGGCCCTCATCAATCCCTAAGGATGTGGCCAGTCATTAATTTGGCACACAAAGCTGGATGTTATCCACATGCTGATGACACTTCACCCCAAACCTCCAGAATTCAGATAGCAGTGAGAAGGCTACTCTCTCTTTTTCCTTTCCTTTTACTTTGTTGCCCAAATCATAGAATCATAGAATCATAGAATAGCAGAGTTGGAAGGGGCCTACAAGGCCATCGAGTCCAACACCCTGCTCAATGCAGGAATCCACCCTAAAGTTTCTGAATTGAGGCTTTGCACAGGCGCAGAGCCCACAAATGATTTTGTGAACCGCCCAGAGCTCCGGCTATTGGGCGGTATAGAAGTGTAATAAATAAATAAATAAATAAATAAAAGACATAAATTAACTTTTTTTGTGTGTTTCTTGAATTAATTATGAAAAATATATATTATTTCTTCTACATATTTTGAATGAATTAGAAGGAAAAAGTATGAATGAATTTACATGAGCACTGTTATAAAGATTGGTTATAAAGTAGAATAATATGAATCAAGCATGTATAATCCTATGAAGACTTCTTTGAAATGATTAAAAAATAAATAAAAAATGCCAGCCCATTGTAACTTAAAGCTTTTACTGCCTGTAACTAAGCCTTAGGGAGCCAGTGGGTGGTGTAGTGGCTAGAGTGTTAGACTGGGAGTCAGGAGATCCGGGTTCTAGTCCCCACTCGGCCATGGAAACCTTCTGGGTGACTCTGGGCCAGTCACAGACTCTCAGCCCAACCCACCTCACAGGGCTGTCATTGTGAAGATAAAATGAAGAGGAGGAGGAGGAGGAGGAGGATTATGTATGCCACCTTGGGTTCCTTGGAGGAAAAAAGGTGGGTTATAAATTATTATTATTATTTTTTTATTATTATTATTATTTATTTATATAGCACCATCAATGCAATAAATAATAATGCAATAAATAAAAATGCAATAAATAATAATATAATAAGCCTTAGGAGAGGCATTTCAACCTTTTAGAAGGGGAAGAAAATGCACAGAAGCCAGGAAAGGAGAGATTGCATCCCTGCAACTGTGGTTCTTCAAGTGGTCATCTGTGCACTCACACCTATGGGCTCTGCGCCTGTGCAAAGCCTCAATTCAGAAACTTTACACAGCTGAGGAATTTAGGCATAAGCCCCTCTCCCACTTTCTCAGCGCACATGTCCAGAACAGGTTCCCACCTATTCCCCCAATTCCCTGAGACCAACTTGTGGCCTTGCAACTGAAGGAAACTTCAGTATCAATTCTAAAATTGAGCCTGACACTGGCTTGTGCGAATGCACTGATGACCCCACAAAGAACCACAGTTACAGGTAAGCAACCTGTCCTTCTTCGTAGACGAGTAGCAAGCTAACTGAACAGAAGTGGGTTGGTGTCTCAGCTAAGGAGCAATGATAATAGCACACATCCAAATGCACCATCCTTTCAGGCCTTAACATCCAATTGGTAATGCCATATAAAAGTCAATGGTTGCAACCAGGTTGCTTCTCAACAGAAGTCGGGCAGAGGTACACCCCTTTCAAAACTCAGTGAGTAGTCAATTCCTCGAGCAGAATGGGCACTCACTAAACCCAAAAGCTGTAGGCCCGAAATATAGGAGACTAGAGCTTGTAAAGTAGATATCCCTTATGCTCTAAAACATTATTCTGAGGAAGGACAAAAGGGTCCAAAATGCTTCAGAATTATTTATTGAAATTAATCAATAATCCTTCTTTCTACCCCCTTTGCCTTTTTTTGGCATTCTGACAGAGTATATGCCAGCTGTACTGTCTGTACACCCCATGCTGCTAGGCATTGAAGGGAAAGTGGCTGTCCTTTTCTTGGGCCTCCTCCGTAACAGACTTTGTTCATTGCCAAAACGACTCTGGCTTTGCCCTATAAGCTGGAGCATGGCAGTAGTCTAGAATATGCATTATCAACTCCAACTGAGATCTAGGGGAAGGAAAAACGCAGGCAAAACTATGTCTTGGTTGAGGTGAAAAGACGAGATTAGCTTTGGTAAGAAAGCAGTAAGGTCACAGAATCACTTTGGCCCTACGGAAAATAGTATACGGAGGATCAATCCATAGAACGCAAAGCTTACTGAATTGTTTTGCCTCGGAAGAAACGAGGAAATTAGAAGTTGAGGGAAGTATGAATCAAGAAAAAACTCAGCTAAAGAGAAAAAACGCAGTCCAAGGACAAGCAAGTTCCCTACGCATCTAGCTGCAATGTCCATCAAAGAAGAACTGGGAGACTGGGCAGGAACCCTGTGCGACATGTGCAATAGGACGTGGGGGAGGGTTCCCGCCAAAAGGTTCTCAGCTATGGAAAGTTCCCGAAACGAGCTCCACACAGGCGCAAAGCAAAGCCCATATGTGTGATGCACAGAGACCACGAAGAAGAACCACTAAAAGACTGCTGGTTGGGGAAATGAGGGTGTGGCCTTCTGGGTAACCCTGGAGGGCCTGACTGGGACCCAGGAAAGCCAAATTTAGCCCACTGAGGTTCCCCACTCTTGTTCTAGAGAGATACTTGCAACATTCTTAGATTTCAGCTCAAAATATATTGTGCATTTATTTTATTTGTACTCTACCTTCTACCTTGTACTCTACCTTCTACCAAAACTGGCACTTAAGGTGGCATTTAAAGCTCAACCACAAGTAACGGTAAGTAGGGAAGAGGTGCCAATTTTTGCAGATTTGTTCCTGACAACACTAAAAAAAAAAGGGAAGAAAAACTGGAACTAAGCAACTGAATAAAGGTGGTATAATCTACATATGGAGATTCCCACTTTAATTCAATTGCTATTCATATACATTAAAAGATTATTATAAAACAGTGGGAGAAAGGATTTGTATATTATTTAATAAATAACAGTGCAGAACAAAAATAGAGTTGAACTCTTATACGAAACAAAAACTTGGAACTTCTAAACATAAATTAAAATTACTTGGACCACAGAAGGCAGCAAAGTCAAACACCCTCTGCTTTTGATTTGGAAAGTAGGTCAGGAAAATATTTAGAAAAGACTAATTGCTTACATATACCTCAGAATAAGGTAGAAGACCAATATGTTCACTTTTATGAGTGGTTTGCAGAATAATTCCCTAAGTATTATGAACATCTATATGGCTCTGATGGAAACAGAGAGAGAGTGGGAATTTCTTAAGTAGTTTAGATATTCCAAGGACTATGAATGATTATCTACTGTTTGGGGAAGAAGCTTTTTCGATTCAGGAGATAAAAACACCTACTAATGGACTGAAAAATATTAAGGTGCCAGGGCTTACGGCAAAAGTCTTTAGTAATGAATTAGCACAATACTTACTGAAAGATTTCTTTACTCACATTATGCAAATTGAAGAAATACCAAGCTTTTTAACCGAAAGACAGTTAAGACAGAAAATCTAACAAACATTAATTTCACTTCCCAATGTGGATGATAAAGTTTGGAAACACTGATGGCAACTGAACTTTATAAACAATGGGCAAACAGACTTCATCAAAGGTAGACAATTTTTTACAATTCAAAATATTATCAGCATCACTTATAGATCAAAACATAACATTTCAACTGTTCTTTATTTAACTTATGCTTTAACAGAATAGAATGCCCTTTTCTCATAGAAGTTTTAAATGCTTTTATCTGGATCAAAAGCATCTATCCTGCACTTCCTCACTATATAAAGATCGAAGGGCATAAACAAGCAAGAAAAACTTAATACATCAGATTTGTCTGCAACAAAGAGGCAGAGTGGTTCTCTTTCGCTGTTATTACTTAATATAGGAATAGAAATTCTTGCCATAACAGTGAGACATAATTTTGGTACAATTAAGAAGGAAAGTAAGTAAGATGTGTATGTTTCCTGATGGCTGACGATATTTATGATCTAGGAGTATTAATTTCACAAAATCTTGCAACAAATTATAAAACTAAACATATTTCTATATATACGAACCTCCTATGATAATTCCAAAAACTAAAAAAATATACTTTTAATCATTAATACTTTTATTTCAAATCATAATACATTTCAAAGTATGTTTAAGGCAACACTAAGTATTATAAAGAAAGGAGGATTATAGCAGTATCTAATACTAGCCGTTGCAACCAAGCAGCAATATTAAGAGCTACGATTTGTCAGGTAACTTAAGCTACAATCCTGTACCACTTGCCTAGGACAAAGTCACACTGAATTAGTAACGTGAGTTTTTCCTGGGAAATTGGTGATGCAGCTAATGCTACTGGTGTTGCATGTGAGTAGTAACACTAGCACAATGTAATTTATGTTAGCAATTCTAACCCACTGGATACTGCCCATCTATGTATTTCAGTGACATATGTATTCTCCAACGTATCTCCTAGGGAAATCACTGCACTGAACTCACTTGCTTCTGAATAGACATGTATAGGATTGCACTATTAGAGGACAACTGAGGTCAATAACATTGGGAGATAGAACAGAATAGTGTTAACACTCCCAATAAATGAGTGTGTGAATATTTCAAGGCAAAGGGAAAGTTAAACAAGCAAATACAATCCAGGAAGCAATTGTGAGAATTTCAGAGAAATGTAAGCATTTAGTAGCACCAAGTATCTCCCCATTAGCACCATTCTTATACAAAAATAGTTTAAAGATGCAAGACAGAATGAAAATTTGGGAATCTGGTTGGAACATCAATATTTCAAAAAGTGTGAGTTCCTTAAGAAGGAGGCAATTATTAACCATCAAGAAATGATGAGATATGGAATGCCTTTCCTATGTTTCAATATTTACAAATAAAAGTTTTTTTTAAAAAATAGTGTCATATTGTTCCAATATAATTAGACCTTTTGAGAAGTTTTGAAAGTTTATCAATTGGTCCCCAAAATAGTAAGAATAAAAAAAAAACCTGCCTTTGTCAGGTGTATATAAAATACACTTTGATTTGCAGATTCTGAGAGCGATATTAAAAATAATAAGGAAGAATTCCTTTTAGACTTCATAAAATGTACCAACACTCCCACTTGCTACTGTTGGAGATGTCCAGATGTCCAGAATCTCATCCTGCTTGATGAGATTGTCGGACTATACAAAAATTGCAGGGCTGGGGGGAATGAAGGGCACCCCAGTTGTGGAATGCCCTCTCCAGAGAACCTCACCTGGCGCCAGGTGAAGACCTTTTTATTTCTCAAGGCTTTTTAGACTTCCAATTTAAAGAAAAAATGTGGTTGTGCATTTTTAGATCTTCACAGTGTTGCTGGCTTTTATCTTAGTTACTATCTTGGTTTTATTCTGTTTCCACCCTATGGTTTTATCTTATATTTTACTACAATACTGTATTTTATGTTTGTAAGCTTTGTTTTCTAAGCTGCACAGAGAGCTTCAGCTAATAAGCGGTGTAAAATTGTAATAAATAGATAAAATCAAAGATATGAAGGTGATTATGTGAGATTGTACTGAATCCTGCAATGTTGCTTTTAGGTAAACACATGATAGAAGCTAAGTATTGTCAAATGGCAGAAAATATGTTAATAGTTGCTCGTGTTTTATAGTGTCTAGATATTGGAAGCAACAACTGCCAACAGTAGATGAATAGAGAAGGAACATGTGGCAAAGGATTTTAATGTATGAACTTATTAAAGAAATTCTGGAATGTAATATAGCTAACAAGGACTCTAAAATGATGAAATCATTTTACAGAATACTAAGACATAATCATGAAAATGTAAGATAAGAAATACTGAACATAGTTTAAAATGCTGAGAACAGCCTATGTATTTTAACTGGGTGTGGGTTTTTTTTTCTTAGTCTGAGTATCGGACTCCTTGTTCGATCCTCAGTGTCTTCAATATTTGATCCTTTGTCATTGTATTGTAATTTTTGTTTCCATCATCAATATATTAAGAACAAACTTGCTTTGATCCTATAGCCTACTGGTAGATCTGTGTTCTGAATGTACACATAATGCAGAGCTTTTGGATAAGCAATGGCATACACACTGGGCTGGTTCGCACAATCACCACAGCCCACCATGGCTTAATTAAGCCGTAGCGGGTTGCAGCGCATTTTGAATACTGTGGCCATTTTGAATATTCAAACCCCAGCAGTGGGTTGCCATGGTTTATCATGTCATCCAAACCCTGTGTATCCAAAGTGATTTCAGACACTGAAATGAATGAGGAATCCTTGCTCAAACATGTATATCACAGGTCCTGCAGTATTTTAGATCACGTTGATGACTGTCAAGTAATCTTCTCACGTGAGAAAAATACTGCACACAACTCAGGTATGTTCAGCACATATTAAACAGAAGGAATAAATTCAAATTATACATACTTTATTTTAAAGAACACATTTGTCCCACCCCCTAAACAGGCTTAGAATATGAGCAAATATTCAACTTTCATATTACCTCTAAAAAAATGTGGTTTTGCATCATTTTCTTGTACACAATATTGTCAGACTAAAAAGAATACTTGCTTTAACAATGGTATTGTTTAGAAGAATATATTGTATATGCAAGGCACTCTTTCCACTATCTACTCTTCAGTAAATGTCAAAACTAGCTGAAACACTAAGAGACAGTGAGATCATAGCTATTTATAGAAAAAAGCTTCTGCAGTATCTGACTGCAGTGCCAAGATAAAGGAATGGTATTTTTTTTAATTTAAGCTGTAACAGGACATACCTCAACATGGAATAACTTAGCTGAAGATCACTACATATTAGATTAACATCTACTCTGTTTTAAAGGCCTTTTTAAGTAACAGATAATTATAAAATGGCAAAATCTATGAAGCTAGACTAATGAGTCCAAAAAGAATGTAGGAGTAGTATGGTTTATGTTACTAGGCAAACTATATTCATACTGGCCTTCATAGTAACAC
Source organism: Elgaria multicarinata webbii (assembly GCF_023053635.1). Taxonomy (NCBI): domain Eukaryota; kingdom Metazoa; phylum Chordata; class Lepidosauria; order Squamata; family Anguidae; genus Elgaria; species Elgaria multicarinata. The sequence continues at coordinate 12,727,117 of NC_086172.1, read as the reverse complement.
ACTCATTATTAGCCCTGTGTAGACAATGTTCTTATCTCAGGTGTTGTGGAACTGTATTCTACTTTCTCCACACTACAATGTGAGTTTCCCCTCTTCCCTTTTTTGGAGATAACCATGGCTTGTGTTCCCTGTGCACTAACTGACCTCTAAAAACTGAAGGAAATGGAGAATTGTGGGAAAGGGATGAGCAAAAGGGAGCCCATAACAGAGTTCCTATGTTTCAACCAGGGTTAGGAAATCAGAAACATTTTTTCTGCATCAGGATAAATTGTCTGCAAGGAAAGAACAGCTTTTCTCTAGAAAATTTAATACACTCAGCCAGCATTTTAAAGACTATCTACCTGTTTAAATTTCAGTATGTATTGTCCTAAAATGTTAAGAGATCTTAGCAAAATCAGATATTACTCAGCCTCCAGGAGTGTAACCACTGTGAGTTTGGGAGCAAGCCTTAGACTTAAGTTGAACTAGACCCAACATCAGCCTCTCATATAGAAGAAGGCTTCTGATTCAGCAGAGTATTTCTCTGGCAGAATGGAGGAGGAGCTGGTCTTCACTGATTCCCCCACCTCCCCTTCATCCCTATCCACACCCCCAAATCTGTGACAAGACATTGGGGCTACAAAGGGAGAGGGAACAGACAAAAATCACCTTCTCCCTCATTTTTCTAATGGCAGGAGTGAAAACGTCTGCTGGGATCCTAGGCATGTGTTCCTTGATGCTATATTTCCAAGTAGAATTGCTGGGAATCCAGCAGCACGGCACCAGCCACAGAAGTGGCAAAGGACCCATCAGGGGGCACCAAAAACCCATGCTGGGCTGCATGCGGCACACAGGTTTAATGTGATGTCCGAACACGACCACTATTTCTCTAGTTCAAATGCTTATTTTTTATTTATTATCGTTAGTACCCTAAGATTCACCAAACTTGCTGACTGCCGTTTCTCCAACATTTTGTGTTATTTGTGTTGACTATTACCAGAGATCCCTGCCTTCCCAAGCAGGCAGAAATTCTGTGATAACAGAGGACCTTGTCAGCATGGTTGGCATTACTGTCTGGAAGTGAAGTGACTTGCAAGGCACAGAGGGCGTTTTTTCAAGTAATGCTAAGAACAGTATTTGATTTTCTTTCTTTTCCCATGAATGGAAGCGCCACAACAAATGTAAGAAGTGCCATGCTGGATCAGACCAAGGGTCCATCTAGTCCAGCACTCTATTCACACAGTGGCCAACCAGCCATTGGCCAGGGACCAACAGCATCCTCCCACCCATGGCCCCCAGCAACTGGTGCACACAGGCTTACTGCCTCGAATACTGGAGATAGGACGCAACCATCAAGGCTAGTAGCCATTGATAGTTGTGGAAAAAGAGGGGGAAAGCACCACGAAAAGGCTATGAGAAAAAGAGGTGACTAGCTCTGGTGCTATGAAATGTCAAAAGAGGTTTCTTTATTTTTCTTATCCGAAATATAAAAAATGTTCAAAAACTTTCAACCAAACTTGTACAACGCTCAACGTTTTGGATCTGGAGATCTTTCGTCAGGAGCTGTACAACGAAATGAATTACTTTTTGAAGTAATTATAAATTTGAAACCTTATAGATATTTTTTACAAGACTGCAGTCATGTTCGTTCTGTCTCTGTCAGCAGTCAAAGTGTTCTGTGACAGAAACAGAACGTTGAGTGTTGTACAAGTTTGGTTGAAAGTTTTTTGAACTAGTCACCTCTTTTTCTCATAGCCTAGTAGACACTGATAGCCTTTGCCTCCAAGAATTAATCCAACCCCCTTTTAAAGCCATCCAAATTAACTATTTATTTATTTTATTACATTTATATACCGCCCCACAGCCAAAGCTCTCTGGGTGGTTTACAACAATTAAAATGGTAAACATTAAAAGTATACAAAATTTAAAAAACATCAAAAAGTATAAAAACAACAGTTAAACTATGGGTTGTGTGAAGAAGTACTTCCTTTTATTTGTCCTGAATCTCCCACAAATCAGTTTCATGGGATGACCCCAGGTTCTAGTATTTTGAGAGAGGGAGAAAAAATGTCTCCCTCTCCACATTCTTCATACCATGCATAATTTTGTACACCTCTATCATGTCTCCCCCTAGCCTCCTTCTTTCCAAGCTAAACAATCCCAGTTGATGTAACCTTCCCTCATAGGGGAGATGCTCCAGCCCCTTAATCATTTTAGTTGTCCTTTTCTACACTTTTTCCAGCTCTATAATATCTTTTTTTAGGTGTGGTGACTAGAACTGTACACAGTATTCTAAGTGTGGTCGCACCATGGATTTATATAAAGGCAGTATGATACTAGCAGTTTTATTCTCAATTCCTTTTCTTATTCTGCCTAATATTTTTATTTATTTATTTATTTATTTATTTATTTATTACATTTCTATACCGCCCAATAGCCGAAGCTCTCTGGGAGGTTCACAAAAATTAAAACCATTATAAAACAACCAACATGTTAAAAGCACAATTACAAAATACAGTATAAAAAGCACAACCAGGATAAAATTGTCTCTGCAGAGGCCACCAGTGAGGGAGGAAGCAGCAGCCAGGCACCTCTCCACCGTGCCTGGGTCCAGCTCCAGCTGAGAGCCCCCTCCCTCCTGCTACCAACTGTCTCTGCAGAGGCCACCAGTGAGGGAGGAAGCAGCAGCCAGGCACCTCTCCACCGTGCCTGGGTCCAGCTCCAGCTGAGAGCCCCTCTCCCTCCTGCTACCAACTGTCTCTGCAGAGGCCACCAGTGAGGGAGGAAGCAGCAGCCAGGCACCTCTCCACCATGCCTGGATCCAGCTCCAGCTGAGAGCCCCTCTCCCTCCTGCTACCAACTGTCTCTGCAGAGGCCACCAGTGAGGGAGGAAGCAGCAGCCAGGCACCTCTCCACCATGCCTGGATCCAGCTCCAGCTGAGAGCCCCCTCCCTCCTGCTACCAACTGTCTCTGCAGAGGCCACCAGTGAGGGAGGAAGCAGCAGCCAGGCACCTCTCCACCATGCCTGGGTCCAGCTCCAGCTGAGAGCCCCCTCCCTCCTGCTACCAACTGTCTCTGCAGAGGCCACCAGTGAGGGAGGAAGCAGCAGCCAGGCACCTCTCCACCATGCCTGGATCCAGCTCCAGCTGAGAGCCCCTCTCCCTCCTGCTACCAACTGTAACTGCTGAACTTTACAACTAAGATTGTAGTGCCTGAATTTGCTTTCCTTTCCCCCCTCCTCCTCCTCCCTCCCAATCCCCTTTCCTTTTGTGTCATGTCTTTTAGATTGTAAGCCTGTGGGCAGGGACTGTCAAGAAATACTTTTGTAAGCCGCCATGAGAGCCTTTTTTGGCTGAATGGCGGCATAAAAATCCTTAAATAAATAAATAAATAAAACCACACAACAAAATTGATATTAGATTAAAATACAGAGTTAGAACAGTAAAATTTAAATTTAAGTTAAAATTAAGTGTTAAGATACTGAGAGAATAAAAAGGTCTCATAATATGGAATAAAATGGAGTTTGCCTTCTTTACAGCAGCTGCACACTGGATGGACATTTTCATCGAGCTGTCCACCACAATCCCAAGATCTCTTTCTTGTTCGGTCACCGCCAGCTCAGATCCCAGTAGGTTACAATTGAAGCTGGGTTTTTTTATTTTTTTGCCTCAACATGCACCACCTTACACTTGCTTACATTGAACCGCATCTGCCATTTGCATGCCCAATCTCCCAGCTTGGAGAGATCCCTTCGGAGCTCTTCACAATCCCTTTGTGTATTAATAACCTTAAATAATTTGTTGTCGTCTCCAAACTTGGCCACTTCACTGCTCACTCCTAATCCAGATCATTTATGAACAAGTTGAAAAGAATTGGTCCCAATACCGATCCCTGTGGGACCCCACTATTTACTTCCCTCCATCAGGAGAATTGACCATTTATTCCTACTCTCTGCTTTCTGTTCTCTAACCAGTTACTGATCCATAAGAGGACCTCTCCTCTAATTCCATGACTGCTAAGTTTGTTCAGGAGTCTTTGGTGAGGGATTTTATCAAAAGCTTTTTGGAAGTCCAAGTAAACAATGTCCACCAGATCACCCCTGTCTAGAGGTTCCTTGACACTCTCAAATAATTCTAGTAGATTAGTGAGACAGGACTTGCCTTTTTGGAAGCCATGTTGATTCTTCTTCAGTAGGATCTGCCCTTCTATATGCTTATTAATTTTGTCTTTAATAACGCTTTCAACCAATTTACCTGGAACAGATGTCAAGCTAACCGGACTGTGATTTCCCGGATACCCCCTGGATCCCTTTTTGAAAATTGGTGTTACATTGGCCATCTTCCAGTCCTCTGGTACAGCTTAGGAACATGTTGCATATTTTTGTGAGAAGGTTCGCAATTTCATATTTGAGTTCTTTGAGAACTCTAGGATGGATACCATCTGGGCCTGGTGATTTATTTGCTTTCAGTTTTGTCAATACATTTGAGAACTTCATCTTTTGTCACCGCTATTTGCCTCAGTTCCTCAGACTCCCTTCCTGAAAACATCAGTTCAGGCACAGGCATCTGTCCTATATCCTCTGCAGTGAATACTGTTGCAAAGAATCAAGATAGACATTCTAAATTTAAACTCAACCTCTTCCATTTTCTGTATCACTTTAATCAAATTTAGTAGTGATCCACAGATGATAAAGTACTCTCTGTGAAAGTTGCTTTCTCCTAGCTTTCACAATATAAGCACTTGCCCACTTTAGAGTTTAGTTTGCATTCAAAAACCTAGGTCCTTTTCTTTAGAATGAACTAAAATGGCCAGTAAATGAGCATTTGAAATTGCCTAAAAACTAAGCAATTCACAGAGGAAGCAATCCTATGGCCCCTAGACAGCATCTGGGGGAGGGCCATTGGACTTTTCAGGTTCCTGGATCCAAGGTCAGAGACTGCGCTCCAACCTCAGACCCAGGAGTCTGAGCTCCTAACCCACACCTCCTCCCCCTTGCAGTCAGCACAAAGAGAACTACACTGGCTGCTTTGCTGAGACCGCAAAAGTGGCCTCAGAGAAGAGGGAATGGGGCAGTTCTCTGAGAGAGGAGGGGCCAGGACTGGGGAGGCCAGCTTGTAAAGAATCTTCTGGCTTCCTTACCTCTTGCTTTGCAAAGCCCCAGACAGAAAGGCAAAAAAGCCATCTAGCCAAAATGCATTGTGGAGGAGTGTGGAGGTGAATATCCATCTGATAAAATGCTACTGTTTGTCAATTTTTATAAATTTAAAATCTATTTAAAATATTAAAAAGAAGAAATTGCCTAAAAAACGTTTTTGCAAACCCCGATATCACAAACAGCCACTTCGTATGTTGCATTTTCTAAAAAGGAGATTAATTTACTGTAGGAGAATACATAACACAAGTGTGCATTCTACCACGGATGCACACAATGGGGGGGGGGGGTTGCTGCATTTACTGTCCACCTGATCTTTGTGCACACAGCAAGAAATACACATGTACTTTTTCCAAATGATAAATACCATATTAAAAAAAATCGACACAAAGTGATCCTAACAAATGAAAAGAAACCATATTTGCATATGCAGCATCCCACAATAATTTGCAAAGTGAAGAGAATGGAGCAAAACCAGAAAGTTCTTAGTTAATATAAAATTATTTAGCTCTCACCTTAGCCTTGTTTTGCTTACCTTCTTCAATGTTTTCCCCATTTCCACTGTTAATCTTTCTCTCTCTCTAGTACTTAATATAAAGTATTGCCACTCTCACCCCCAGCAATCTACTATTCAAAAGATTCCAAAAGTTTTAAAGTACAAACCTTCTATCCCTCTAGAGCAGCTTTCCTCAACCTGGCGCCCTCCAGATGCTGTGGCCTTCAACTCCCATCAGCCCCAGTCAACATGGCCAGTGGTCACAAATGCTGGGTTGTAGTCCAAAACATCTGGTTGTGGAAGGCTGCTCTAGAGGACAATGTTAGATACACTTTTTACACATGTCACAATATTAGGCAACTAAATGCTTTGTTTCTTACCAGAACTTGGCATATGGTTTACTCTGGCTGGATTTAGCAATTCTACTGGCTGGTCCCTGCCAGAAAGTCCATCTGAAAAAAAGAAACCCACCTAATGTTAGTAGCTCAATCAGGTTAAAGCTCATCAGAGGTTCTCATAGTGTGTCTGAACAATTAGAAAGGGCACAGAAAACAGGCAAGTGAGTCAGGATGTTCAAGAGAAGGCTTAATTTTCAGGTATAATTTATAGTTATTGTGTTCTATTTCAATTTTCAGCTATGTTTAACATAATTGCTTGTGAGAATGTTGTTGCTTTTATATGGCATATTTGTTTTAGTTGTATCTTGTTTGTGAAAAACAAACTGTGCTATGGGCTATGACTAATACAATGAAAAATATTTCCAGAAGTTCTATTAACCTGTTGGTGAATAATAAGTAATATGACATCTTTAAAAACAACACCAAGCACCTAAGATGAACAAGAATACAGGAAGCTTGCGCCAGGCAGGGAGAATGCACGGTATTGGAAACCATGTTGTGGGCAAGATCAGGTACATACTGAAGACCAGCGAGAAAGAAACACAATTCCACCAAAGAGCACCAAAACACAGGAAGAATGTCATTGGGACGGAGGAGTAAGCATTTCATGTGGCATTTCATGACAATGTTCACACTGTAAATATGGTACACTAGAGACTCATCATGACCAGAGCACTATTTCCACTTGTTAGCACTGCAAGTCAATGCACACAATATCTGACAAGCAGACAGAAGGCAGACTGACAAGAACATGAGCGCAATATTTTATTTAAGAGAAATGAAAAGCAGGATTGTGCTCTAGTTTTCTTTATGTTGCTAGTCAATTATATTACAAAAGGATTAAGATTATATTATAGAGCTAATAAAAAGATCTAATTACCATTTATTTTCTATTTACTGACAACAATGTGAACCTTTGAGTGGAAATACGGCCCTGAACAGGCAAGTCCAGAAACAACTGCAGTATGCTGGAAAACAAAAAATAACATAAAATAAAAATGACAACATAAGCAGTTTTTAAAACACACACTTGAAATTTCAAGAAAACCACATTTAAAGAATGCCTTGTTTCACATGGTATAGGCAGAAAATCATGTTGTCAAAGCACTTCCCTACTTAATTTTTTTCTAAACACCAAGGCACATTTAAAGGAAAACTTTTTAGGGTGACCATATGAAAAGGAGGACCAAGCTCCTGTATCCTTAACAGTTGCATAGAAACGGGAATTTCAGCAGGCGTCATTTGTATATATGGGGAACCTGGTGAAATCCCCTCTTCATCACAAAAGTTAAAGCTCCAGGTGCCCTGCCCTCTTTTAAATCTGGTCACCCTAGTATAGCTCCTGCAGCTTTAACTGTTACAATGAAGAGGGAAGTAGTACTAACTTCTATATCAGGACCACGTCATTCCATTACTTAACTGCAATATTCCTCTCACCTTAACGTGCCAGGGACAAGAATTCTGCACTAGTCTTCAGCATGTACTCCATCTACTGAACATTTTCAGCAAGTAAATGAGTAGAGGACAAGCATCTCTGATTTATACTGTAATTTGGTCTGAGAAGTGTTAGAAACAGTATTCTCAGAAATCTATATATTCCAGATCTGCCCTGATCCATTCAACATTAAATAAATTTAAAAGTTCTCCTTTGAAGTTACAAGGTGTTTGGGATATCTCAAATAGCTAATAATAATAATAATAATAATAGGGAATGCAGGGCAGAACAGATGCAGCAGCAAAAAGAAAAAAAAACAGGGGAACAGACTTGGGACCTCAATACATCCTGCCAGACTCAGAATGTGATGTGATTCCACTTTAGAAATGTAGGCAGGCTTCTATTGCAAGTAGTCACCAGCAGGCACAACCCTACCATCACTTTTGAGCTGAATTACCCCAAGCCACATCACACACAGAGAAGGTGGGGCTTGATGATCACACTTCTGTGTTTATAGGAAATGCTGCCCACATAGCTGTTCTGAACCAGTGAAAATAGGATGGGCTACAATTATTACTGAAATCCCCCCCATAATAAATGTCCTGCTGTATCGAACACAAGCTTTCATCTGTACAATAACCTTTAAATGTATAAACAAAACAACATGTAAACCTAAGTGTGGACCTTAATAATAATTTTAACTTAAGTCTTTCCTCTGCTGAAGTGAAGGTGTGTAGAGACTAGACAGAACAGAGAGCCGATTTTCTGCTTAGAACTACACGAATAACCTTGTTCAAGTCTTCTTCTTTTATTCTTCACCTGAACTTCAACTCCTGCATTTCAGGTCTGTTTCCCTTGCGAATACTTTGCCTCATCTCCGAAATGCTCATGAACATTAAATAGGTTCACTCATCTCAGCATTGGTGCTTCACTTCAAAGTTTTCAGAAGCATCATATACGCAGTACAAATATACCTTTCTCTTCTGAAAAAAGGGAGTTTAAAACGGTACTAAAAATACTATAAAGAATACAGAAGAATAACTATTGTTTGTGGGCAGTATCCTGCCTGCATGCCAGTGGAATCTACAGCTAGTGCTATGCTGGTTTCCATAATGGAGCAGCACAGCAGAGCTCATAGAAAGGAGCTCCACTGATCAGTCCCAATCCAGAAGAACAGGTTGCTTACCTGTAACTGTGGTTCTTTGAGTGGTCATCTGTGCAGTCACACTATGGGCTCTGCGCTTGCGCTGAGCTGTGCTTCGGAAAGGATCAGTAGCTGAGTAAAAAACCGTTTAGAAGGCGGGAACCCCTCTCCCACCGTCCACTGCGCATGTCTCCACCCGTTCCCGCCTTCCCTTCAGTTCCTTTGCGACAGAGTCGAACCTGGTACCGAGAGGAAAAGGACGGAGTTTCAGCAAGTTTTATGACACCGCAGAGGGGACGGAGGGAGGGTTGTGTGACTGCACAGATGACCACTCAAAGAACCACAGTTACAGGTAAGCAACCTGTTCTTCTTCTTCGTGGTCTCTGTGCATCACACTATGGGCGATTACCAAGCAGTTACTTACCGGAGGAGGGTCGGTGTCATTGTAAGACTGCAGAAAGGACTGCCCTGCCGAAGGAGGAGTCGTTCCTAGAATGGATGTCGACATTATAATGCTTGACAAATGTCAGGGGGCGCGATCAAGTAGCTGCCTTGCAAATGTCAATGAGTGGGACTCCTCTGGCAAAGGCCGTAGATGTAGCCAGACTTCTGGTGGAATGTGCTTTTACCACCGTCGGGGGTTGAAGTTTCGAAATTTGGTAAGCAAGGTGAATGGTGCCAGCTATCCATCCCGCAAAGCGTTGGGAGGAGACTGCTTGGCCTTTTTGATTGCCTCCATAGCAGATAAAAAGTCTGTTGGTAGTGCGAAAAGACTGAGTCCTGTCCTTATAGAAGGCGAGAGCTCTTCTGACGTCGAGGCAGTGTAATCGCTTTTCCAGGGAGGTCGTGGGGGAGGGAAAGAAGGCTGGTAAGATGATCGGTTGATTAATGTTGAATTCTGAAACTACTTTAGGTAAAAAGGCAAGGTCTGGGCGGAGTACAACTTTGTCGGTGTGAAGACTGTGAGCGGTGGATCGACGTGGAGTGCACAGAGTTCGCTCGCTCGGCGGCCAGATGCTATGGCAACGAGGAAGGCGACCTTCCAGGTAAGTAGATGTAGCGGTGCAGTGGCCAGAGGTTCGAAGGGCTTGGTGGTGAGGGCATTGAGAACTACAGATAGGCTCCAAGTTGTATATATAGGCTTTATAGGTGGGATTAAGTTCTTTAGACCTTTTAGGAATTTTTTTATGATTGGAGTGGAGAAGAGGGTTCTGCCTCCAATTTCGCCTCTGTGGGCTGACAATGCAGCAAGGTATACTCTAATAGAAGAGTATTGTAGTCCTTTGGAGTACAAGTGGTGGAGGAAGAGGAGGACGTCGTTAGCCGAACAGCGCTCGGATTGGAACGAATTGGTAGAAGCAAAAATGGAAAAGGATGCCCACTTTTTAGAGTAGGAGCGTCTGGTGGATGGTTTTATGGATGCGGACAAAATTTCCTTGATACCTGTGGGAAGATCAGATATGGAGGGAGGGTCAGTCAGGTGTTGTGTATCCTCCAAGCTGAGAGGTTGAAGGAGCGCAGGTCCGGGTGATGAATCCGGCCGTGGTTGCAGGATAGGAGAGATGGGATGAGTGGTAGAGTGTAAGGATCCTGCCCTGCTATGCGAAGAAGAGGGGAGAACCAAGTTTGTCTGGGCCATCGAGGGGCGATCAGTATGCAGTTCGCATTGTCTGTGATAATTTTGGCTATCACCTTGTGCAACAGGGGGAACGGGGGGAATGCGTAAAGTAGGGGGCCGTGCCAATTGTGGAGGAATGCATCCCCTTGTGAGGCAGTTCCTACACCCCCTCTGGAGCAGTAGCGTTCGCACGCTCTGTTCTCCTCTGAGGCAAAAAGGTCCACATCCCGCTGGCCCCATAGTTGAAAAAGGTACTGGGTCACTGAGGTCGAGAGTTTCCACTCGTGTTGGAGATGGATGTAGCGACTGAGGGAGTCTGCTAGAGAGTTGTCTGTGCCAGCAATATGAATTGCAGTGAGGTGGATTCCCCTGCGGATAGTCCAGTCGAGCAATTGTAGGGTAAGGTTGACCAACTTCGTAGAGCGGGTACCCCCCTGCTTGTTGATGTGCCACAGTATGGTGGTGTTGTCTGTCAGAACTTGAACGTGTCGGTTGGAAAGCTCGGGCTCGAATGCTAGCAGGGCTTTTCTGACCGCTTCGAGTTCTAAGAAGTTGATGTGATTTTTTGCCTCCAATGCTGACCATCGGTCCGGGATCTGGAGGGGGCCGCAGTGGGCTCCCCATCCTATGGTAGAGGCATCTGTGGTAAGGACCCGTGAAGGCGGTGTTGGATGAAAAGGGACTCCGTTGAGAAGGTGGCTGAGCTTTGTCCACCACTGAAGGTAGTGAGCTATATGTTTCGGAAGTTTGAGGAAATGTAGCTTGGGGTTGCGTAGTCTGTCGAAGTGGCGAAGAAACCAGAGTTGCAGATGTCGCATTCTGAACCTGGCCCATTCGACTACGGACACGGTTGATGCCATATAGCCGAGTAGACGTTGAATGGAGTGTGCCGAAGTGCGGGTGGTTGACATCATGATTAGTGCTTTTCTTATTAATAGACGGGATCGCTCGTGTGGAAGGTAAGCCCTTGCGGACAGCGAATCGAGTCGAGCTCCTATGAAAGTTATTGATTGGGTCGGCTGCAGAACAGATTTTTCGTGGTTCACACATAGGCCAAGGTCGTTGAGTAGAGAGATAGTGAGTGAGATGTGGCTTTGGAGATGTTGTTTGGAGTCTGAAACGAGGAGCCAATCGTCCAGATACGGGTAGACCTCGACGCCGAGTAGGCGGAGGTGTGCGCAGACAACGGCCATACACTTGGTGAACACTCTCGGGGCAGTTGTGAGGCCGAAGGGCAGTACGCAGAATTGGTAGACGTCTGTGCCGATGGCGAAGCGTAGAAAATGACGACAGGATTTGTGGATGGTAATATGAAAATACGCGTCCTTGAGATCGACGACAGCGAACCAAGCGTTTTTCCTCAAGAATTGTAGAGTGGTGCTTAAGGTTGTCATTTTGAATTTTTGGGGGCGTATGAAAGTATTGATGTCTCTTAAGTCCAATACGGGTCTGAGACCCCCGTCTCGTTTCGGTACTGTGAAATAGCGAGAGAAGAAACCTCTTGTTGCTAAATGTTTGGGGATTCGCTCGATTGCTCCCTTGTGTAGAAGTGTTAAAGTTTCTTGGATGAGTACTTCCGATGGTGTTGTATGCTTTACAGTACCGACAGGAGGGAAGGTCTCGAAGTCGATTTTGTATCCTGTTAGGACGATGTCTAAGACCCATGAGTCTGTGGTAATTTTTTCCCATGCGTGAAAAAATGGAGCGAGCCGGTTTTGGAAAAGGTGGTATTGGGTGTCTGGTATGGCGTCAAAAACGACGTTTAGAGAAACTATTCCCCTTTTTCTGTGATCTAAATTTATTTTGGGGGGTAGTCGTCTTTCTTTGGAAAGTTTGTGAGGATTGGAATCTTGGTGTCCTGTTGAAAGATTGCCTCTGTGCATATGGTTGGTACTGGCGAGACCAGCAGCGAGGCTTTTGAGATTGTTGTTGTTGGTGCTGTTGTGGGCCGAGGCCCATCTTTTTGGCAGTTATTCTTGCTTTTTGGACATTGTCCATTTGCTCATCAGTCTTTGAATTGAAAAGACCATCCCCATTGAAGGGGAGGCTTTTGATTCGTGATCGGGCTTCTGGTGTGAGGCCAGCGGACCTAAGCCATCTGTGGCGACGGAGAGCTACTGCATTTGTCATGAGCTTAGAGTAGCAATCCGCTTGATGTCGAGTAGAGTTGGTTTGGAGTCTGGAAAGTTTAGAGGCTTGAGCCTGAAAAACTCGCGCTAGCTCTCTCTGGTCCTCTGGTAAATAGTCACATAGGGACCCAATTTTGTCCCAAAGGAACAACTGATAACGTGCCATAAGTGCCTGGTAATTCGTAACTCGAAGACCTAGGGCTGAAGCGGAATAAGCACGACGGCCCATAAAATCTAGTCTGCGCCCTTCCTCATCGACTGGAGAGGAGTGTACTTTCTGAGACCTGGAGTGCGAGGATTCCACAATTATAGAATTGGGTTAGGGGTGTGAGAATAGAAAGTCAACATCCTTATTCTGAACCCGGTACATGGATTCGAGTCTGCGTGATGTAGGTGAGATAAGTGAAGGGGACGCCCATGTTTGTTTTAAAGTTTGTAGCAAAATAGGCGAAAACGGGATCTCTATTGGAGTCGATGCTTCTGAATACACAGCATCGAAGAATGGGTCCTGTATCTGTTCTTGATGCTGTTGAGCCTCGACACCTAGGGCAGTAGGCATGTAGAGAATTTGTTTTGAAAAGGAACCCATGTCTTCTGATGGTGAGGGACGATCTTTTGGACCAACTTCATCATCGGGAGAGGGTAACGATGGTGGCAGAGTCGATGTGGATGAATCTGATTGAAACCCTTCCTGGGAAGCTTGGTCGGTGTGCAGTGCAGGATATGCTTCCTCCTGGGTTTGTGGAGGTAGAGATATAGAACGTGGAGGTATAGGAGGCAAGGACAAGTCCTGAGTAGGTGGATGGTGAGATCCGTGTCTATCTAGGTAGGGATCAGGATCAGGATCCCTATCGTAGTAAGCATAATCTCTGGCGTAGCGATATTCTGAATATCGGTCCCTGTCTCGGGGCGGCGATCGAGATCGACCCCTGAAGTCGTCGTAGTAGTACTGTGGGTAATGCTCTCTGTATGGTGAGGAGGAGCGATATCTCAAGAGTGGTCTTGGAGAACGCTGATGTCGACGGTAGGATTAGGAGGAGGGTTGCATTATGCCTGTGTTTGCTGGCCTCGAGCATTCCCTATCAGGGGTCGGGCGTTGAGGAGAAAGCTGTGTAGGGCCCTGATTGGTTGAGGGTGGCCTGGCTAAAGATGCAGTACTCGAAGTCCTCCTAGGAGGAGGAGGAGGCCTCTGAGGTAAGGACGAAGGTTCTCTGATCTCGCCTTCTGATGGAGTCGAGAGTAGATCAGTGACCAGGCGGTCAGCCAGGTTTGAACTCTCTTTAGCTGGTGGCGGGTGTGGCGCTGCCGACAAACCCCATGATGGAAGTGGGCGTTTCTTCTTCTTTTTAGGCTGGGAGTCAGGAGGAGATCTCGGCTTCTTTGCCTTTTTGGAGAGTTTTTTAGCCGTAGATACCGAGGGAGCTGTAGATGTCGAAGCTTTCGGTATCGATACGGAAGATGACGCCATTGGTGAATCTCTGGGATTAGGCGTGTCGACGGATAGTAGCGTTCTTTTCCACAGTTCGGCTTTTAGGCGGTCGGATATGTGTCTTCTGGTTTGTTTGGAGAAGGCCTGGCAATGGTGACAGGCTTCTATAACATGGGCCTCTCCAAGGCAGAGGACACAAAGGGAGTGGCCGTCTGCCGCGGGAAGCTTAGTGCCGCAGCGGACACACTTTCTGAACGGGGCTCTAAGGGCCATACAACGTTGAGAAGAGAGAATATAATAAGAAGTTAATTAGTAGAGAGTAAAAGAAAAAGTTAAGAAAAAATAGTATTAACGAAGGATTCTTTTTTTTTTAGGAAAGAGATATAGAATGTAAGAAGAATTAAGAGAAAGAGGGGGGGAAAGCTCAGCTACAAGTTTTCGTTTAAATCACGAGGAGGATCCTTCCGACGAAGCTAGCAGGTAAGCGGTCGCAAAGGAACTGAGGGGAAGGCGGGAACGGGTGGAGACATGCGCAGTGGACGGTGGGGGAGGGGTTCCCGCCTTCTAAACGGTTTTTTACTCAGCTACTGATCCTTTCCGAAGCACAGCTCAGTGCAAGCGCAGAGCCCATAGTGTGATGCACAGAGACCACGAGGAAGAAACAAGTGTTTCTACTCATTTATGGGGTTAATTTAGGAAGCACTAACATCACATTGCACTAGCAGTGGGTCCCACTGGATCAACAGAATGTCCAGGAACACCGCATTGGATACTGCCTTATATTTTCACTGGCAAAAGTTTACCTAGTCTGCTGTTTTGGCAGAAGGAAGCCCAGACCAAAAAATGAAGTCCAGAGGCAGTACACATACTTCACTAAAGAATAAAGGAAGGAAGTCAACAGGAAGTAAGAACACTTCCTGGATTTAGGCAGGGGCCATCTGTACCCTGCCAGTTCTTTCACTGCCATCAACTGGCACTTAGCCCTTTCAGTGAGCTGAGATTGTGTGGCTTGGTTGTACACAGCAGGGTCTAACCAGAGAGAAGAGAAAAGACTTTAGTCCATCTCTTGCCTATAAAAGGCAGCATGCCTGTCTGGGAGATGCTGTTCAATTTCCACCACCCACTTTGATTTGTTTAAGAACATAGGACATTGCCTCATACCAAGTAGGACTACGCATCTATCTAGCTCAGTATCGTCTCCACTGACAACAGCAATGTAGATACCACTGGAACAGCTCTCCAGGGATTCTAACAAGAGGTGTTTAATAGCCCTACCTGCAAATGCTGGAGACTGGACCTTATATATGCAAAGTATGTGCTCTACTTTTAAACTTCAGCCTTTTTAAGGATGACACAAATCCTTCCTTTCTAGAAAGCTATCTACAGAATTTTATTGTTTATTTATTGTATTTACATCCCGCCTTTTTGCCTCCAAGAAACCCAAGGCGGCGAACATAATCCTCCTCTCCATTTTATCCAAACAATAATCCTGTGATGTAGGTTGGGCTGAGAGTCTGTGGGTTTCCACGGCTGAGTGGGGACTAGAACCAGGATCTCCCGCTTCCCAGTCCAACATTTTAGCCACTACACCACGCTGGCACATGTTCCGTAACCACATTTCATAGGATCATTTTAGACTGTTTTGTATACACATACACACCTCTAACATGCCAGAGAAGAAGCAAGGCAAGAGGCTTCTTTCAGACATGTTAGCTTTGTATTCTGGAGATTAAGATCTGAGAAACTCATTCAACTATCTGATCCTCACCTGTAATCTAATATGGTACAGCAGAAATCCAGCTGTTGATCATGCAGCCTGAGCATAAGAAATCAATCAGGAAGGACACGTACATCGGCATTGTTATAGTTATACAGCATACCTGGGTGTGTGCCCAGGATCTTTAGATCTTCCCCAATGCCATCACCTGCACTGCTTCTTCCCACCCAGCTCAGTAACCTTGCGGTTACTAGAACTTAGGATTCACTCCCTTAGCAGACCAATACGAAGTGTATCATGAAGGTGCCAGGATTTAAAATTAGAGGGGAGACGGTCACCTTTCCTTCCACAGTGTGCTCATTGTGTGCGTTTTTCTCTCTCCCCTTTTCTACTCTTACGTGCCCATAGCTGGGAGCTTGCGTGCAATGAAATTTTGAGGAGGGGGGAGAAAGGACAGGAAGAGCTGTGATATTTCACACAGCATCTGATTTTAATGCCCCAAACTGGAATCACTGGCTTCTGCAGAAGTTCATCAGCTTCAGAACAGCATAGGATTTAATCTGCCTCTACAAATTTCTTTTCTCCCCTTCCACTTGAATTTCTCCCATGCAGCTGCATGTGGCATTTTATAACAAAAGGAGGATTAGTACTATGTGACACCATGATCCAGGAAATGCTGGGGCTTTTTAGAAAGCATGACAATTTCCTCAGCTACCTCACCTCATAAAGTTAATTTAACTATATGAAACCTTCGAGACCCTACTCAAAGGAGCCATTTGGCTTGGGCAATACTTTCTCGATCCCCTCCACTTCCAATCACCATTCTTGTTTTTCTCTTCTTCCCTCCCCTATCCTGGTCTTTCTTTCTCTTCCTAAGTACATCCAAAACACATCTTGGGGAATTCTCAAGAGGGGAGGATAACGGGAAGAGTAGTTCTGAACTGTATTTGACTTTATACCAACAGAAGAGAGGATGTGTTTTTCTCCTTCTCCTCTTCACCCAGGTCTTTGAAAGAAGTGGGTTTACATGGTTGCTGAGAAAGGAATCCAGACTGTTTTGTCAGTTGCTCTTATCCAGCAATAGAAAGGGTTAGTGGAAGAGCATATTCTTGGTATGCAGAAGATCCCAGGTTAAATCCCCAGGGAAAGAACTCCTGCCTGAAACCCTGGGACCCACTGCAGGTCAGTGTGGATAATACTGGGCTGGATAAACCAAGGCTCTGACACAATATTACACAACTTTCTATAAATGGAAAGCTTTTTATAAAAAATAAAAATATAGCAGTTAAATTTTTGGAAGTACAAGAAAGATAAATACTGCTCACATACAATCCCATGTACGTCTACTCAGAAATAAGTCCCATTACGTTCAACGAGTCTTGCTCACAAGAAAGTGTGCACAAGATTCCAGCACAAGTTACATTTATTGGGGGTGGGGGTGGGGTTGCAGCCTGATGTTCTGCCTGTTTATTCAGAAATTAAGTCCAGAGTTGTGAGGGTGGTACTACAGGTTTAATAAACTTCCCAGCCAATTCCACTAATTCTGCCCAACCCTGCTTGCTTTATTATTTCTGTTTTCTTCTTTTCTTTTTAGGTGGACTTTAGCTTCATTGGTGAGGGAAAGGCACTTAGTACATGCTCAAAGTTTATCCATAACTTAGCCCTAATTTTGAAAACAGACTCCTTGGCTGAATCCTGGTGAGTTCCTGGCAAAAATTAAGTTATGGGAAGGAGGAGAGAAGGAGATCTTGCACATAACGATGAGGAGGTAGAGGAGAGTTGCACAAAACAAAGGCAAAACATCTGTTTTTATAGAGAGTTGCTGGAGAAAAGAAGGAGAAGGCATTGTTGTGTAGAGGGGAACAGGGAGAGGGAATCTGTAAGTGCTCAGTGGTAAGGGGAAAGCATTCTGCATATGCTCAGAGGCACCCTTTATTTCACTGTTTCACTGGTGAAATGGAAATAAATTCTAGTAATTCTCAATTTCCATGCATGTGTGTGTGAGAGCGCACACATACGCATATGTGATCGACTTCAAACAAAATCTGACGCCCAAACAGAACCAGGCAGATATTATGACAAATTTTGATTTAGTTCCTCCAAATTTCTACAGGAGCAGGGAGGGAGTGTGTTTGAATAACTGAGAGCTCCACCTTCTAATCCTACGGTACATTTTACGATGGGCTCCAATCATTGTGCTTTGGGGGATGATAAATATGGGTCCATGAGACAGCCATTCTTCCAATGCCACCACACTTCATTATGAACAAGACTTAAACTGGATTTCAAGCATATTAATTCCCTAGCCCCTGCTCCTATCCTTCTGAAACTTTGCAGGAATCTTGCCTGGGGACACCTCTATAACCTGTGACATTTTTGTAGAAAGTTATCAATCAAGCCATGGGTGTGGAGAAGAAGAAGGGAAGGGGAAAGAAATCACCCTCCTCAAACTGGAGAACTTCCCTACTACATGAACTGCTGCACCTATTCTTCTGAAACTTTGCTGGGAGGTTTGAGCAAGTTTTCCCAAATTCACACAACTTTCCTCCATAGACTAAAGTAAGGCTGATCATTCTACGGAGGAAATTTGCACAAATCAAGATTGAAATGAACATGCTTGACAATTTACTAATATTTTCAGCAACAGATGCTCACATTTGAACCTTCAAACAGGGCAAGCTCACATGTTTTGCAAGCAAAACCAAAGTTCTCATATATCCCTAGTTGCAGCCAATGTTAGCCAAAGACAAAGGAATGTTCTTCAAACTATTTATATATTATATTTCTATACCTCTCAACAGCTGAAGCTGTCTAAACTAAGAGAAGCAGGATTGAAAAGAAGCCATATAAATTTCATTTCAAGATATTCACCCAAACGTAAGGGCAAGTTACATCCTTGCATACAATAAAAAGGTATCTTAAATCTCACCCCAGCCACCCCCAGAAAGTTGTATGAAAGATTTCCACAGAAATACTGAAGTGAGAATGCAAATTATCTTTCCATCTCTGTGGTTACTTAGTCAAAAAATACCTTTACTTATTAAAATGTTTTTAAACCACCTTTCATTGTAACAGATACCAGGGCATTTTATTCTTAAAACAATACGCAATATAATAAACATTAAAAGACATAAAATATAAACAGAAGAGCCTCCCCCGATTATTTTTTGCCAACGCCCCACTAGTAAAGGGAGAGATGTATCTGCAGATATTTGGGTCCCAAAGCTATTTATGATGTTCAGCAAATAGGCAAGCAGCACAGCTCCTTCAGAATCAGTGTAATAGGAGTGTGCCTGGCTGTACCTGTTACAATCCTGGCCACCACATTCTGCACTAGCTGAAGCTTTGGGAAGTCTTCAAGGGCAGTCCCACATATAACACATTATATTGATCCAATCAGCTTACCAGAGCATGCAATGTTACCTTCTGGAACAGACCCTGCAGGTAGGAGCAGAACAGCTGTGGTCTGTGCCTCTCAGCCCTAACACAGAGTTGGTCCAGAAGGATATGATGGTTGAAAAGCCAATGAGAGATTAAGGAGAACTGACAGGGCCACATTCCCGCTGTCTCTGTCCTGACTGAGGTCAACCATCAGGGACCAATGCTTAAGTTGGTGCCAAAACTAGGCTGGAAACCAGACTGAAATGGGTCTAGATAATCTGTTTCATCCAAGAGTGCTTGGAGTTGAACTGCTACTACCTGCCTGGCTACCTTGTCTGAAAAGTATACATCTGAGACCAGTTGATCATTTTAAATGAAGTTTTGGGTCCAGATAGAGTTTTGAAAGGACAGACAGGACAACTCCCTCCTTCAAGATGCCGGAGTCCACTTCCTTTCTCATGGAGGCATTAATTGCCTCATGGTGCCACCTAGTCAATCTCCTTTGGGTAGATATGACTGAGAAAGGCAAGGTTCAAGTATTCATGTAATCAACTGAAACTTCCCTACCCCACCCCCACATTGTCTACCTCCTCAGGACTCTGTAACTGAAACTGGCCCCAAATAGACTAGATGGTACACAAGGTGCCTTCACAGAAACTGTTCCAACTGTAGTGTCAAGGTCCAAATGGATAAGAATAAGTATCTCAAGTGTTTCAAACATGCACACCAGATATCTAAGAGTTCTAATGTATCTATTACAGCAGGGGTGGGCATCTTTGTAGGCTCAAGGGACCAATTTTGACCTCCCAAGGGGATAGAAAAGAAACTACTTTGTTGCCATTACTGCTGTAAAGCTGGCCTGATCTTGTGCTTGGTCATATCTAATGCAAGACTTTTACCACTTCTGTTCTAGTCAACTCCCTGCCTATTTCATCACCCTCAGCTCCCCAGTAAACAATGAGCCTTGGGGGAAGAGAGACTCGATTCGATGGATCGAAGAGACAGTCAGCGCCTCCCTGCCAGAGGGGTTAGTGCCAGTTGCCTTGAAAGAGGTACTTATTAAAAGCCTTAAAATCCCCCAAGTCAAAATAGGTTTTAACAAGCCCGGGCCCAGACAATAATATCACTTTTGGGCATGATCTTGAAGATATTCCAGTTGCTTTTGTAGAAAACAGATTATATAGATTCATTTAGACTCCTGGGTTTGATACTGAAACAGCCTTGGCCACTGAGATGGATAAGCTTCAGCAGAGAAGAGACAGGAAGTGCAGTGCTATTGATACTTTATTTCTCTATGGCTTTTGATACCATTGTTCATGGTATCTTATTGGATTGCCTTTGCAGACTGGATGTTAAAAGGCACAGTGATACAGCGGTTCTGCTACTACCTGCAAGGTTGGTTTCAGGAAGTGGCATTATGGTTTCCCCCCACCCCTCAACCTTATGGCATTTGAGCTATGGAGTCCCACAAATGTTCCAACAAGGACCCATGTTCTTTAACATCTATAAGAAGCCACTAAGTGACAAGGTTTAAACTGCAGCCCGATATACCTTTTCAAGTGATAGCACAACAAGGAGGCCCTGATATCAGTGAACCAGCAGGTTGGTATGGGAGAATGTACTCCCTCAGGCAATCAGGTCCCAAGTTGTTTAAAGCCTTAGATGCCAATAATATTACTTTGAATCTGGCCCAGTGATATATTGGCAGCTGGTGCAGTTCTCTAAGTAAAGGCATAATATACTCAACAGTAGGCTGCCTCACTCAGCAATCTGCCAAATTGTGCACTAGCTACAGTTACATAGAGTGTAATCCAATCTTGAGGTTACAAATGCACTGTTTTGTCTTGTTGGACTGACTGCATATAACCCACTCTGGGAGATTTCTTGGCTAAGAAATAGGACAAAATATTTTAATAAAAATAAATGAATGGTTTACAGTGGTCAGATTATCCCTATCCAGGAACAGGTGTAGCTGGCATATCCACTGAAGCTGACAAAAGGCAATCCTAGTCACCAAGTCCACCTGGGCCTCCAGTGACAAGCGACGTTTTAAAGATTACCAGCAGTCTACGAACCTTATCCTTCAGAGCGAGTGAAACCCTACCCAGAACAGGTAACCTAATTCCCAGACATAGGGACAGCCCACCTCCAGTGTCTCCATCTTGTCAGAATTCAGCTCCAACTTATTGTCTCTCCTCCAGTCCACCACAATTTCCAGGCACTGAACTGTACTTACAATTCCAACACATATATGAACTACTGTGTAAGGCTCCACTGTAGCTTCCTTTGTCTTCTCCCTCCTCTGCTGCTCTCCTCTGAAAGTAATGACTTAATCCATGTGATTGGGTACCTTGTGCCTCAAAACAAAAGCCAAGTGCTTCCTGAATCCCAAGAAACGCATAGCCTTTCAGCTCTACTTCTGAGCAATCAGCAGTGGCTTTCCAAAGGCTATTAAGTACAAGAGACAGGGCATCCTGGCATGTAGAATATATGGCCTTGTCTGAGAAAACTAAGTTCATTTTCTACTCAAGCCAGAACATTTCCCAGTGCTATGCCTTTTACAACCTACCACCTGCCTTACATTACCAAGTCAATATTTTAAGGACACTTTGTTAAAACTATGTACAAATACATAGGGGAAAATGTTCTTGTAGTAAATTCTTCAAGAACACACAAGACTCATTTAAAATTACAAACAATTCATGTGTGTTGAAGGACACAAGTCACCTGCCATTATGAAATCCTTCTTAAGTCATTGTGGCAAGTGGATGTAAGGGATCTACATTTATCTGAACCTCTATTCCTCTGAGTGGCACTCTAAGCAATCAAAATATACAATCTGTGCATGTGCAATTGTAATTCTAGAACATTTTATAACTTTTGAAGTGTAATGCACTCTTGCCATGCTCTTTAACTAACATAAACTCATAGGAATCAGACCAATGGTCCATCTAGTCCAGCATTTTTTCTCCTGCACTAACCAGCCAGATGCATCCAGAAAGCTAATAAGCAGTTCAGGAAAGCAAAAGCCCTCCCATTTTCCAAATACCACACACCTCCATACCTCCCCTATCCGTTCATACTCTCAAAGAACTCCAAATGGCTAGAGAGGGAAGATTTCCCTTTGCAGAATCCATAGTAATTCTTCGCTCAGCAAGAGTTGTTCTAAATACTTAATTCTATTTTATCTTTAAGGTTTTCCATCACTTTACCTAAAACAGATGATAACCAGGCTTTAACTTCCTGGATCCAACCTTGTTTGTTTTGTTTTCATTGGCTACTTCTTCAGCAAGACAGATTTTAAATGACAAGTTGATTTTTTTAATAGGATCTATTTTATATCTGCCCCTTAAAAACTCCTGGGTGAGTGCCATCCAGACCCAGTGAATTGCACATTTAATTTGTCTATAAGCCCTAGAACTGTGCCTCCTTTTTCCTTTTGTGTTATGTTTTTTAGAGTGTAAACTGGCTGGCAGGGACTGTCATGTTGATAAACTGTCTGGAAGCCTTCTTGGATGAAAAGCAGGGTAAAAATTTTTAAATAAATAAAATCTCACTACCTCAATTATTTGGACCCCCTGAAAAAGAGTCATTTCAACCATGGGTATCTGTTCTACAACTTCTGCAATTAAGACACAAATAATTCATTCACCCTCTCTTTAAAAACATTATCATATGCTTCAAATGCCTGGAAGTAGATGGCAGTCTTACCCTGATGCCAAAAGGATGACAATGCTGATGCCAGGTGGACCTCAGTGGGGAGAGCGTTCCACAATCTTAAAGATGCCTCCAAAAAGCCCTTTCCCTTGTTGCCACCCTCCAAACCTCCATCAGAGGAGGGACCTGGGAAAGGGCCTCAGATGATCGTTGGAGAGCCTTTCCAACCTGTACATTACATCAGGAATTTCAGTCCTGTGACATGTCAGGCTTTATAGGTCAAAACCAGTTCCTTGAATTGGGCTCAGAAATATACAGATAGCCAATGCAAGCAGGCCAGGATTGTTATGTTATGTTCAGCCCTTCTGTCACTGTAATCAATCTGGCTGCCTCATTTTGCACAAGCTGCTAAATGACTTTAGGGACATTGAATGGGTGCTGATCAAATTTGCAAATAACATGAAACTAGGAGGGATTGCTAATACCATAGAAGACAATCAAAATTCAAAACAATCTTAACAAATTGTAATGCTGGGCTGAAACCAACAAGTTGAAGTTCAACAGAAGTATAATGCATTTAGATACACACAAAAAGAAGAAAGGCACAAGTATTGTAAGGAAAACACCTGGCTTAGTCAGTGCATATGAAAATGATTTAGTTGTCTCAGTGGATCACAAGCTCAGCATGAGCCAACAGTGTGATGTGGCTGATGAAAACCCTAATGCAATCTTAGGCTGCATCAATGGAAGCATGTCCAGATCGTGGTAACAGTGTCACTCTATTTTGCACTCGTCAGGCCACATTTGAAGTACCATGTCCAGTTCTTACAGACACGTTTTAAGAACATCACTGACATGTCCAGAGGTGGCAACCAGGATGGTGAGGGGTCTGGAAACCAAGTCCTATGAGGAATGTCTCTATTGACAGAAGCAGTTCTTTTGGTGGTAGGCAAAATAGACTTTCACACATTTTCCTTTGTAATAATATTTTATTCCTATGCAATTCACACATTTTCAATTACAGAAGAAAATCCTTTACAATATTTGGGTGAGTCTTCCAAAATCTAAATCCAGCAATACAAAAAGAGGTGGAAAAAGCACATTTAAAGATTTCACAAAAATGCTACATATAAACTTTGTTTCATCAATTATATAAGAAACATAGGATGCATAGGTTGGAATCTCCTTTACAATCTCTGTACAGATGCAATGGCCCCATTCAGATAATCAAATCCTAGTTTGATAAAATTAACAGCATTGCGGCCTTCTCAGAAATGGGTGTTATGCCAGAGATAGCTCAAACTGTAGAAGAGATGGACTGGCTTCTTCCCACAGATATCCAAGGAGAGTCCATCCCATTGATTTTAGGAGGTGTTCAGTGGTGGCCCCTAAATTATGGAACGATCTCCCCGATGAGGCTCACCTGGCGCCAATGTTATCTTTTCGGTGCCAGGTCATGACTTTTCTCTTCTCCCAGGCATTTAACAGCATATGCTGAGTTTTTCAACTGACCCCAGAATAGTTGTTTTTAAATGGATATTGTCTGTTTTTGTTTGTATGTTATGCTTTTTATGGTTTTTAATTTTGTCTATTTCTTTTTAATGTTCACTATTTTAAACTTTTGTAAACCGCCCAGAGAGCTTCAGCTATGGGGTGGTATATAAATGTAATAAATCATCATCATAATTATTATAATTATTATTATTTGTGGACCTACATGTAGTGCCTTAGGTCCTACTTTGATTGTCACTTTACTTAAATGGGGAAACAAGCCAGGAAAGCAGCAGATAACCATAACTACTTGCTATGATCAAACCAGGAAACTATGGTTAATTTTTTTGATTATTTAAATATTGATGACTTACAAATTAGCCAGAAGTTGAAGCCATGGTTTAAACTTAGCTTACAAATACAGGCTTGTTTGCAAGCCATTAACCACATCATTCCCAGTTCAGACATAACAGGAAGCAAATTAACTGCTACTTCATGGTTTGTCTCCCCGCGTTGTGAAGGAAGGTCAGAAATGAGAGCAAAGGAGCTCCATGTGGGTATACAAGAAGCTTATGCATATCCTGGCTCATTAACTCAGGATTTGATCATCCAAACACCAAATCCAGTAGCTTGGAACCTAATTTCCATTCTGTGAAAATAAACAGATCTATTCATAAAATAGAACTTTCCTGCCTACCTCTTTCTTCTCCAGCTCCTGTACAACTCAGAACTCTGTTCCTGAGGTTGAGGGACCCTCTGTAACAGAATGAAATGTGACACAGAGGAAGGTAAAGTAGATGAAAAGGGACCCCACCTTGTGCAAGTGGAAATGCCTTCTATTCAAGCACCACCACCGTTGGATTTAAGCCAATGTTTTGCATTACAACTCAAGTTCATTCTTGCTTTCAAGTTCAAAAGGTCATTCAAATCTCAGAAGACATACAGATCAATATTCATTTGAAATTGCATTATCTGAGCAACAGCATCTCTGCTTATTCATCTTTCACATAGTTACAGTGCATGTAAATGCTACCAGTATACAACCAGACTATGTTTTGCTTCAAATACCATTAAACACACTCTATTTAAACTCCAGTATCTTCGTGTAGTCCCAATAATACACTTTACAAAACATTAGCTGCTACTATATGCTAACTTTGTATTACATATTTTATTTATTACGAAAATTACAATAGATACTACAGAGTACCAGAGTCTACAATATGCTAAAACATTTGTTGTTTATTCGTTCAGTCGCTTCCGACTCTTCGTGACTTCATGGATCAGCCCACGCCAGAGCTTTCTGTCAGCTGTCGCCACCCCTAGCTCCCCCAAGGTCAAGTCTGTCACCTCCAGAATATCATCCATCCATCTTGCCCTTGGTCGGCCCCTCTTCCTTTTGCCTTCCACTTTCCCTAGCATCAGCATCTTCTCCAGGGTGTCCTGTCTTCTCATTATGTGGCCAAAGTACTTCAGTTTTGCCTTTAATACCATTCCCTCAAGTGAGCAGTCTGGCTTTATTTCCTGGAGTATGGACTGGTTTGATCTTCTTGCAGTGCAAGGCACTCTCAGAATTTTCCTCCAACACCACAGTTCAAAAGCATCTATCTTCCTTCTCTCAGAAAACCAAGAAGGCAAGATGGCTGTCTGCTGAAACACTGGAAGTAGCCCAAAAAAGAAGGAAAGCAAAAGGCAACAGTGATAGGGGGAGATATGCCCAATTAAGTGCAAAATTCCAGAGGTTAGCCAGAAGAGATAAGGAATTATTTTTAAACAAGCAATGTGCGGAAGTGGAAGAAGACAATAGAATAGGAAGGACAAGAGACCTCTTCCAGAAAATTAGAAACATCGGAGGTAAATTCCAGGCAAAAATGGGTATGATCAAAAACAAAGATAGCAAGGACCTAACAGAAACAGAAGAGATCAAGAAAAGGTGGCAAGAATATATGGAAGATCTGTATAGGAAGGATAATAATATCGGGGATAGCTCAGACAGTGTGGTCAGTGAGTTAGAGCCAGACATCCTGAAGAGTGAGGTTGAATGGGCCTTAAGAAGCATTGCTAATAACAAGGCAGCAGGAGACGACGGTATCCCAGCTGAACTGTTTAAAATATTGCAAGATGATGCTGTCAAGGTGATACATGCCATATGCCAGCAAATTTGGAAAACACAAGAATGGCCATCAGACTGGAAAAAATCAACTTATACCCCCATACCAAAAAAAGGGAAACACTAAAGAATGTTCAAACTATCGGACAGTGGCACTATTTCACATGCCAGCAAGGTAATGCTCAAGATCCTGCAAGGTAGACTCCAGCAATTCATGGAGCGAGAATTGCCAGATGTACAAGCTGGGTTTAGAAAAGGAAGAGGAACTAGAGACCAAATTGCCAATATCCGCTGGATAATGGAGAAAGCCAGGGAGTTCCAGAAAAACATCTATTTCTGTTTTATTGACTATTCTAAAGCCTTTGACTGTGTGGATCATAACAAACTGTGGCAAGTTCTTGGTGGTATGGGGATACCAAGTCATCTTGTCTGCCTCCTGAGGAATCTGTATAATGAACAAGTAGCAATGGTAAGAACAGACCACGGAACAACGGACTGGTTTAAGATTGGGAAAGGAGTACGGCAGGGTTGTATACTCTCACCTTACCTATTCAACTTGTACGCAGAACACATCATGCGACGTGCTGGGCTTGACGAATCCAAGGCTGGAGTTAAAATCGCAGGAAGAAACATTAACAATCTCAGATATGCAGATGACACCACTTTGATGGCTGAAAGCGAGGAAGAGCTGAAGAGCCTTATGACAAAGGTGAAAGAAGAAAGTGCAAAAGCTGGGTTGCAGTTAAACCTCAAAAAAACTAGGGGTGTGCACGGACCCCCCGCTCCGCTTCACTTGCAGATCCGCCATTTTTCGGAGCGGGTCGCTCCGCCCCGCCCCCGCTCCGCCCACTTCCGCTCCGCTCCGCTCGGAGCTCCGGATCGGATCCGGAGCTCCGTTTTTGCCCCCCCATAGGCTTGCATTGAAAGCTAAAAAAGTAAACAACTTTTTTTCCGTTGAAGTTAGAAACCTCACGTTTGGCACCATGACACCTCATGGGCGTATACACACACACGCCAAGTTTCAAGGCAATCCCATCATCCCCTGATTTTTGGCGAATTTTTGAAAATCGGGCACCCCATTCACACCCCTTGGGATAGCTCCGTCAATTTGCATGTTAGAAACCTCAAACTCGGCACCAGGGCAGCTTATCCATGTGTCCACATGCACGCCAAGTTGCAAGCAAATCCCATCATCCCCTGATTTTTGGCGCGGCTCTACCCTCTAACGCACCTCCCATAACCCTAATTCACACCCCTTTAGATAGCTCCGTCAATTTGCACGTTAGAAACCTCAAACTCAGCACCATGATAGCTTATCCACGTGTCCACATGCACGCCAAGTTTCAAGGCAATCCCATCATCCCCTGATTTTTGGGGAATTTATGAAAATCGGGCACCCCATTCACACCCCTTGGGATAGCTCCGTCAATTTGCATGTTAGAAACCTCAAACTCGGCACCAGGGCAGCTTATCCATGTGTCCACATGCACGCCAAGTTGCAAGCAAATCCCATCATCCCCTGATTTTTGGCATGGCTTAACTCACCCCAAATTGTCCCATTCTACAACTACGTCAATTTGCACGTTAGAAACCTCAAACTCAGCACCATGATAGCTTATCCACGTGTCCACATGCACGCCAAGTTTCAAGGCAATCCCATCATCCCCTGATTTTTGGGGAATTTATGAAAATCGGGCACCCCATTCACACCCCTTGGGATAGCTCCGTCAATTTGCATGTTAGAAACCTCAAACTCGGCACCAGGGCAGCTTATCCATGTGTCCACATGCACGCCAAGTTGCAAGCAAATCCCATCATCCCCTGATTTTTGGCGCGGCTTAAACTTTTTAACTCACCCCAAATCAAGTCCCATTCTACAACTACGTCAATTTGCACGTTAGAAACCTATCCTTTGGTCCCATGACAGCTTACCCATGTGTCCCCATGGACACCAAGTTTCAAGGCAATCCCATCATCCCCTGATGTTAGGGGAACTTTTGAAATTTGAACACTCCAGTATGTCAGGGATTTAAAGTTGCAATTGCAGACAGCTCAATGGGGCCAGTTCCAAGGCAATCCCAACATGCCACGAGATAACCCTAAATCTTCTGGCACATTTGAAAAAGGGATTATTGAATTTGATAAAGTCTAAGTGAGCGCAGGAAGGACTTCTCCCCTTAGTCAAAGCAAGACACATACACCATCGCTGCAAGGCGGGAAGGGGAGAAGGGAGGGAAAGCAGGCAGGCAGCATGCATTGTAGTGCCGCAAGGATGGCTTGAGCACTAACGCATAGCAAACCAACCCATAAGTGGGCGCAAAGTGAGGCAAAGATGGCTGGTTGTTTCTTTCTAAGCCAGCAGTTACGCCTTGAGGGGCACAGAGGAGGACGACTGGGAGCAAGCGTGCCGGAGGGTGCTGGCCACGAACCGCAAAGCCCATCTCCCAGGCACCAGGCGGGCAGAGCAGGCGAGGAGTCAGTCCTGGCAGATGCCCCACCACAGCAGCACCCCGGGGGAGGCGGGCAGACAGGCAGGCAGGCATGGGTTGGCGGGCCCAGAAAAGCTGGTACCTTGCACAAGTAAGCCATAGATCTGTGGGGGAGTCAGTCCCAGCAGATCCAGCTACCTCACAAGGATGGCTCCCAGGCAGGCGGGCAGGCGCCTCCACTGTAGTGGCTGTGCTCAACTCGGCGGGCGCACTACAAGACGAGTTGAAGTGAGAGCTCACTTCTCAGGAAATGTAGTGGCTGTGCTACGGGAGATCGGTGGACTGCTGGAGCTTAGCTTTTTCTCTGAGGGGAAGTCCATGAGTTGAAGTGACAGCTTGCTTCTCAAAGACAGGGTTACAGCGGAAGAGGGGTGGGACGAGACCGGGGAGACAAGCTCGACCAGTGACTACTACTAATCCCCACATCCTGGAGGACCACAGCATCCCACACAAAGTGGCTGTGGTGAAGTCAATGGCTGTCATGAGTCGAAGTGAGTGCTGACTTCTCAGGAGGAAACTTAAACTGTCCCTAGTATGCACTAAGTGGCTGTGCTATGGGAGTTCGGTGGACTGTTGGAGTACCAGCCACAATTGGGGAAGTGAATGAGTTTCAGTGAAAGGTTGCTTCTCAAAATCAGCACACAGATCAAGGACTCCATTTGATCCCCGAGCTATCTAAAGGGTGACCCGTGGACTGCTGGAGTTTTCCTCCGGTTCCCGGTGGCTGGGATGGGTCTCGGCTTCTCAAAGCCATGGCACTGCTGCATATGCAGTGCAGCTTCTCGAAAGAGAGCTGTCCCACGGAAAAACGGTGCATTACTGGAGCTTAGCTTTTTCTCAAAGGGGAAGTCAATGAGTTGAAGTGAAAGGTTGCTTCGGAAGTCTATGGCTTTCATGAGTTTCAGTGACAGCTTGCTTCTCAAAGAGGGCGTTACAGCGGAAGAGGGGTGGGACGAGACCAGGGAGAGGAGCTCGACCAGCTGCTGCGACTAATCCTCACCCACATCCTGGAGGACCACAGCATCCGCAGTAGTGGCTGTGGTGAAGTCAATGGCTGTCATGAGTTGAAGTGAGTGCTCACTTCTCAGGAAAATTAAACTGTCCGTACACACTAAGTGGCTGTTCTATGGGCGATCGGTGGACACCTGGAGTACCACCCGCACATAGGGGAAGTCCATGAGTTGAAGTGACAGCTTGCTTCTCAAAGATAGGGTTACA
Source organism: Elgaria multicarinata webbii (assembly GCF_023053635.1). Classification (NCBI taxonomy): domain Eukaryota; kingdom Metazoa; phylum Chordata; class Lepidosauria; order Squamata; family Anguidae; genus Elgaria; species Elgaria multicarinata. The sequence continues at coordinate 12,697,273 of NC_086172.1, read as the reverse complement.
GCGGAAGAGGGGTGGGACGAGACCGGGGAGAGAAGCTCGACCAGTGGCTACTACTAATCCCCACATCCTGGAGGACCACAGCATCCCACACAAAGTGGCTGTGGTGAAGTCAACGGCTGTCATGAGTCGAAGTGAGTGCTCACTTCTCAGGAGGAAACTTAAACTGTCCCTGTGCAGTCAGTGGTTGGGGAGAGAGGCACGGCCAGCTGTGCCTCCACCGTAGGGGCTGTGCTCAAGTGTCTGAACTTGGAGTCGAAGTGAGAGCTCAAAATTGCTCCATATGAGACTGGGGAGAGAAGCTCGACCAGCTTCTGCTACTAATCCTCACCCACATCCTGGTGGAACAAAGCATCCACCGAGAAGTGGCTGTGGTGAAGTCAATGGCTGTCATGAGTTGAAGTGAGTGCTGACTTCTCAGGAGGAAACTTAAACTGTCCCTACGCACTAAGTGGCTGTGCTATGGGCGATCGGTCGACTACTGGAGTACCACCCGCACATAGGGGAAGTCCATGAGTTGAAGTGACAGCTTGCTTCTCAAAGATAGGGTTACAGCGGAAGAGGGGTGGGACGAGACCGGGGAGAGAAGCTCGACCAGTGGCTACTACTAATCCCCACATCCTGGAGGACCACAGCATCCCACACAAAGTGGCTGTGGTGAAGTCAACGGCTGTCATGAGTCGAAGTGAGTGCTCACTTCTCAGGAGGAAACTTAAACTGTCCCTGTGCAGTCAGTGGTTGGGGAGAGAGGCACGGCCAGCTGTGCCTCCACCGTAGGGGCTGTGCTCAAGTGTCTGAACTTGGAGTCGAAGTGAGAGCTCAAAATTGCTCCATATGAGACCAGGGAGAGGAGCTCGACCAGCTGCTGCGACTAATCCTCACCCACATCCTGGAGGACCACAGCATCCGCAGTAGTGGCTGTGGTGAAGTCAATGGCTGTCATGAGTTGAAGTGAGTGCTCACTTCTCAGGAGGAAACTTAAACTGTCCCTATGCACTAAGTGGCTGTGCTATGGGAGTTCGGTGGACTACTGGAGTACCAGCCGCAATTGGGGAAGTGAATGAGTTTCAGTGAAAGGTTGCTTCTCAAAATCAGCACACTGATCGGGTCACCCAGAGGTCCACAGCCTCTACGTAGTGGCTGTGCTGAAGTCAATGACTTCCATGAGTTTAAGTGAAAGGTTGCTTCTCAAAGGCGAGGACTTGCCTGTTTCATTTTCGCAGCGAGACAGGCAGCTGCAGTAACACTCACAACCACACACACAAGGACAGCTTTTGCACAGAGGCTCATGAGTTCAAGTGACAGCTTACTTCTCAAAACCATACTTCGGGATCAGGGAGTACGTCTTCCACTCCCAGGGCACTCCAAAGGGCGACCCGTGGACTGCTGGACTTTACCTCCCTCAGTTGGGGAAGTGAATGATGAGTTTAAGTGAAAGCTTGCTTCTCAAAGACGGGTTACAGCAGAAGGGGAAGAGGAAGAGGATGAGACTGAGGAGAGAGAGGTTGCATCGGAAGTCTATGGCTTTCATGAGTTTCATGAGTTGAAGTGAGTGCTCACTTCTCAGGAAAATTAAACTGTCCGTACACACTAAGTGGCTGTTCTATGGGCGATCGGTCGACTGCTGGAGTACCTCCCACACATAGGGGAAGTCCATGAGTCGAAGTGAAAGCTCACTTCTCAGATAACTTGAATTGCGAGACTGGGGAGAGACGCTCGGCCAGCTGCTGCAACTAATCCTCCTCACCCACATCCTGGTGGAACAAAGCATCCACCGAGAAGTGGCTGTGGTGAAGTCAATGGCTGTCATGAGTCGAAGTGAAAGCTCACTTCTCAGGAGGAAACTTAAACTGTCCCTATGCACTAAGTGGCTGTGATATGGGCGTTCGGTGGACTGTTGGAGTACCAGCCGCAATTGGGGAAGTCCATGAGTTGAAGTGAGTGCTCACTTCTCAGGAAAATTAAACTGTCCGTACACACAAAGTGGCTGTGGTATGGGCGATCGGTGGACACCTGGAGTACCACCCGCACATAGGGGAAGTCCATGAGTTGAAGTGACAGCTTGCTTCTCAGGAGGAAACTTAAACTGTCCCTACGCACTAAGTGGCTGTGCTATGGGCGATCGGTCGACTACTGGAGTACCACCCGCACATAGGGGAAGTCCATGAGTTGAAGTGACAGCTTGCTTCTCAAAGACAGGGTTACAGCGGAAGAGGGGTGGGACGAGACCGGGGAGAGAAGCTCGACCAGCGACTGCTACTTATCCCCACATCCTGGAGGACCACAGCATCCACAGTAGTGGCTGTGGTGAAGTCAATGGCTGTCATGAGTTGAAGTGAGTGCTCACTTCTCAGGAGGAAACTTAAACTGTCCCTGTGCAGTCAGTGGTTGGGGAGAGAGGCACGGCCAGCTGTGCCTCCACCGTAGGGGCTGTGCTCAAGTGTCTGAACTTGAAGTCGAAGTGAGAGCTCAAAATTGCTCCATATGAGACTGGGGAGAGAAGCTCGACCAGCGACTGCTACTTATCCCCACATCCTGGAGGACCACAGCATCCGCAGTAGTGGCTGTGGTGAAGTCAATGGCTGTCATGAGTTGAAGTGAGTGCTCACTTCTCAGGAGGAAACTTAAACTGTCCCTGTGCAGTCAGTGGTTGGGGAGAGAGGCACGGCCAGCTGTGCCTCCACCGTAGGGGCTGTGCTCAAGTGTCTGAACTTGAAGTCGAAGTGAGAGCTCAAAATTGCTCCATATGAGACTGGGGAGAGAAGCTCGACCAGCGACTGCTACTTATCCCCACATCCTGGAGGACCACAGCATCCGCAGTAGTGGCTGTGGTGAAGTCAATGGCTGTCATGAGTTGAAGTGAGTGCTCACTTCTCAGGAGGAAACTTAAACTGTCCCTATGCACTAAGTGGCTGTGCTATGGGCGTTCGGTGGACTGTTGGAGTACCAGCCGCAATTGGGGAAGTGAATGAGTTTCAGTGAAAGGTTGCTTCTCAAAATCAGCACACAGATCAAGGACTCCATTTGATCCCCGAGCTATCTAAAGGGCGACCCGTGGACTGCTGGAGTGTAACCTCCCTCACCCTCAATTGGGGAAGTGAATGAGTTTCAGTGAAAGGTTGCTTCTCAAAATCAGCACACTGATGGAGTCACCCAGAGGTCCACAGCCTCTATGTAGTGGCTGTGCTGAAGTCAATGACTTCCATGAGTTCAAGTGAAAGGTTGCTTCTCAAAGGCGAGGACTCGCCTGTTTGCTTCTCAAAAAACCATACTTCTGGATCAGGGAGTACGTCTTCCACTCCCAGGGCACTCCAAAGGGCGACCCGTGGACTGCTGGAGAGAGGCAGCCTGGCTAGTGGTGGTGGTGGTGCCAGGCATTGCCTTGCCCCCTGCTTGCACCTCACCTAAACGTGCAGTCAATCATGGACAAACGGTTGTAAACCGCCCAGAGAGCTTTGGCTGTGGGGCGGTATATAAATGTAATTAATTAAATAAATAAATAAATAAATAAATAAATAAATGGAGTCTTTTGGAACTGGGTGGAAAACTATCCGGATGAGTTGACTAAGCTGTACCGGACGCCACAGAAATGAAATGAACTCAAGTGCGGTGCTTTGCCCTCACAGTCAGTCACACACACGCACGGTGACAAACTCTGCCTAGTGCCTACAGAGAAAAAACCAGCCTGCCTGAACTGTAGTGTGCCTGCCAACCCAAGGAGGGGTGGAATTAAAGGGAGCCTGCCTGTCACTCCCACGAGGGCTTGAGGGTGGGGTATCCCAGCAGGGGGAGATTGCCCTTCAGAAAGACCAGCTGCTCCACCAAGTCCGGCTCCAAGCGAGAGCGGTGAGGGGTCACTATGTCGCCCGCCATAGAGAACACCCTCTCGCTTGGAACACTGGTGGGTGGGCAGCTGAGTCGATCCATGGCCACCCGCGCCAGGTCCGGCCAAATCTGAAAACGGGATGACCAGTAGGCCAGGGGGTCCATGGAGGAGTCCTCGATGGGCTCTGACAGGTAACGCTGCACGGTGGTTGCAGCGTCATCCTGGCTGGTGGCTGGGGAGGGTCTCTGCCCAAACACGGTGTGCAGAGCCTCTTCCCAATACCCCTCGCCTGTGCTGCTGCTGGGAGGGATGCAGGTGAGGCTGCTGCTGGTGCTGCTGGTGCTGCTGCGGGGAGGGGTGGCCTGCTCCTCTGCCTCACTCTGCCCCACCCTCTTGGCCCATGCCGCCCGCACTTCGCCCACCAGCGTTTCCACCCAGTGCTGCCTGCTATTTGGCCCACAAAGCCCATCCTTCACACGAGGGTCGCACATGGCTGCCAACATGTGGACCCTGTCGGTTTGGATGGGCTCCAGCCTCCGCGTCACGCCGTCCCTCAGCCTAGTCACCGCTTCGCGGACCTCGGGCTCGAAGCGCCTGCCGGTGACGGGATCCCTGTACTCCAGAAAGTCGCCCATCTGTTTCTGGAGATGCCTGCATACAGGGATCACCTGGCTGAGGAGGGCAGAGCTTTTGCTCAGGGTCTCGGTGGCGTTCAGGAACGGCTTGAGGACCGCCACCAGCTGGGACATGGCGTCCCACTGCTGCTTGCCCAGGTGGTGGACGCCCATGTCCCTGACCCTGAACAAGTCGTGGATGGCACGCTGTTGCTCCACCATCCGCTCCAGCATCAGGTAGGTGGAGTTCCAGCGTGTCACCACATCCTGCACTAGCCTGTGCTGCGGGAGATTCAACTCCTCCTGCTTCTCCCGCAGCAAGCGACTGCCCTTGACGCTGTGGTGGAAATGGCCTGCCACCTTTCTGCAGCTCTCCAGGAGGTTACGGATCCCGGACAGGGGACCGAGGTTGGGCTTGCTGCTGCCCATCCCAAGGCCATCCCTCACCACCAGGTTCAAGACGTGCGCGATGCAGCGGACGCCCTCGAATCCGCCGTCGCGCACCGCCTTCACCATGTTGGCTCCCCCGTCCGTGACCATGTAACCGCGGGTGACCTTCTGCCCAGCTAGCCACCCATCCACCATGCGGTTCATGGCCTCCGTAATCTCCCCTGCCGTGTGGGACTGGTCCATCACTTGCGTGTGGAGGAGGGCCCAGCAGTAGCCCTCCTTGCCAGTCCCTGTAGTGCTGGATCCTTCCTGCCCCACGGCTGCCCACCAGTGTGCCGTCAGGGACAGGTAAGCGTGCACTCCGCCCTCGCTGGACCAAATGTCCGAGGTGAAGTGCACCATCCGTGCCTCTGCCTGGCACAGACGACCCAGCACTAACTCCCTGCAGGAACGGTACAGGGAAGGCACCACCCGCCTGCTCAGGGTGGTGCGACACGGCAGCTTGTAGTATGGCACCACAAGCGCCATCAGCCTCTTGAAGCCTGCGTTGTCGACGAGGCTGAATGGCTGGTCGTCCAACGCCACCATCTCACCGATTGACGTGGTGATCTGGGAGGGCGTTGGAAAACGCCATCTTGTGGTTCCATACTTCCCCCACCCCATTTCCGGCAGGGTTGCCTGCCTAACCCTTGTGGGGATGGGAGATGGAGAGCTGAGACTGGAAGTGCCAGCAGCAGCAGCAGCAGCAGCAGCAGCAGCAGCCGCCGCCTTCGGCTTTCCCCTGGAACCAGTCGCCTTGCCCGCCTCTTTCCCCAGCAAGACCGACTGGTGCTGCCTCTTAAGATGCATCTTCATGCTGCTGGTTCCATAATGCCCTGTCGATGAACCCCTGCTTAGGCTGAGTTTGCAGTGGCGACAGACAGCAAAGCGGGGATCCGCTCCCAACTCAAAGTGGTCCCACACGATGCTTGTCTTTCGTTTCCGTGGTGACACCACCAATTGCCCGCCTGAGCTCTCTGGTGTTGCCACAGAAACAGGGGTGTGGGATGAGACTGGGGAGAGAGCCTCGGCCTGCTGCTGCTCCTCCTCAGCCCCCACATCCTGGAGGCCCACCGCCTCCTCCTCCTCCTCCCCCCCCTCCACTGTGCTGAGGACCTCGTCTAGGTCCATCATCGGGCTCGTGGGCTGAAAGGAGAATGAAGGAGTTGGGGATACTCCTCCTCCTCTAATGGCACTGCTGCCACGTGCCTCTTGCAAACGGGCACTTTTCCCATTCCCACCCTCAAAAAGAGAACGCCGGGCACAAGTTGCAGAAGAGAGTGGCTCTGCCTGCTGCTTGTCCTGCTTCTGTTTTGGAGCAGTCAGCCAAGGAGTTGCCCGTTTGAGTTTCACAGGAGGAGAGGAAGCCTGCTTACTGCTGGCAGACTGAGCCTTGCTGCTTTCAGCACGCCTGCTTCCTCTTTTCATGATGACTAACAAAATATTAATACTACTAATACTATGTATAAGGTACTACTAAGAATATGTATAAGAAGATATAATATGTTTAAATGTAGGGAAATGGGACAAGAACAATAAAATATACTACTACTAATATGTATGAGAATATACTAATATATATATATATATCTACTACTAAGAATATCTACAAGAATATAATAATATGTTTAAGAATATTACTAATAAATGTAGGGAAATGGGACAAGAAATGGGACAACCACTACTATAACAAGAACAAAATATGAATACTACTACTACTAATATGTATGAGAATGTATACTAATAGACTACTAAGACTATGTCAAAGAATATAATATAATATGTTTAAGAATAGGGAAATGGTGTGCGTATGCTTTCCCCAAAATGCTCAATCTGTGGCTGCCTGTTGAACTTGACAAAAGCAGCCCACTCCGTCGAAGTTACACAGAGAAGAAAAAGAGAATCCAATTTTTTTGGTATATTTGGTATATAGAAGATAGAAGGAAACACAATCAGGATTTAAGAGAGGGGAGGGGGGAAAAGAACCAACCACTACTATAATATGTATGAGAATGTATACTAATAGACTACTAAGACTATGTCAAAGAATATAATAATAATATGTTTAAGAATAGGGAAATGGTGTGCGTATGCTTTCCCCAAAATGCTCAATCTGTGGCTGCCTGTTGAACTTGACAAAAGCAGCCCACTCCGTCGAAGTTACACAGAGAAGAAAAAGAGAATCCAATTTTTTTGGTATATTTGGTATATAGAAGATAGAAGGAAACACAATCAGGATTTAAGAGAGGGGAGGGGGGAAAAGAACCAACCACTACTATAAGAAGAACAAAATATGAATACTAATATAATATGTATGAGAATATATACTAATGGACTATGTGAAAGAATATAATAAAATATGTTTAAGAATATAAATGTAGGGAAATGGGACAAAAACTGTGTGTATGCTTTCAAAAGAAAGCTTTCACAAAAGCAGAACAGTCAGGCTTTAATACAGGGAAGGGGGGGGGGCAACCAACCCAACCAACCCAACCACACACTCCAAAATTCAAAAATAAAGTTTATATTAAATCAAAGTAAGGGGAAAACACAGGGCAAACTAAGCTACAAGTCAGAAAGAAGCAAACAAACACACACACGCGCCAAACTAAACCTATATTAAATTAATCTATCTCCAAAGCAGGAGCACTAGCTAAGTAAGTGTTCCCTCCACGAACGCCAACCCACAAAGAGACACAAAACAGAAAGTTCTCAGGGTGGGTCTGCCTTAGTCCCCCCTCCAACGCTGGGATTGGAGGAGGATGCTTTCTGAGGAGATGAATTCTCATCAGGATTGGGAGTTGAATGTGCCTGTCATCGCTTCCAAAAAAATAAAAATAAAAAAATAAAAAAAACCCAAACCCCGATTTTTAAAAAAATATTGCACGTGAACCACAGCACGCAGAAAGTTGAGAGTGGTCTCAAAATGACCCCCATCCACGACTCTCTGTGCACAAGAATTTTCAGAACGATAGCTTAAACCCCCCCCCAGTTATCCCCGATTCTTTCCCTCAATGCAATCCTATGGGCGAAAAGCCGAAACGGAGCCCCGCGGTTGACCCTATTTTTAAAAAAATATTGCACGTGAACCACAGCACGCAGAAAGTTGAGAGTGGTCTCAAAATGACCCCCATCCACGACTCTCTGTGCACAAGAATTTTCAGAACGATAGCTTAAACCCCCCCCCAGTTATCCCCGATTCTTTCCCTCAATGCAATCCTATGGGCGAAAAGCCGAAACGCAGTTTGAGCCCCGCGGTTGCCCCGATTTTTAAAAAAATATTGCACGTGAACCACAGCACGCAGAGAGGTGAGAGTGGTCTCAAAATGACCCCCATCCACGACTCTCTGTGCACAAGAATTTCCAGAACGATAGCTTCAAAAACAACGTAGTTATGCGCGATTATTTGCCGCAATGCAATCCTATGGCGAAATGTTTTCAAGATGGCGACCGGAGCGCTCCGCCTGAACTCGGAGCTCCGAAAAATGGTCGCTTCTCTTCGCCTTGCTTCTAGGGGGTCCGCGGTCCGCTCCTACTCCGCCTCTGGGTAAGGCGGAGCAGGCCAATCCGCTACTGCTTCTACGCTCCTAATCGGAGCGGAGCACATCCCTAAAAAAAACCAAGATTATGGCAACCAGCTTCATTGATAACTGGCAAATAGAGGGAGAAAACGTGGAGGCAGTGACAGACTGTATTTCTAGGCGCAAAGATTACTGCAGACGCTGACTGCAGCCAGGAAATTAGAAGACGTTTACTTCTTGGAAGGAGAGCAATGACAAATCTTGATAAAATAGTTAAGAGCAGAGATACCACACTGGCAACAAAGGTCCGCATAGTTAAAGGAATGGTATTCCCCGTAGTAACCTATGGCTGCGAGAGCTGGACCATAAGGAAAGCTGAGCGAAGGAAGATAGATGCTTTTGAACTGTGGTGTTGGAGGAAAATTCTGAGAGTGCCTTGGACTGCAAGAAGATCAAACTAGTCCATACTTGACCTTGGGGGAGCTAGGGGTGGCGATGGCCGACAGAAAGCTCTGGCGTGGGCTGGTCCATGAAGTCACGAAGAGTCGGAAGCGACTGAACGAAAAAACAACAAAAATAATAATAATGTATTTATTTCTTACCCGCCTCTCACTCTGGATTGAGGCGGGGAACAACATGAAATCCAATATAATACATAAAACTAGTTAAAAGATCATATAAAACCAATACAATATTAAAATAACAATCACAACATATTAAAATTCTTAGGTTGAAAAGGTCCTCTGGGTAACAGTTGTCAGCCTAGTTGTGGCTGACTGGAGTAAACCCTTCCCAGAGGACCTGAGTGTGTGGGGTGGATTGTACAGGAGAAGGCGATCCCTCAGGTAACCAGGACCCAAACCATGTAGGTCTTTAAAGGTAATAACCAACACTTTATACTTCACCCAGGAACTAATTGGCAGCCAGTGAAGCGATTTTAAAGTTGGTATAATATGGTCACCCCCTAGGTGGACCGGTGACCACCCTGGCTGCCATATTTTGAACTAGTTGAAGTTTCTGGACTAGGCACAAAGGTAGCCTATGTACAACGCATTGCAAAAGTTGAGCCTTGAAGTTACCAGCGCATGCACTACCGTCTTTAGCTCTTCTAACTCTAGGAAGGGGCGCAGCTGGCGTATCAGCCGAAGCTGATAGGAGGCACTCCTGGCCGTCACATCTATCTGGGCTGTCATTTGGAGCGACGGATCCAGTAGCATCCCCAAGCTGCAAACACAGTCTTTCAGGGGGAGTGTAACCCCATCCAGAACTAAGCTAAATATTTGTTATGGAGCCAAAGGCAAAAATTAGTCCTTGGTACAAATGATTAAAGTAATGTCAGCACTAATTATCCTGCAATGCATCAACACCCTGTATGTAACATTTAGAATACATGGTGAATACCAATATGACCATGAGAGCCATAAGTTCAGACATTTTCTATAGAACAGTTGCAAAGAAATCTACCCAGCTCCTTTTATTTGTTTTTTCTTTTTCTTTTCTTTTTTTGGAGGGGGGGGAATAAAGAAGTGTTTGATCACAAAGTACAGTATATTTATACTGGGGGGGGGGGGGGAGACTTCCAGAATACTTTTATACCTCCTCCACAAAATTGCACACACATGCAAAGTCAGAACCATTTTTAAAGGCACGTCAAGGAGACTTCATATGTGGTTGTCAGCGGTGACCACAAATCTTTTTCAGGCAACCATCTGCCTCTCTTCTTGCCCAAATGATCCAATTACTAGAAAGACCTCTGAAGACAGGAGGGATGCGTTACTTTGTACCTGCCAAGAAAACTGTGCCACATCTGCAATCACACCAAGTGTTTAAGGCCACTCAGAAGCAGCAAGAATCTCTCACAGCTTCAAAATACCTGCAAAAAACCATCATGAAATGAAGGACTGGTTCCCCACCTCTTTTGTCCATCACCTGCATGTGCAAGAGTATTCTAGGAGGGGTGGAGCCAGTGGTGACCACAAATGACTGCCTATTTTATTATTTATGGCTTAGATCCAGAACAGCCCTTCCACAAACAGAAGAGGATCATCCATGAATGGGTAACTTGACTGGATCACAGCCCACTCTGCAAATCACCCTTCCCCCTGCAGCCTCCTAAACCACCTCCAAAATTGTAATGGGCGGTCCTTGTGCCACGACACAGGCTCTTTACAACAGGCCTGTCCGCGGACACTCCCTGCTCAAGCTAAGCACCACCACTTTATGAGCCTGAGGTGAGGGACAAACACCACCTTTCTACAAACTATGCGGAGAAGGGGGTTAAACAGGAATAATTTCAGGAATAAAATAATGTGCTGTGAATTATATGTGCTGATGGTGAATTAATGTCAGAACGTGTGTTATATGTATATAACTGCAGATGATAAATGCCAAGGAGACACGTGGGATTTTTGTGATAGAAAAACAAACTGAATAAAAATTTATTTAAATGTTCACAAACTTTGTTTCATAATAAAACTTTTCAGACCCTTGTTAAAACCTCTCATCCAATCCTTTCTCTCTTCTCATACACTTTCCTTTCTCTCACACCTTCACTCTTAAACTTTCTTTATTATCAGGATTGTTTAGTATACACCAACTGACTATCTGCACACTACACTCAAAAGACAACCCTCTTTACCCTGATCCTCTAATTCTCCCTCGAACCCAAGTATTTTAAAAACACCCCTTCCTTTACCCTCAGTCATTCCCTTATATATCCTCCTCCCCCCTCCTAAGATATTCAATCTCCACCCACTCAGGTCAACATTCTAAACACAACAGCCTTACCAATCCTAGTCATACATTAGGGAACGCCACAGTCCTCCAGAGCAGATTGCGGGGGGAGGGGGGAAATCAACCCCCCACCCCAAATCATTTCACCTCTTTCCATGAGCAGAAAACTGCTCCTGCAATCTCTGGATCCAACCCTATATTCATATCCAGTGGAATAAGAGCCTTGGTACAAATGATTAAAGAAAGGCCAGCACTACCTGGTTTATCACATACAGAAGAGTTGATCCCTAAAAACAGCTTGGGATTTCAACTTTCTGTGCTACAATCCTACAATTAGGTTTGAGTGTTCTGATGAAAATGTTTTGCAAACTAAAAATAATGATTTCTAGCCACGTTATCTTGTTCCTATTATCTTCTCTTGCAAAATACACCAACAGTGGGTCAAACATGTATCGGGATCTATTGATAAATCTTGGGAGTGATCTGTAATAGAACAGCAAGTGTTTGTCTCCCAATGGCAACAACTAAAAGGCTTTTTTTCTAAATTAAACTGCTATAACAATGAAAGCAAGCTTGAGGTGGGAAAACTGCAAAGAATCTTTGGCCTAATCTCCACCAAGCAGATATTCCACTATGAAAGTGGTATATAAAAGGCAGGAGCCACACAACTGCTTTATAGCGGTATTGAAGTGCACTGACAACTGTTGGGGCCCATTGACACATACCATATACCACTTTCATACCACAATACCCTGCTTGGTGTGGCTTCTGCCTTTTATATACTGCTTTCATAGTGCAATATCCTGCTTGGTGTAGAAGAGGCCTTTGTGTGCAAAAGGACAGCAAGCTCAGTTCTGATATAAATAACCAATTCTTGAGCTGAGCATATACTCACAGGCACCCTGTTTCTAAGTGTACAGAAGCTCCATAGAGTTATGTTTTTGCATCTGATCCTTGTAATTGACCTAAGGTTCTAATAAAAACATGAAATTGATTAATCAAGCCTGAAGTCTGACTATCCATGATGCACATGTCATCATCTGAGCCACATGAGGGAGTGAACAGAACTAGAACAAAAACAGCTAAAATAGGTCCATTCCACCAATGTAAGCTTGACCCTTGCCCATCTTGGCTAATGTGACCCAGCAGAGGTGGATTGATTGGGTGGGTCCAGAGGTTGGTAAATGCCTCACTTTGTCAGAGGGTGGTGCCTTCTGCCTTGAAAGAGACTGCAGTGCACCCTCCCTGGACCCAGAGCTATGTGAGAACTACCACCCTATCGCAAATATCCCCTTTTTGGGCAAGGTGCTTTAGCGTGTGGTGGATGAGCAGCTTCAGACATTCTTGGAGGAAATGGATTATCTGGACCCATTTCAGTCTAGTTTCAAGGCCAGGGCACAGCACTGAAACAACCTTGGCTGCTCTGACTGACAACCTACCCTGTTATCTTCCTGGATCTCTTGGCAACTTTTGATTATGGTATCTTATTGGATCAGCTCTGCAAGATGTGAATAGGAGGCACAGTGTTACAGTGGTTCCACTCCTACTTGCAAGGCTAATGCCAGAGAGTGGTACTGGGGATTCCTGTTTCACCCCATGGCTATTAAGCTGTAGGGTGCCAAAGGGTTCTATTCTATCCCCCATGCTGTTCAACATCTATATGAAGCCGCTGGTTGAGGTCATTAGGGGGTTGGGTGTCATCAGTATGCTGATGATACTCAGTTCTACTTCTCCTTGTTATCAGAGTCAGCTGGGGCAGTGAAGGTGCTGGGGCAGTGCCTGGAGGCTGTAATGGGCTGGATGAGGGCTAATAAACTGAAGCTGAATCCTGATAAGACAGAAGCTCTGTGGATTGATGGTTCCCGAGTCTGGGAATTGGATAAGCAATGTGTTCTGGATGGGATTGCACTCCCTCTGAAGGAGCAGGTGCATAGCTTGGGAGTACTCCTATCCTTGTCACTGGAGACCCAGGTGGACTCTGTGGCCTGGAGTACTCGGGGTCAGCTTCAGCTGCTCCGCCAGCTACGGCCTTTCCTGGTCAGGGATAATCTAGCCACAGCAATGCACACACTCGTAACTTCCTGATTAGACTACTGCAATGCACTCTACGTGGGGCTGTCCTTGGAAGACAATTCGGAAGCTGAAGCTAGTGCAAAATAAAGCAGATAGACGGCTGACCAGTAAATCTCACAGAGATCATATAACACCAGTCTTAAAGGAATTGCATTGGCTTTCGGTTGGAATTCAAGGTGTTGCTAATGACATACATTTTTATTATGTGGTCACAGACCCAATAGAAACAATACCCACAATCATTAGTTTAAAACCATAAAATCACAGTCATTTGTTCATTATAGGAACAGGCTAAAAGAGTTATTTACAACATACACATATTTAAAATATATAGACGTAGTTAGAACACCTGGTACAAAAGATAGGCAACAGCAGCACAGGATAGAAGTTAAAATTACGATGAAGTCGATTTGCGAGACCTTTGTACGGAGAAGAGGAACTTAGCCACTAACTCTGTTGTTAACTTGTTTGTACCTGCCAGAAAATATTCCAAATATTGTTTGGGTGTCCTTCCAGGGCATTTTCTCATAAGAGGGCCAAGAAATCTAATGATGTTTAAAGCCTTAAATGGCTTGGGACCTTGATACTTGAGGGAGCACCTCTCCTTATATATGCCTGCCCGAGACTTGAGATCTGTTGGAGGTGTCCTCCTCCATGTCCCACCAATGCGACACGTACTGTGGAATGCCCTCCCCTTGGAGGCCCAACTGGCACCGGCACTGGCTTCATTTCAGCACCAAGTTAAGACATGGCTTTTTAACAAAGCCTTTAATGGCTAAATTCACCAAGCCTGTACATAGTTTTAATTGTTTTAATTGGTTTTAGTGTTTTTAAATTCTATCCAGGTTTTAGCTTATGAATGGTTTAATTTGTTTTTAGCTGTGTATATTTATAGTTTTATATTGCTCTGCCCTGAGATCCTAGTGATAAAGGGTGGGATACAAATGTTTTAATACATAAATAAAAGGAAAAGAAACCATTATGTCTTGTCAAAATGTAGGGATACTTAGGCCCTCCACATGCCTATGCAAAGGTAACAATACAGCATCTTTGTTAAGGGATTTTCTAGTAAAAGTGGTTTAGTATCCGCAAAGTGAGAATATGGGACTCTACAACCACCAGTCTGAGAAACTTGTTCTCCAGTTCTGGTTTTGGGAAATTTCCTCCTTCCACATTACTTTGTGGACTAGATTTCAGAATAACAGCTAAGAAGAGCTGTTCAATCCAATGTTCAACATAAACTTGCATAGATTAGTTAATCAATTTGTTTTTATAACTATCCTTTTTTCAGTTTTAAAGTGACAATATTTGACTGGTTAAACTCCCAAGTCCAGACCACTTCCATAATAGGGCAACTGTTAAATTGTATTTAGGAACTATTTGGTATCTTCTTCAAACTGTTGTTCTCCATTCTCAAAACAAATGTTTTATGAATGTGGCAGAAGACAGAGAGTTGGCAGAGCTGTTGCAGACTATGCCAAATGTGAGGAGCTGCACATAGACAACCATCATTTGAACTGGGTAGAAGTGTATTGACAGAAGATGCAAAAACGCAAAAGAGTTGTGCCCTAAAAACATCTTGGAATTTTGAGTCACTGTCTTTACTCTGCCTCTGCCTTTTTCCCCACCGTGTTTATTAATAAAAAGTTGAAGCCAGCCAAACATGTCTAAAACTTACAAGGTTTAAAAGAAATAAAAATTGTTGAGCGAATGGCTTTATTCCTAGAAAATGTCTCAGACTCAAAAATCAGAATGAACTAAAATGACATCCCATGTTGTACTCCACTGATAGCACTACCTAATCACATGCTAAAACATAAGCCAATGAGATGGCATAGTAAGGAAAGCATCTCGGGATGTTCAATACTGACAAAAACTAACAAACTCTCCCAAATATATGAAGACTGGCACACACTTGTCCCATAGAATTTTCAGGAGGTCCCCCCCCCCTCCAGAATAATGATAATCTTCAAGACATTTCATTTCATTTATTATATTTCTTTACTGCTCAATAGCCAAAGTTCTCTGGCCATTTGCAACATGATAAAACATAATACAACACATTTCACATACAAAAATCTAAAACAGTTTGAAACAGTTAAACAAAATCTCCCTCATCCATGATCTGATTGTAGATGAGGGGGCTGACCTGGTATGTATCACTGAGTCCTGGGTGGGTGAACTGGGGGGGGGGGGTTACTCTCACCCAGCTCTGCCCTCCTGGGTACTCGGTGCAGCGCCAGCACAGACTCGAGGGCCGGGGAGGGGGGTTGCCGTGGTCTAAAGAAATACAATCTCCCTCTCTAGGCTTCCTGTTCATTCGAGTGCTGATCTTGAGTGTTTGTACTGTGTGTTGGGTACTCAGACAGATTAGGGATTCTGCTGGTGTACCGTCCACCCCGCTGCCCAACAGTCTCCCTGCCTGAGCTGATGGAGGTTGTCTCGGACCTGGTGTGGAGGACCCCCAGGATGGTGGTTCTGGGGGATCTCAACTTCCATGCCGAGGCTGCTGTATCCGGAGCGGCTCAGGACTTCATGGCTGCCATGACAACCATGGAGCTGTCTCAGCATGTCACTGGCCCAATGCATGTAAAAGGACACACGATTGATCTGGTCTTCTCGACTGGACAGGAGGATGGTGATCTGGTATGGTGATGGTGATCATCTACCCCCTTGTCATGGTCGGATCACTTCCTATTGAGGTTTAGACTCTCGGCGGCCTTTCCCCTCTGCAAGGGTGGGGGGCCTATTAAAATGGTCCACCCCCGGAGGCTAATGGACTCCAATGGATTCCAGAGGGCTCTGGGGGATTTTCCTGCTGATATGGCCGGTGCTCCTGTCGAAGCCCAGGTTGCTCTGTGGAATGCAGAAATGACTCGGCGGTTGACACGATCGCGCCCAAGCGTCCTCTCCCTCTGAGCAGAGCCCGGTCAGCTCCTTGGTATACACCTGAGCTGAGGGCAATGAAGCAAGAGGGGAGACGGCTAGAACGCAGGTGGAGGAAAACTCGTGCTGGGTCTGATCGAACACAGGTTAGAGCTCACTATCAAGCCTACTCTGTGGCGGTGAGGGTGGCAAAGACACAGTCCTTTTCCACCAGCATTGCATTTTCTCAGTGTCGTCCGTCGGAGCTTTTCCGAGTGATTCGCGGCCTGTTACACTCTGGGCCAGGGCATGAGATAGTTGAACCCTTGGTAGCACACTGTGATGAGTTTGCATGGCACTTTGAAGATAAAGTCGCTCAGATTCGTCATGAATTGGACACCACACTTAATGCAGCTCCACTAGTAGAGGCGTTCAGAGCGCCGTCCGGTTCAGTTTTATTGGATGGGTTTCAGTTATTGAGGCCCGAGGATGTGGACAAGGTGCTTGGCCAAGTCCAGTGGACCACCTGTGTGCTTGACCCTCATGGCTCATTACATCAAATAAGGAGAGGATCGCCGGCTGGGTCCAGGAAGTTGTAAATGCCTCCTTGAGAGAGGGAGTGGTGCCAGCCTCTTTAAAAGGAGGGTTGCACTCTCCCTAAAGGATTGGGTCCGCAGTTTGGGGTGCTCTTGGATCCAGAACTGTCACGAGGCACAGGTGAGCTCAGCGGCAAAGAGACCTTTTATCAGCTTAGGTTGATATACGAACTATGCCCTTATCTGGACAGAGATAGCCTAGCTACAGTTATCCATGCTCTGATAACCTCTCGTTTGGATTACTGCAATGCGTTATACGTGGGGCTGCCTTTGAAACGGTCCGGAAGCTTCAGCTGGTACAAAACAGAGCAGCCCGTTTACTAACAGGGACTGGCCGGCGAGATCACATTACGCCAATCCTTTTACAACTTCATTGGCTGCCAGTCCAGGTCTGGGCCCGATTCAAAGTGCTGGTATTGACATTTAAAGCCCTAAACGGTTTGGGGCCAGGTTATTTGAAGGAACGTCTCCTCCCATATGTACCTGCCCGGACCTTAAGATTATCTACAGGGGCCCTTCTCCGTGAGCCCCTGCCAAAGGAAGTGAGGCAGGTGGCTACTAGGAGGAGGGCTTTCTCCACTGTGGCACCCCGGTTGTGGAATGAGCTCCCCAGGGAGGTCCGCCTGGCGCCTACACTGTACTCCTTTCGTCGCCAGCTGAAGACCTTTTTATTCTCTCAGTATTTTAACACTTAATTTTAACTTAAATTTAAATTTTACTGTTTTAACTCTGTATTTTAATCTTATATCAATTTTGCTGCGTGATTTTATCCTGGTTGCGTTTTTTATACTTTGTATTTGTGCTTTTAACCTGTTGGTTGTTTTATTATGGTTTTAATTTTTGTGAACCACCCAGAGAGCTTCGGCTATTGGGCAGTATAAAAATGTAATAAATAAATAAATAAATAAAAACAATTAAAAATAAGACTAGCAGGACTCGATAAAAAAACTAACATTAAAAAGTCCCATCATATGCTGTCAAACACCTGGGACAAAAGGAAAGGTTTAACCTGGCACTGAAAAGATGACAATGTTGGCACCAGGGGGACCTCACTTAGGAGAGCATTCAACAATCAGGTGCCATCACCTGATTGTTGACACTCTCCCTTGTTGCTATCCTCCGAATCTCCCTTGGAGGAGGCACTCAGAGGACCTCACTTGTTGATCATAGTGTATGGATAGGTTCATACCAAGAGAGGTGTTCTGTCAGGTATTGTCCATCAGAAATAAGTCTATAAGTTTAGCTCACAATCTACAAAATTACTTTTCAGGAACAAAATAGCTTTCAGAAATTAAGATAAAAAGTATGGCACCATCAGGAAAACAATAATATTAGAAAAGCCAAATAACACTGTTATTTCAGAGGTCACTTTAAAGCTGCAAGAGAGGGGCTATCATTCAACACTGGTCCTAAAATACATTTAA
The DNA here is from genome assembly GCF_023053635.1 of Elgaria multicarinata webbii. Lineage (NCBI taxonomy): Eukaryota > Metazoa > Chordata > Lepidosauria > Squamata > Anguidae > Elgaria > Elgaria multicarinata. The sequence goes on along the minus strand of NC_086172.1, from coordinate 12,679,195 downwards.
ATTAAAACAAAATAACTGTTCAACATTTAAACTAACTTCTAAGTGCACCATGTTTATTGTACTCTGCTGCAGATCAACACCAAGTAAAACAGAATGCATAGCCCTGGAGAAATCTAAAGTCAAAACAGCAGTACAGCAGTCAAAAGTATTTGGATAGGAAAACTAACTCTTCCACACTATTGAAATATTGGGGAACAGGCAGGATTGCTCTTCACTGCTTTTATGATACCACTCATGGTGTTGTTAACTATTCTCTCTGTTAATACACGTCATTACTTTGGTGCATAAAAGTACCTATATCCCACGTTTGATCTTAATATCACCAAGTGAATGCTTCTGTAGTCACGTGTACACAAGACCCAATTTTCACAAATGCCAGCATGCAGGGGCCTGCTTCACAGGAAAGGCTTGCCATAAGGTGCCATCTCTGAAAGCTTGCATTACAAGTACCTACAAACACTGCCAATTGCATGTGTGATAAAGCATAGAGTACACACTGCTGGAAAGCAGCTTTAGCATAACTGTCACAAACTAAGGTTAGTACAGGCTGTTGATATGCAATAACTGCCTAGCCACACTGATGGAACAGTTATGTTAAATGACTTGCAGTTTAGAGTCTAATTTCAGTTTACTGAAATGAGTGTGTGTGCACTTGATGAAAGCCTGGAGAGTTCCAAGCTGAGAAATGGGCTGTGAAATACAGACAGTAAAGAAGAATCATTTAAGAGCCTGAAGCTGGCACAGAAGCCAAGGTGTAGAAAATGAATGCCAAAAGCCACAGTGTACAGAGAAATACCACAAAGTAACATTTGGAGGAACACTCTAGATGGACAATTACCAAGCACCCAGCCCCGTACCATAGATAATTAAAAGGCGCAGGAGGAAAGATACCAGCCAGTGAAGACAACCTATCAGGTTGAGGTGCATGTAAGCCTGAAACGCAGGGTGCATTTAATGCCTCAATACATTAGGAGCTACTGATTGGGACCACCGGCCCATATTAAGCAAACTTGTTGAAGCTTGTCCAACCCCTGTAAAGAGCTTTGGAGTGACTCCTTTAGATCTAGGCTGCTTCCTAGATTTCTGCTTGCTAGGCAGCTTTATAAATCCTTATGGAAGACACACCCAAAGATATCAAATGAGTTTGGACAAATCTGGCAGTTTAAACAGGGACTACAATGATCCACTGTTCCATCTTACCACTTTCCTCCAGCCTTTGTCCCACTACTTCAAAACTCTCCACAATTCCTCACATCCCTCCAGTTGTCAATTTCAATCATAGTGCTATCTCCTAACAGTTCTCTATTCTAATAGAGATAATGTATTCTATTAAGGCATTCTGATCCTAGTTGCTGCTGCATGTCTATTCCAGCCTTCCCCAATCTGGTGCCCTCCATATGTATAGGACTACAACTCCCAAAATCCTTAGCCAGCATGGTTGTGTAGTTCAACACACCAGGAGGGCATCAGGTTGGGGAAGGATACCTTATTCTTTAAAAAAAAATGGAACAAAGCAATATACTAAATAAATAGGAACTCATCCTACAGATACGGGCATTATAATATATAAATTGGAACTAATGAAAATAATGAATACAGACAAATGCTAACTTGGAATGTATCATTCCAAAATGTGACCAATTTGTTTCATTTTTCAGTAAACCTATCCTCAAACATTTTATTCTCTCTTGATTTTATATAGTAAGTCATTTTCATCATGCTAGCAATGTCCCATATCTTGGGGTAAAAAACAATCTGACAATGGAGAGGCTGTCTTATTCTATGCCACATACTGAATATAGGTCCAGAGAATATAGGACACCTAACTTGCTCTGAATTGTATATGTTGCCTTTAAATTCCCATCAACTAGTGTTTCTGCTTTTTCCACAATGACATTTGGTTCTAGAAAGAAGGATTTTTTTAACCTTACCTGGATGGCTTTGAGAACTCATTGCTAGCAGAATCTAAACTCTTTAAACAAGTATGATAGAGAGTCTGGCTTCTGTATAGACAACAGCCCTGAAGAGCTTCAGGATTCCAATGAAACATAGGAAGTATATCCAGGAAAAAGATTCATAGCCACCAGATAAACTCCTAATCAGAAAGGCATTCTATGTTGCAAAGAAATGCAGTCCAGCAGGATGGTAGACTATTCAAGTAGTTTTCAAAATGTAAACCTGTAAACAGAAAGAAAGAAAAAACAGTCTTACAATTTGGTTTCTTACACGAAAAAGTGATGATACTTTTATACTTGACTCCTTATGAATTGCATTAATTTTAATGACACAACTGGTTATTAGGTACTAATTAATTGCATCTCTCCCCAACTGTACCTTTTTCTGTCTCCTAGTAGTTCCTTCTCTCTGGACAGGCCAAGGCTCTGAGCACTGCCTCTCCCAAATCATGCTGGGATCCTAACACTCCAAGTCAACACCGCTCGAAAGGCTGGACAACTCCCCCCACCCCGGACACACACACCTTCCTCTCCAATGCCATACTTCTTACTGCTGCCATCTCTACCACACTGTCCTTTGTGGCAAAAAAAAATCTTCGAGATTGCCAGCAGCACTAGTGTATCAATGGGCTTTCAGTACATTTGCTTTTTTTCCTTAAGTTTAAACAATATAAGGCAAGTACATGCTGTTGTCCTTTAATGCTTACAAGAGTTCCAATAAAGATTTCTATATAATATAACTTTTAACTAACATTTCCCCCCTCAATTATTTTAGGACAAATATTTGTAGCGGAGACAAACAAATTAACATGGGGCACTTTTTTTATTTTGTTTACAAATTAGATCTAGAGCATCACAAAAATTTCCAATGCAAATTATCCTATGCAGCCAACTTGACACTTGCCTAAACCCACACCATGGTTGATTATAATCATGTCATGTGGGGAGTACCTCCTCGATAATCAACCCTGGAGTTGAATATTAACCCACCATTGACTACTGCTCCCCCTCTGCCAACAAAAAACTATTCATCTAAAAGAAATATATAGGTTTTTTTAAGTTGTCAAACATACTCTCTCAAATAAAGATTCACCCCAATTTGAATACATTCAGTACTAGTGATTTGGCATAGATCAAAAATTAAGGCTAATTTTAATAGCCTCTTGGATTTTGTCTAGTACATAGAACAAGTGGGTTTTGTTTTTGTTTTTTAACATTTTTAGATTTTGCTATAACTTTCCACAGTATTTGGAAAAAGGTATTTGCTGAAGCAATTTCTTAGCTCTCCGTTATTAAATAATTCTTCGGAACTTTCTGGGGTTATTTTCAATATCATATAGTTACCACATAATAGTTTTGCCACACTTTTCTTGCTCTCTCTTCCCCTTATGATACTGAACAATCCAGAACTGAAAATAGCCACATGGACTTCCAATGAGTTAGTTTAGATGTAATGCTAAACCATGGTATAGTGCTACATGAATGAGCTGGATTAAGCCCAAGCAAGCCAAAGCTCTCACACTCCCTACTCATCCTGCTGTGCATCTGGGAGGACTAAAGCAATGTTTCCATGAATCCTGGCTTGCCATTACATACAATTCAGAAACTGTGGTTTAAAACAAACTGCGGCCAGCTTCTAAACAAGTCAGCTTCACAACACAAGGTTTGAAGTTGGTTAAATTAAGCAGAGCTTATGGCACTGCTTGGGACCTGGATACTTACACACACACACACACACACTTTTCTGAAACATTCCCCCACTGTGCTAAATAGTGCTAAATATTCAGGTTCAGGGCTAAATCCAAGCACTTTATTGCTATATAAGGGGTTGGAGATGGGGGGAGAGGAAGAGGGGAAGAGAAGCATTGTGTGGAGAGGACAGTTTAGTCTCATAATTTGAATCTGCCAGCCCTGCAGTTTGCAATTTATCCCAAGATTTTAGCAGGAACCATAGAAAACACATAGTTTTCATAGAACTACAGAGCAACTTCATTTATCTGTGTCCAGCCTGTGCAGGAATTACAGGAAAAAAGCTTGTGCAGTGGTTTATTTATTGATAGAATCAAATTCTAATACTTTGACTGTGAAACTGAACTCCAACATCTTCAGTAACTGAAGGAACAGCAAGATGACAAAATCAAATCTGTATGGAAATTTAAAGCTGCTATTACTAAATAAGGTACTATTACTACTACTAAATAAGATACAATTCCTGAAATGTGTGGCTGGTAACTTTTTCCTATAGAAAGTGGAGGAAGGAACTAGAAGATCAGCTATCGTTGACTTAATACTGACCAATAGGGATGACTTAGTGGATAAAGTGGCAGTTACAGGAACTCTGGGGGAAAGTGACCACGTCATACTTGAACTCTTGATTTTAAAGGAAGCAAAAGCTGAGTGTAGCCATACACGTACTCTGGATTTTAGGAAAGCTGATTTTAATAAATTCAGAACTATGATAAGTAAGGTCCCATGTCAAATGGCCCTAATGAGAAAAGGAGTCCAAGACGGGTGGGAGTTTTTGAAAAAGGAAATTTTAAAGGTACAATTACAAACAATTCCAGCAAGGAAAAAAGATAGAAGAAGCCAATATGGCTCCACAAAAAGCTTAGAGATGACCTAAAAACAAAAAAGGATACATATAGGAAGTGGAAGGAAGGCCAGGCTACAAAAGAAGAGTAAAGACAGGTAGCACAGAAGTGCCAAAATGGCATCAGGAAGGCTAAAGCTGAGAATGACCTGAGGCTAGCGAGGAATGCAAAAAGCTTTGTTTAGGTATGTGCAAAGACAGAGGAAAGAAATTGTGGTTCAACTGCTTAATGAGGATGGCATATTGATAACAAACAACAAAGAAAAGGCTGAAATGCTCAATTCCTACTTTGGCTCAGTCTTCTCCCAAAAGCAGGTCTATGAACGCCCCCTGGCAATTTCTTTGAATGAGTTCAAATCTCCAGGGACTGATGAACTTTTAGAACCACTGTCTATTATCTTTGCAAAATCATGGAACATAGGTGAAGTTCCGGATGACTGGAGGAGGGCTAATGTTGTCCCTATCTTCAAAAAGCGCAAAAAGGAAGAACTTAGGAACTATAGACCAGTTACTCTGACATTCATCCTTGGCAAAATTTGGGACCAAATTATAAAGAAGTCAAACTGTAAGCACCTTGAAAACAATGCAGTGATTACATGGATTTGTCAAGAACAAATCCTGCCATACTAATCTGATCTCATTCTTTGATCAGGTAACTTCCCTTGTGGATTGTGGGAATGCTGTGGACATAATATATCTTGATTTCAGCAAAGCTTTTAACAAAGTGCTCTCCCAGACTAGAGGCCTTCAAGATGCTGCTGGACAGCCAACTGTCAGGAATGTTTTAAGGTGGATTCCTGCATTGGGCTCGATGGCTTTATAGGCCCTTCCAACTCTACTATTCTATGATTCTATGTTTCAATAATAGTTAATTCTATATAAATCAAGCAGAACACCATTCTGAGAAGCAAGACTGAAAACACTTCCTGCTGAGTGATCTACTTACTCAACAGCACACCTCAAGCCCACTCAAGGTGGGTCTTGACTCAAAGTCTCCTAAATGCAAGCTTATCTATCTAATGGACCACATTAGCTTTCAGGGGACACATGCTGAGAACTTGTGTCCCTATCCTTCTCATGTCAATTCCAACAGCTGCTAATTGTGTTGCTGCAAAATACACTTGCTGTTTTGGAGCTGGAATCTTGGGTTATAGCAAGATACAAACCAGATTTAGACAACCAGGAATTCCTTGCAGAAGAATGAGCAGGCCAGAAGAGAGGAGAGTGAGACCTCTGCACCCCACATAGAAACAAAATGCTGCTGGAGGAAGGAAGCCCTCAATGCCAAGCGTAGAACCCAGCTCTGTATCTAAACAAACTGGCAATTTTCTTTGATGACTAGTAACTTTTGGAAGTTTATTTACAAGGCTGTACAAAATATTTATGAATCTTTTGCTTTAATCACAATTTGAATATGAAACTCAAAACATAACATGTAATCCACTGTAGTGTCTTATGTGATTAATCCATTTTATATCACCAATGTTATTCAAGTTTGAAGAGTCCCCCACTCACCCACCCCAAAAAATAGAAGCCAGGTCAGGTGCGACACACAAGCCATTCCTACCCTACCTTACTGTAACATTATTACAGTTTAGTTTTGGAACGGATTATACTTCGGAATGGAGCTTGAAACCATGATGAACAGTTTCCAGAATCCATCTACCCATGAGGTGCCAAATTTTGCAGGAGGAGGAGCTGGATTCTAAGTCAGAGGCAGTATTATCTGTTCTAAGGAACAGGGTAAAGGGATTCCCTTCAATCACAGAGAGTAAGCCAGTCAGACAGGTAGTTCAGTTATCAGTCATTTACCTGCAGAGGTGGAGACACAAGTCTGTGTTTGCTTGAGATTCTGCTCTCACTACGGCTGCAGCACCTGGAACAGCACAGTGCTCCAAATTTCTGCCTGTACGTTTTTTTACTCATCGCTCCACTAATAAGGAGTTGGCTTCTCCCTTTACAGGGCATCTAAGTTACAACCAGTAAGTGATGTACATGAGGAGATGGATTCCCTTTCCCAGACAGAGCAGGAAAGTGTGGGTTAAGTGTAGCTACTTAACACCAGCTTACAACTAGTTATGCTAGATTTCTTTTTGTCTGCAGGGCAAGGAATCCAATAGGGCAGTTCAATAGCAAACTGGCCCACCCACAGCCCCCTGCCCTCCAAGATTCAATGGGGAAGGGATGTAGGAAGGGTTAGGTGGCTGTAATGCAGCTGAAAACTAGAGTATGGTTGCCCTGAATTGCCCTGGCAGCTCATTAGGTGCTTGATCCACTGGTCTATACTTCATTTACTCAATGAGGGCAAAAAAAATACATGGTCCTCTAACAAACCAGCACATGAACAAGAAAGCAGTTTTTAACTTAAAAGGTTATTATGGGAAAAGATTTCTTACTGCTGAGGCCAAGAATTACAGGCAATTTATTAATTTGTCAATTGTATTTATCAGGGGCTTCCTAACAGTGATATTGGGCAGAAAGTGTTCAGCAGAAAAACATTCTGCTATTATATTATTCCATGAACAATTTTATATTTCAACATATTGTTTCATAAAGTTTAACATAATGAATATAAACACTGTGCAGTTTCAAAGTTATAATTAACATTTTCCCTATTCCTAGAAAAACATATCCTCCTCAAAATCTATTCATTTGTTAGTTTATTTGTGACACTTGTATACCGCTGAATATAGTAAAATCCCTCAGCGGTTCACAACTTGTAAACAGAATGGCATGGGTAAAGGGGTTATTTAATTAAAATCATTAAACTCAAATATGCCAAATCAGATCCTATTATCACAATAATTTGAAGCTATTCCAATGCCAAAAAAAATTCCAAAAAGCCACATTATAGCTTCCTTCTGGGAAAGAGAGACTAGCAGGTCATCATCAGCAATCAATTCCAGGATATGCCATGCCATCTCATCTCTTACTAGTATCTCCCAATGAGCCCAAATGAATGATCTTGTGCTCTTCGTTTATGCCCTCCATATGCCCAAGCTCTGCAGCATTTTCAGTTCTTGAATTATGAATATTTATGACACAGCCAAACAATATAGATATTTACTTTCCATGTTGCAGAGAAACACTATTGTCCTAGTTACTACCATCCTCTTGCTTCTGGAACGTACACTGATACTCACTTTTGAGTACACACACAGGATTGGGCTGCAAGTCCACTGTGCTCAGTCTGAGTCCTTCCAAATAAGTATGCAAGTAATCTTGCTGAGTATTCTTACACATAAAGAGCTAAACAGAAATCGCTCTGTGCCTTAAGAGAGAAATCTGCAGTTCAAGAGGCATATGGAAAACATGGCCAAAGCTTTTGGATTATGCTCCTAAATTGTATGAAGATTGTTTGGAAAACAGAATACTTTAATTCTTATAAGAACCAGTTAGAGTACAATGCAAAGGGGGAAAATACTGTGGTACCTCTTCGTTGCTGTCTGCTTGGAGACCACATAACATTTCTTCCTATACATCAGGTTTAGCCTTGCAAAGAATCCCAGAAAAGTTACCAGCATGTAAAACGGTACTAGCCTGCAGTGGAGTAGCAAACGAAAGATGGAGATCTCCATCCCTCCTCCAGCGATCCACTGCATGTCTAGGATGGGCATAGAGAAGGTGGCCTTCCCTGCTTGTAGCAGCCTGCTTGATTTCTATATTAGGCACAGAGAAGCAATGGAGAACTTTGTCTTCTCTCCGCCAGCTCACTCACTTGCCTGCAGGGTATTCTTGTCACCTATGGCTACTTGGAGTGTCATCAATGACTGCAAAGCTGCCCCCAAATTACATGGTTCTGTCACCTACCATATAAATCAAGATTTCTAGGAATGTTAGTTGATCCTTTCCTAAAAAGCAGTATGTTGCAGGTCTTCAGGATTGCAAACATGAGTTTGAATCTCTGATCAGTATCTACTAATAACTCCTTTCAGATTTTAATGAACTGCAATAGTGGAAGCTAACTCAGCTAAACAACACTGAGTATATCTACATTTCTGACTCTGGTTAAAGACTGCTTTCATATTTTAAAGCTTGTTCTCTTCCTTCCTCTCAGCCACTCACTCAATTTCCCCTCCCCTTTTTCTTCCAACTTTAATCTATCCTTAGAGGTTTCTCAAAAACACAATAATAGAAGCTCAGCTAGAATAAATGCAGACGGTTAGGAAAGGTAGCATCTAGTCCAAGAGGTCACCAGCATGGCTAACAAGCAGCGTCAAGGAAGCTATTAGGGAGGAAAAAAGCTCCCTTCAGAAAATAGAAGTCTTGCCTAAATGAGGAGAACATAAAGGAACACAAACTTGCAAACAGACAATAAGGGCACAATCTTATGGGAATGGCCATAAGCCTCTGAAATCAGAGGCTAATCACCATCCAATGCAGAGCGGGAGGAGTGGGGGAGGCTTCCGCACTCCCCCGCTCTACAATTTAGCTATATGGACATTAGATGGGAAAGAGGCTCGGGAAGGCTGGGGATAGCTCATATTTCCACTTCCCCACCCATGGGAACACCCTTTGCAGCCTCAGATGGGCAGCCAGTGTGGTTCTCAGATCCAAGAATCCAAAAAATCCTATTCCACCACCACCACGCCCGCAAGACTCTGTCTTGGGGGCACTGGATTGCTCCCCAAGTGGTGAAAAGTAATGGATTTTGAAGAGCTAATAACATCAAACCCAACAATAACAAATTCTTTAACTATACCAGAATCAGAACTGATGGATGAAACGGAGATAAAGGAGTGGTAAAGAAAGCTAAGAAGACTGCAGAGAATCCAAATGAATTCTTTTCATCTGTCTGCACTGCAGAAGATGTAGGGGCAGATACTTGTGCCTGAACTATGTCTTCAGAAAGGGAATCTGAAGAACTGAAGCAAATAGTGGAAGCAAGGAATGAAGTTCTCAAACTTCTTGACAAATTGAAAGCTAACAAATCACCAGGCCCCAATTGTATACATCCTAGAGTTCTTTTAAAAAGTCAAACATGAAATTGCTGATCCTCAAATAAAAGGAACTCTCCAAGCTGGAAGAATGGGCATCAAAACACCAACTGCTGTTCAGTGTAAGTGTAAAGTGATGCATGTCGAGACAAAAAAATCCAACTTAAAGTATATACTGATAGGATTTAAGATAGCACTGACTGATGAAAAAAGACCTTGGGGTTGTGGTGGACAACTCGATGAAAACACCAACCCATTGTGCAGCTGCTGTGAAAAAAGGCACATTCCACGTTTATTTATTGGAAGCATTTTAATGCTGCTCCTCACCCCAAAGAAAGGGTCCCTTATTATATAATTTTACTCACATGTTGGGAAATTGAGCAGGATTTGGAGCATCTCTGAAATTCTATCAGTAAAAGATACATTCGATAAATGATTTTAATAATGAATGGAAGCAGTAACTATGCAGGGAATCTAACAGAGAGGATAAAACCACATTTTTCCTCATGTCTTCAGTATTTCCAGACATTCTACATCTCTAGTCTTTATATAAAAGTACTCTTATTACATAGTTTTTAGAAATCATTTTTGGAGGGAAAAGGCTGTGTAACAGTATATAAACACTTTGACTTAAATATTTTATTCATCATTCTAAAAAAAATTCATAATCTATTTTTTTTCCAGAAAAACCAAAACAATCCTTGAAAAAACAGAAGGAGGGGGGGGAGAATGCTATTTTCCCATTTTACAGCTTCCTTTCAGGCCTTCACATCTCTAGTCCTGAGATAAAAGGTTCCCAAATCTCTTGAAGTGTACTTGTGGCAAAGGCAATACATTCACCAGACAATAAACATACAAGGATAATCTAGTCCAAACACTGGAATTCACTCAAATGTATCATAAAGTTGATCATTTCACCCTTGTCACATGTTAAGGGGCTCCAGAGATATGAATGGGTAGCAATCCCAACATTGCACTTCTCCCCTTGCCCCCCACCTGCACGAATGAAACCTATGTGTGCAGACATCCAGCTTACCTAGAGGTCTTGACGTTTTAGCTCCACCTTTAGTAATACCTACTACTGGGGTGAAGCTGAAAAGCTGTATGACTTCAGGGCAGAACTAGCAGCCTGGACCTACTGCCCCTTTGTATATGTGAAATCCTTTCACACAATTAATATGAGATGCAGCTTTGGTCTTCTATGCCAATAGACAATGCACATTCCAAAGCCTTTTTAATAAGCCCATTTTACTGCTTGGTTATTTTTACTCAAAGCGAAGGTTCATTCTACCTTGCAACAAGTTGAAAATTCAGCATCTTATCTTTCTCTGAAGGATCTTGGTAAGCTATTCTGAGAGGAGGTATTTGAGGATTGCAATCAGTCAGATCCCTCAATAATTATCTTTCCTTCAAAGGAAACTGGCTCAGCTCTCCGCCTCTCATTATAACTATGTTCTTTTTTTATTATATTTGTTTTTCCTTAAACCTAAAGACTCAACACAATACATTGGCAAAGAAGTAATAAGTGAGAGATACAGTGTCATAATTACTGTCTACATTTTTATATAATGCCTGTAATAACACCTAAACCATTTTTGCCCGGCCAGCTCTTCATTTTAACTGTGCTTGTATTCATCATCAGAACTAAGAGAGAAGTGATTTCTGATTTTGAATATCTAGCACAATTCTATTTTAGTTTGCTCTGCAATTAAGATACTTAGCAAGAAAGCCTTGAAAATTTGGTATTATGCCTGAACAGAAGTTTTATGCGCCTGAACAGAAGTCTATATGCCAGAAAGCGCATTTGTTAGTTAACTATGCATACTGTATGCACATACGCAGCCAATGCGCAGACAAAGAGTATTCCCTTTCCTCCCCCTGCATACAATCAATGGGCTGCCCATGTGCTAGCAGGACTGACCACTAGTGCAACCACAAGGTAAGCAGTTCCTCAAGCATCTCAAAGAACAGAAACATTTTTTTCTGAAACAAGTCAGGCCAGTAGAGCTCACAGAAGGGAGCTCTGCTGACCAGACCCAATCCAGAAATCAGATCGCTTCATTTTCGGGGTTGCTAATGGAAATGCTACTGGTGAATCTCATAGCACAACTAGCAGAGGCAGAGCAGCAGTACAGAATACTGCCCAGTAAGTTTCAAGCAAAGTTGAAAAAAATCTGAGTATCTAGACATCAGAATCAATAAAGTGCCTGGACAGTGAGACACGCTATTGGGTACCACAGCAATTTCATTGTTTTCCTAAGGTGAGTTCTTTGTGTCACCTGCCTATTCTTTAAATTTGTTTCCACAGCTCACATTTTGCATTCATTTAATCTTTCCCCAGCAATGCTGTGAAGCTGAAACTGGTGAGTGTCATTACCTCAAACCCATTAACTACCAAGATTTATCTGTAACACTTCCTTCCACTGTAACCCTGAGAGGCACACTAAAATGTAAAAAAAAAAAAATCTGTTTATCAGAATGTTTCTAAAAGTCTTCCTCAGCTACTTCAAAAAAAAGATGCTCTGGCAGAAAGTCAGACCAGATCTCTGGGTGATTTGCAGTAGATTAGCCAAGGTTTCTCATTTCCAATTTTTAAAACAGTAGTAATCCAAACAGATGCAAACACACACACACACCACCTCTAAATTAAGCTGCTGAAATAAAGTGTCAAAAAGTGGATTTCTTTGGGAAAGGACTCAGAGAACAATTCTGGACTGAGAACGAATTCCTGGGCTGAGCACAAGCTCAAAAAGAACCTGATTCTTAGTTCTAAGCATATGTCCATTCCCAGTCACTATTTTGCACCTTGCTCTGGTCTGTGGAGGTTTCTAGTAAAAAAAACAACAAAGTAGATTAGCAATCCTGAAACCTCCTCACACCTGCTCAAATTTATTGGAGGAAACCTGCAGCACCCGTATGACACGCTAAATCAGAAGAGATAATGGCAAGTGTGTAGCAACCACAGTCTCTGAGCTATATAAGCATTTAAAAGACTGTGCAATTCTAGGTTACTTCATGCTAATTTTGGTTGCACCAAAAACCAGTTAAAACTTAATCTCTTCTTGCTGGGTGGCATTTTAGATTCCAAATGTAGCACAGTGAATGTTGCCATAGCTACAGTAGAATTCTACAATAACTTTACTGCCTTGCAATGGCTTGATGACAAGCAGCTGAGCTTACTTAATTCACCACCCTTTTAAGGATCGGGCTCAAGGACAACAACCAATATGTGGTCCTGAGATCCCCAATACAGGGTTCCCCTTGCAATCTTTGTTCTATAGAGAGCTCCCTACAAACCCAGTGTCAGTAAACTCAAAACAAAAAGAGCAGCAATCGTTCATCCCAGAACTCAGCCCAGACGGGCTTAGGTTGCAACTCCAAACCTGGGAGTTAGATCCACTGAACTCAAAGGACTTACTTCTAAATAGAAATGTAATAAATAGACTGCACTAAAAAGAGCAAATGGTATAAAAGAGCACACTCCAAGATCCAGGAAATGAGAAATGCAAAGAATCAGAAAGCCACTTAAAACAGAGGAGGCTCCCTTCAGCCTCCAAGAGCCATCACTTAAAGTAGCACAGATACTCTACCACCTTGCCCAAGCAGACACACATACATTCTAGGAAGAGAAGGTATGTTATGCAAAAGATCATTGCTCCTTAGTACCTTGCACTGAAAAGAAGTATCAGAGTAATTCAGCAGAGAGAGAGCGATTAAAAGCCCGACCCACTTCATTGGCTCTGCTGAAAGGCCAGCTCTATTTGGATTCTCCTGTCCCTGAACTGTTTTCATTCCAGCTGGTTATTGTAAGAACTGAGGCATGAATTTCCTTCCTTTCCTCTTCCTTCCTCATAATTTTCCTTTTGTGTTTCTGCTTTTAGATTGTAACACTGTAGGCAGGAGCTGTCTTGATTTTATTATCTTACAAAAGGTGCTCTGGAAGCCTTTTAGGATGAAGAGTTAAATAAACATGCTTTAAATAAATGCATCAGTACTAAGTGAGTCAAAGCAGGTAAGCCTTAGCCCATAAGACTTAAGTAGACCACTATAAAGCTTTTAATGGTATATTTTTCACACACAAATAAAACACTTTTCACAATGGAACTACAGATGTTGATCACTGAAAAAAAATGCACCACATATGAGACGGGGCAATCATTGTATATGTTGCTCCACTATGAAGCTCAAAAACTCCAAACTTATTTACATCAATAGTATGTCAATTTAATACCTGCAGGATCTTAGCAATACTTACTAAATTTGACCAACACTGCTCACAGATCTTGGAATCCCAGTTTTAGAGCAATTTTGGAGATCTTAGCACTCTACCTTAGGTATGTTTAAATTTTGTTGTAAGTCGCCTTGAGTCTCTTTTGAGAAAGGTGTCTAAGAAATCTAAGTAAGAATATGAACAATATGAATGAAGATGACAATGACTAAATTGCCTATATCCCCTGCAACTTCAAAGCATTACAAAAATCTGATTTTAAAATTTAAAATAGATTTTTTTTAAAATAAAATATATTATTATTATTAGTAGTAGTAGTAGTAGTAGTATCCCGCCTTTTGTCCAATACTGGGCCTCAAGGCAGCCTTACAAAATTTAAAACATATACATTTTAAACCTAGGAAAAGAAATGTACACAAGTTTTAAAAAATACAATATTAAAACATAAACATTTAAAATACACAACAATTTTATAACTCATTATTATTATTATTATTTATTTATATAGCACCATCAATGTACATAGATGGAGGACCAGATTATTCTCCAAAGGCCTCCTGGAACAAACAAGTTTTTGCCTGCTTCCAAAAGCCCATCAAGGAGGGAGCCAGTCTAGCTTATTCGAGAAGAGAGTTCCAAAGTACTGGAGCAGCCACCGAGAAGGCTCTCTCCCATGTTCCCACCAAGCATGCCATGGGCAGGCTCGTAAGGGAGAATACGGTCTTTCAGATGACCTGGACCCAAGCCATATAGGGCTTTATAGGTCATAACCAGCACTTTGAATTGTGCCCGGAAACAGACTGGAAGCCAGTGGAGCTGTTTTAACAGGGGAGTTGTGTGCTCCCTGTAACCAGCCCCGGTCAACAATCTGGCTAGAGCTCTTTGAACCAGCTGGAGTTTCCGAACACTCTTTAAAGGCAGCCCCACGTAGAGCGCGTTACAGTAATTCAATCGGGATATAACTAAGGCATGTGTCACTGTGGCCAGGTCCGACATCTCTAGGAACAGGCGCAGCTGGCGCACTAGCTTTAACTGTGCAAATGCACTCCTGGCCACTGCCGAAACCTGGGCATCCAGGCTCAGGGCTGAATCCAGAAGTACACCCAAGCTGCAGACCTGTGTCTTCAGGGGAGTGTAACCCCATCCAGCACAAGCTGAATCCCCTATTCCCTGATCTGCCTTTCGACTGACCAGGAGCGCCTCTGTCTTATCTGGATTAAGCTTCAATTTGTTCACCCTCATTACTGCCAACAGACACCGATTTAGCACAGAAACCGCTTCCTTGGAATTGGGTGGAAAGTAGTAGAGTTGGGTGTCATCAGCGTACTGGTGGAATCGCACTCCACAACTCCGGATAACCTCTCCCAACCGTTTCATATATATGTTAAATAGCATGGGGGACAAAACAGAGCCCTGAGGGACTCCATAGGCCAACAGCCAAGGAGTCGATCAGGAATCCCCCAGTACCACCTTCTGGGTCTGTCAATCCAGGAAGGAATGGAGCCACTGTAAATCAGTGCCTCCAAGTCCCATCCCAGCAATGCGGCCCAGAAGGATACCATGGTCGATGGTATCAAACGCCACTGAGAGGTCCAGCAGAACCAGCAGGGACATACACCCCCTGTCCAGTTCCCGGTGAAGATCATCCACCAAGGCAACCAAAGCTGTTTCTGTTCCATAACCAGGCCTGAAGCCAGATTGAAATGGATCTAGATAATTCATTTCATCCAGGAATCCCTAGAGTTGGGAGGCCACCACACGCTCCAATACCCTGCCCAAAAATGGGATGTTGAAGACTGGCCAGTAGTTATCCAATACAGTGGGGGCCAAGGAGGGCTTTTTCAGTGTGGGTCTTACCACTGCTTCCTTCAAGCAGGCTGGGTCCCTACCTTGGCGAAAGGAGGCATTGACCACTCCGCTTACCCACTCAGCCAGTCCCCCTCTGGCAGCTTTTATAAGCCAGGAAGGGCAAGGATCTAGTATACACGTGGTGGCTCTCACCAATCCAAGGACCCTGTCCACATCATCGGACTGTGCAAATTGAAAGGTATCCAATAATACAGGACAAACAGGTGCCAAAGTCACATCCACTGGGTTTGTATCAACAATAGTATCCAAGTCAGAGCGGATCCAAGCGATTTTGTCTACAAAGTGCTGAGCAAATTGGTCACAGCGGATTGTTGAAAGGTCTGAAATCTCTTCTTGGGGGCCAGAGTGTAGAAGGCCCCTGACCATACAAAACATCTCCACTGGACCGCTCTTCACAGACACAATAGTGGCAGAGAAAAAAAAGTGTTTTTGCTGCCCAAATTGCCATGGAGTAGGCTTTCAAATAGGCTCTAGCCCGTGTTCGATTGGATTCACTCCGAGTTTTCCACCAACATCGTTCTAGCCTCTGTCTCACTTGTTTCATTGCTGCCAGTTCCCTGGAAAACCAGGGGGCTGGTGTGGCTCCACATCGTGAGAGAGGACGCTCAGGAGCAATTGTGTCCACCGTCCTGGCCATTTCTCCATTCCAGAGATTGACCAGAACTTTGACAAAATCACCTGCTGAGGCAACAGGAAATTCCCCAAGAGCCATCAGGAAACCATTCGGATCCATCAACCTCCTGGGGCAGACCATATTAATTGGTCCTCCACCCCTGCAGAGGTTCTGAGTGCCAGCAAGTCTAAACCCCACCAGGTAGTGATCTGTCCATGACAATGGAACTATAGAAAGTTCCTCCACGTTCAGATCCCTGCCATCCCATCCAGCACAGAAAACAAGGTCCAAAGTCTGCCCAGCAGCATGGGTGGGGCCAGATACTATTTGGGGCAAACCCATCGTTGTCATGGCAGACACGAAGTCCTGAGTCACACCCAACAGGGCAGCCTCAGCATGGATGTTGAAATCCCCCAGAACAACAAGCTGGGTGGACTCCAACACCAACACTAGGGAAGTAAAATACCTGAAAATAATGAAACCTTGGGGGATTTTTTTTTTCATTCTCTCGGTAAGATTCCTAGCATAATAGTTCTTTCATCCTTTATTTATTGATCTGGTCATTTTCCCAACATGTGAATAGAATCACCATTGTGCATTCTTGACAGTTAATGTGCATTCTTGATTGGGTTTAGGTTTTGTTCTGATGCTACAGCAGTCATTTAATGTTGTTCTAATCTATTCAGACAATTACAGATTTACTACTGAATTTAATTTTAAACTTTTAAAAATATAACTTAATGAGCAAACGAAGTTATACATAAATAACTTTAGGAACAGAAAGCAACCCTCCCCAACTGTCATGTCTAACCCTACTGCCCCTGTTTTGGGAGAAGATGTTTCAGGTAATCAATCAGAATCAGAACTAGCCAGACACCAGCCAGCCTGTACCAGTAGGGGAGGAAGTTGTCATGGGCGATTCCCCAGCTGGAAGTCAGCCCTCTCCAGAGCTTATCTCCTCAAGGCCAAATCCTACACACTCAGTGGGAAGTGAGGATTCTTCCGGAGGTGAGCGTCCCAACAAGCTAGCTGATGCAAGGTCCGTCGGAAGCTCAAACGCATGGGGAGGAAGGAAGGCATGAGAAAGTTGTTTCGATTATGCCAGAACCTGCCTCCGCATCAGGCTCTCTGAAGTTACAGGTGTTTAGGAAGTGGCTTCCTATTCTTCTTGAGCGGACAAGAAGAATTGTCTTGCTGAGTTTGCATAGTTTTGCCTAGGGGGACATTTCCAAGAGGTTAGGCTCTCTTCAGGTAGAAATGTTTGTTGCTTAATAAAAGCTTTGTGGATTACTTAGCAAGCCTCGTCATTTGCCTCTCATCAAAAGCAGGACTTTTCTGAGAGACATGACAGCTTGTCTGCTCAAGAAGAATAGGAAGCCACCAGAGAGCCTGGTGCGGAGGCAGGTTCTGGTGTAATCGAACCGACTTTCTCACTCCTTCCTTCTGCCCCGTGCGTTGTTCCAGCAGGATAGATTTTTGGCAGCAATGGCTGATGAGATACTAGCAGGAGGTCTGAGGAGGGAAAAGGGCAGGGGATGAGTGAGTCAATTAGCATGGACTAATAGTCGACTCAACGCTGACCGTAATCCATACCATGATTGATTATTATAATGTTGTGTGGGAGTACCCCTTAGATAATTAACTGTTGAATTGATTATTACCCCACCGTTGACTATGGTGTTGTCTGAACCAGCCATTACCTCCTCTAATAAACTAAAGAACAAAGCTCACTGATGTATTTCACATCCTAAAACTTCAATATTCTAACAGATACTTATTTTAGAAGACTACACAAAATTTCCAGTTGTTCCAGAAAATTGTTACAAGTTTTGCCATATACTAAAAACAGGAACAGTCATACTTTTTCATCACAAAACACATTTTTTAAAAAAGCAAAGTAACAGGGTGAGTATCACAACCTCAGTTTACTGTTGTGTAGTGGTTAGTGTGCTGGATTAGGACTTGCGAGACCCAGGTTCAAATCCCCACTCAGCAATGAAGCTCTATCTCTCAGCCTAACATACATGAAAGTTTGCGGAGATAAAAAGGGGAGTGGGGGAGAGCAATAAATGTCACCTTGAGTTCCTTGGAGGCATGTAATATAGAATAAATAATAGTACCATGTATATACTTGATAGTTGTTTTCTGCTGAAATAATCCATTATTTTGAAAGAAAAAACTCATTTTTTTCTGTTGAAATAACCCATTACGTTGCAATAACCTGTAGACAAACCCAGACTTAAGTATTTTGCTCTTATAGTTAATATGTCTTCAGATTAGCTAGCTACTTAATGAAGTTGACAAGGATAATTTTGCAAAATAAAGAGTCAATTTACACCATCTCAAATCCAAAAATACTGTTGGGTAGCAGGATCATATATACACTCCCCACGCCATCAGCAGATATAGTGTAATGCATGGAGCAAAGATATGTAGTTACTATGTATTGTTTCCCCACCCACTTTTCTAAAGTGTGTAGCTCACGATAACCAGGCATAGATGTATTCTCTGGTATGCAAAGTGGATGCAAAGACAGTCTGCTACTTCACTACATTTACAGTATTCCCAAATTTAAGATCAGTGAACAAGCCCATAGAAACTGCAACAAAACAAGGAATAAGATGAAAATTTCAGAAATCATACATTGCATGTTAAACAAGGTTTCCAATTGTGACAGATAAAATGTAATTAATTTGTACTTTAATCCAAAGAACAGGCAAAAAAGAACACTTTCCTTCTTATTAACACATCTTTGAAGAAGTCTATCAATATGTTGGCATAGTTTTCATGCAACAAGTACAGTCAATTTTACAAACACTGTACCACACTCGGGTGTATATCTGTGGAATGGGAACAACAAGTAAATATATCAGAAGATACTTAGGAGAATAAGTGCAACAAAGAAGCTTTATTAACCACTGTGAATAGTTTTGAGTGACATGACCAGCAGCCTAGACACTGCACCAAGTACCTCTTCATTTCACTAGACATCCAAGGGGTGTCCCAATAAGTGAAAGATATAGCCTGTTGCACAAACACCTGAGGTCAACAACCCTTCAGCCTTTGCCACAGGAGGCAAAGCATCAACTAGTATAAAGCAAAGGAAGCAATAATGAGCTTGGAGGTGAACTACTAGGGTCACAGCCTTTTAATAAAAGTGATTCAAATCAGAAGTGAAAAGTAACAGATGTAGAAGGAAAACCTCAGAAAAGAACACTTTCCAGATCCACTACAGAAACTGGCAAATTGGACCCACGGGGGGGGGGGGGGGGGGGGGAAGCACCATGACAGGAAGCCATCTCACCTAGACCAGCAACAGAAGAGCCAGGGCCAACACAAGATCTGGGGAAGGAACTACTGAAGGCCCAGCAAAACAGCAGAGAGTGAATGATCTTGTCCCCAGAAAGAACAGAAGATGACACGCAAGACTATGGAGCAAGTATAAATGAAATAACAATCTGGCCACCTAGAGCTTAGTAGAGAACCACAGAAGGGATACAAGATCATGGCACATTAGGAACTTCATCTAAACCCGACTTGCTGAAATTGCAACTGGATAGGGTACATCTATTTATTTAAAAGGTTTATGAGTTGCCTTTTAAGATAAAACCCACCCAAGGAAACATACAAAACTTAAAACCACCATACATGATAGAGTTGCAATAAGAATAAGTCTTGCTTTGCTCATTCAGTGTCAGGTTTCTGAGATCCCAGTCCCTCAGACAAGCACA
This sequence comes from Elgaria multicarinata webbii, assembly GCF_023053635.1. NCBI lineage: Eukaryota > Metazoa > Chordata > Lepidosauria > Squamata > Anguidae > Elgaria > Elgaria multicarinata. The sequence continues at coordinate 12,659,272 of NC_086172.1, read as the reverse complement.
CATTCTGGCAAACTGACACAGGACACCCAAATCAGTGAGACTTCTTTATTGCAAGAAATCTCACAGCAAAAGCTTAGTGGTTACACACTTCAGAAATCATATAGCTGATGTAGTAGCTATAGGCTCCATGAAATTCCAGAACAGTCTAATGCTCCAGAATCACTACTACTGTGATGAGATCCCATCAACGTGGTTTACCAGTTGCCATCTCCATGGTTTCAAACACAAGAGAAAATCAATCTATTCACGGGTTCTAAACCCAAACAAGGTTGGGGAATGATTCCCGACAGTCAGAAATAAGAGTGGCTATTCCACCATTCCTCATGTAATGTGCAGGAACTGTGTTGCATTTTTTTTGTCCAATACCCAAGGACATCAGGTTGGTATACTGTAGTAAGTATATTAATTGGTAAGTTGGTATATTAACAGCCTACCACAGTGTGGTAAGCAATTAATGTAGGCCATTCTTGTTTAAAAAAAGCACCAAGAAAACTTTAACAACTTGTTCCAAATAATTCATACAGCTTCAGAAGGCGGACAGCATCCAATAGCACTCAGGAATCTGAATACAGCTTATAGATACATAGTCACCCAGAACTGATGCTAAATTTGGAACAAGGAACTGTACAAGAAGATGGACCTGCCACACACACACAAATCATGGATGCACCAGTAAGATGTTTAACAGTAAGGGAACACTAGCATGCATGCACATCCGTATGGAGTTCAGAAGCATACCAAGTTGCCAACACATGCAACTAGTCCAAGACAGCAAGCTACAGATCTGTTTCTGGATTGCTACTTGTCAATCCTATTGAACTGATATGTCAAATAATATTCAGCAACCTTAGTACAAAAAAGTAATGTTTGGAAAGACATAAAAAGGATGTAAGATTTATAATCTGCACTACCCATTATATTTCAAATACTATCAGTTTTCCTTGCACTGATTCTATCATTCTCAGCAGTACTTTTTGTGCTTATCTATAGGAAGGAATTTTTTTTGCTCAGATTCTGGCACAGTTCAAGACATATTAACAAGCAATAGTTCATTGTTACACCTGAACCAGATCGCAATAGGGCAACTTCAAATTGCTTCAAGATGCACTGCATTGAGAATGGGCAAGTGTTTCCACTACCATGAATTTTTACAATAAACTCTGTGCTTTCTGTGTATTCCATCTATTTTCAGAAGAGGTATGTATGTGCATGGTAGTAGTCATCCCTGCTGAATGTTAGAGATGCATGAATTGCACAGTTCTCCATTTTTTAAAAAATGAAAAAGTATTTTCTGCAGGGGTTACAAGAAGTTAAATGACAGCAATGAAACCAAAGAACAGCTTTTCTGGCAAAAACTGTCCAGATACATGAGAGATTTACTTATAATACAGTAGTTAAAGAGCAGAACTGTCATTAAAACCTGTTACCCTCTCATACAAATTTAAGACATAAAGCAGTGTGAACAAGCCATGGATCCTTTTAATTTTCAAGGCAAGCAGTCACTAGCCAATTCAGTGTCACTGAGTTTTTTAAAAAATAAATATAATGGACCATCAACATACATGAAGCCTTGTAGAGTTACATTTGCACAAATAGGCATTTTCTTGCCTTTAAGCAGCATACTATCTAAAACAGACAATGGGGAACCCAAAGGAAATAAAGAATTAATGCGGGCAACTGCTATTCCATGTACTTAAAGTCTGGTTGCAGCCAGGAATGAGTATTAAAGGGACAAGTCATATGCCACATGGAAAAGATGGGGCTTGAGGAGGGATTTGAAGGAAGAGAGTTGGCACCGCATACATATTCAAGGATTGGGTTCCACATATAAAAAGCAACAAGACAAAATGGGCAAAGTTATCAGGGAACAAGAGACCTTTGGATGGCAGAGCTGAAGAAGTAGAAGTCAAGGGGAGGATAACAACAACAACGAACTGAGAGTCCAGATGTCACAAGGTCATTATGATCTTTAAACACAGAATGAAGTTCCATAGCCACATTAGCGTACTGCAACAAAAGGCTGAGTTTTATGGCAGCTTAAATACGATCAAATTTGTGGCATGAGTATTTATAGCCAAAAATCTACTTCAGACTAGTAAACAGAAACAGAGTTGGGTATAGACACAGACTCAAGTACTGTACATACCCAATGAAGTAGAACACCCATCACCAATTCACACAATGATGTGGCTCTGGTCTATGTCACAATTGTCTTAAGATATCGCAGGGCTGGTTTTTGTGTTTAAGTTATGGAAATCTCCCCACAATACATCTTAAACAGTCATCCACACAATTGGTGCAGTTAAAGTTAGCCTTCTTATCCATCCACATTTAACATGCTCATTTAAATGAAGTGCCAGATGTAGACGAATCACTAGAATAACACCAGAAGAGTGAGGCAATTACCCACAGATATGCAAATGACAGCTTAACTCAAAGGGAAAGGGACCAGAGGGAATGTACATACAACTGATAGGCCATTATTACATCGCGTCAGACCATTGGTTCATCTCGCCCACTACTGTCTTTTCCAACTGACAGTGGTCCTCTGGCAGGAGTGGTTCCCAGCCATGCTACCCAATGTTCACTGGAGATGCCAGGGATTAAATTCAGAGCCTTATTATGCATGCAAGGTATAATCTCCATCACTGAGATATAGCCAAGCTATATGGGATGAGAAAAGCGATGGAAAAGATAGTAAAATTATTAAACAAAACTCATATGTGAGCCCTATTAAATTAAAAATAACCGCCTATTAACAAGTTGTTAAGTAATAGGCTTACTATGGCATCAGCTCTCATTAATTAGATCCCAATTCATCAGATGCATGAACTGTTATCCTCACTTTGCAGATGTACACACATGCATATATATGGAAGGGGGGCTGTAAACAGCAGATCAAGGCAAACATTATTATTATTATTATTTTTATTATTTATTGCATTTTTATACCGCCCAATAGCCGAAGCTCCCTGGGCGGTTCACAAAAACTAAAACAATTCAAAGTGTAAAACAAACAGTATAAATATGAATTGTAAATCGCAACAATTGGTCTACAGAGCCTAAGTGTACATAATTATGACATTTTTATCCCATCCTTAGTCCAACACGCTCAGGTCTCTTCAAGCCCAGCACAGTGTAGGGTAAATTTAGCTGAGATGTGAGTTCAGGCAAATGAATCCCATAGCTGAGCAGAAATTTTAATCTTCCTGATCCAAGTCCAATACATATCAGGACCCTACGCTGGCGCTCTCTCTCTCTCTCTCTCTCTCTCTCGCTCGCTCTCTCACTCACACACACACACATATATATGTCAGGCAACCACTTCATAACAGCCGATCAAAGTAGGTTCTCGCCTCGCGAAAGCTTTTAATGCCCCCATAAGTGTGTGTTAGCTTTTAAAAAGTGCCACTAGACTCTTGCTCGCGGCTGCTTTTCGCTGCCACAGACTTCATACGGTCACCCCGCCCGGACAAGATAAAGAACAGAAGTGGACCCCCCCCACCCAACCCAGTTCACAACAGCTGTCACTCACGGGGCCGCCGTCCCCATCGCCAGAAGTGCGGCTCCCTTTCCATTTTGGGGGGTGGGGGGCAGGGAGGGATAACGTCAACAACATGCCTCTGGCTGAAGGCGAGGCAAAAGCGCTGCATGGACCGCGCGCCTCGTTCTCCCTCCATCCCCGGACTACTCGGCCTCAGCACGCGGGAAGGGGGAGACGACACCACCACCACCCCTTGGCAGCCCCTTCCGTTCTGCCCGCCGTCCCGTCCCGTCCCGTCCCTGCCTCGCCCCCCTCACCGGGACACCGCCCCGGCCTCGCCCTGATGGGCGTTTCCACGCTCAGCCGCATCTCTTCCCTCCCTCCCGTTATACTCACCCCTCCGGCGCGAGGAGGCAGGCAGGCAGGGAGGCAGGGGTGGCCGTGGCGGTGGGGCCGCGGGAGACGGACGGGCGGCGGCTCTCGAGCCCACCCGCCTCGTTCCCAAGCCAGAGCCCACGAATCCACAGGCCCCTCAGCGGACGCTCCCCTCAGCAGCCGAAAGGGCGGCTCCCTCCGCTCCCGGCCAAGGGGGATAGATAGCACGGGGGGAGGGGCGGGGGGCAAGGCCAGAGCAGGTGTCGATCAAGGGCCCAAGGCCCGCCCTCCGCCCTCTGACAGGGACGGGGTGCGAACAAGCCCAGCCCCGCTCCCGCTCCCGCTCCCGCTCCGACGGGCTCCTCGCCCAGCCAGGGGGCATCCGCGAGGATGGCTCAAAAGCACCCGCCAAGACAGCAAACAGGGCTCCGATTGGTGGTCCCGGGCGTCAGTCTCCCCACGGCCCTGGGCGTTCTCTTCGCCCCCTCGCGTCCCCCCACCCCAGCCCCAGGGCTCGAGCCCGAAGACGACGTCCGCGCGCTTTTCACACATAGACAGGCGTGCACGCGAAAGTGACCGATCCCTTTAAGGGGCCCCATCCGTCCACCTAAAAACCGGAGGACAGAAATACCTCCCTCCCTCCTTTCGCGCTCTCGTTTAAAGGAAAAGTGCGGAGAACGACTGCAGAATCACGCCTGGCCTCCGCGCGAAATCGGCCGGGAAGCCGCGCCGGACACTTACCTGGCTCTGGAGACCAAAGGCTCAAGCTGGGGCAGAGAACGAGCGACCCTCGCAGAAGCCGCCGTTGGGGTTGGGGGGCGGGCGGGGGGAAGACGGGCCCTGGGCGCTAGCACAGCGGTGCGCGCGCCGCCAACGGAATCAGCCCGTGACGGGACCCGCCATCTTGGGGTTTTCAGATGGAAAGTCACGTGGTACAAACCACCTTTCTGCCTTTCCTTTTTTTTTCCCCCTCCTCCTTTTTCCCCCCCTGCTTCCTTAAGCCAATCAGGGAGCGGGGCTATTAATAGCATCGTTTCCCCTCCCCCCCTCTTTTTCTTCATTCTCTCCCACCGGAAGTGGAGTGGAGGCGAGTTTTGCAGCCGCGGGTGAAATTTTGGCTGATTGAGGGAGGCGGAGGCGTGGCCTGGCCTGGCCTCGGTGTACAGACGGCCTCCGCATCTCTGGGGTCATCTCTCTCTCACACACACATACACACGACCATCGCTACGTTGACGCGGGGGGAAACAAAGGGCCGCTCGGCGGCGGGAGGGAGGGAGGCCGCCCTGCCCTCGCTGCCGCCGCCTCCCCTCACGGACCACCCGCCGGCACGCAGCACTTCGCTCGGATTTCACAAAGGCGCCTCCGGCTAGAATCTCCCTCTTCCACTGGGTTGGTGTCGTTAAAAATAAAACAAACCCCAACAGCCCCGTAGCATCCTAAAGGCTGGCATCGAGCGCAGCCTTGAGGATGCTCATTCGGCAACCAAACCCACGGAGCCGAATGGGACTTACTCCTAGGCGTCAGATTGAACACGGCGGGCCTTACCTCGGAGTAAACACGAGGGCGCGCCCTCACGTTTTCGTAGGCACCAATGGCAAAGCGATTGGTCTTGCTCTGCCATCCATGTGGTGGTGGTGGTGGTGGTGGTGGTGTTGCCATGATAAACAAATTCGTTCCTCTGGTGCTAGCATGTTTTTTTGTAAATAAAGCTAACAGTGCTACTAGATTTTCTTTCATTTGTCCCCTACAAATCTATTTAGTATTTCAAACCAACATTTTTGATTCCCATTATCTTGAGGGGAATAGCCACTCAATCGCAGATTATTTAGTAATACGACTCCCTGCCCTCTTACAATCTAAAATGATAAACTAAATAACTAATGATAAACTAACAACTTGTTTCCCTGTAATTTTGCTGAATTCAAGGTGCAACCTGAACTTAAGGCCAACCTTAAATTCAGTAACAGTGCAACCCTACACATCATTACTCAGAAGTTAGCCCCATTGATTCAATAGGACTTTCTCCCAAGTTAGGGTGGCTGTGGATCCTATAGTTTATAGATGACATTCCTCTATTTGAAGGACTCACAGAGTTGAAGGACTTTAGTTGAAGGACTTTTCAGTTCAAATTTGGTTTAAAATAAAGAATCAGAAGGGAAAACAGGGCCCTTGAAGTTGCCCGTCAAAGCACCTGGACAACAGGCTGAACAAGGCACACAAGCCATTGGGTCATATTCTGCCCGGTAGGTGCAAATTATTTATAAATTTGCACCTAAGCATATAAATTACAATGTTCAAATATGCAAGTACTTTTTTGGTGATGTGTAAATTGCTTCCCAATCCCAAGTATGTACAATTCTATATACACTTACCTGGGAGTAAGCTCTATTTAATGCAGTGGGATTTGCTTTTGAGTAAACATGTGGATTAGGATTGGAAAATGTAAACACGTTTTGTCCTGATGTTTTGAAGGAGAGTATATACACTGTGCATAGTTTTATCTATGCCTGCAAAGTGTCTTAACATTGTATTCATAGATAATACTACCGTATTTCTTCGATTGTAAGATGCACACTAATTTCAGTACCACCAACAGGAAAACAAACCCTAAGACACACCCCATTTTTAAAGAAGTTTATATGGGGGGAAAGTGTGTCATAGAATCGAAGAAATAGGGTAGTAATAGTACTACTAAAAAATCAGTTACACCCCTCAGGTTTCATAGGGATACGTGCATGTTTCTGGTAGGCAGGGAATCAATGTTAGGTTTTCCCTTGTCAGGACATCCCTGACTATCAAGTCCTGCATTTGTAATCCTGGACAGGAGGGGTCCCCAGACTGAGCATTTATCTACTTGTGTCATGAGACTCTGCTGCCAAAGAGAGAAAATACCCCCCAACTCGAATTAGTATTTTTAGTGAGTTTGGTTTATCAGTGAGGGTAAAGTTTAAATCTTATTTGGTTACTAGGTTCCTGTTCATACCCCCAAAGCAATTGGCAGACAATGTAAGATCAATAAATTTAACCAATAAAAAGATAGATCCAATATTTAAGTGAGCTTGTAAACATGGAATTTAATAGCCAAGAGATAAACCTACCTACATAACATTTGACATCATGCCTACAAGGGAACACATGTGTCAGGAGATGCTATGCTAGAATCTGGATACTACTTCTGTGAAGTGAACCATCTGGGCTACAGTTTTGAATACTTGCCTGATTCCCAGGTAATGATTCTCAGGCAACAGATTGGTTGTACTCACCCAGGCTGACCAATGACTCTCTTTAACAAGAAGGGCAAAGAAATGCCTCCTTTTAGGTTGGTAATTTGCCTGGGCAACAACTCTATCTCTGGCTTGGCTCCGGGTTCCATTTTAACAGCTGCCTGTGGCTTGTCCCTGACAATATGCTAGTACATTGGGGAACCTTCTCCTACCATCATAGGTGGGAGAGATCCCGTTAGGGAGTGGAAATGGTACTTGGCTTTGGCTATTGGGCAGTAATGAAATGCAATAAATAAATTTGTCCCTCTGTGATCTGTCATATCAGAGAAATCTCTTCCAAATATTTATGCTTCTTCGGGACTGCGGAGGAGAAAGCCAGAAAGAGAAGAACAACTGCAATGCCTTTGTGTGGTAGTAAAAGGCACACACCCTATCTCTCTTCTCACAACTCTGTGTAAGTTCCATTTCCCCATCTCCTAGCAGTGCCAAGCATTCCATTGATTGTAGCCCAGGTGGTTCCTGATTAGCAGGTGGGACTGTGAGACAATAGAGGGGTTAAAGGAGAATAGGGTAATTGCAAAGAGGTTGAATGAATAAGTATCTATCTTTACTGTAGCAGATGTAGGAAAAACACTGTACCTGAACTTTGAAAAAAGTTTATTAGACAATAGAATAGCCCAAAGAAAATGCAAGACATAAAAAAACCTCATTAGAATATATAAAAAACAAATGCAAAATGGAGGGAAAACTTATAATTGCAGTAGACATATTAAGAACCAATTAAGGGTATCTCAGAACATAAAACAATCAAAAGCATTCCTCACTCAATTAAGGAGAGAATTTGACATGAAGGGCACCATGCACTAGCAGGACCTACCACTAGCACAATGGGGAGATAGTGGTTCCTAAAACAACCAGAAACAAATGGAAACATTTATGAAATGGGGCAGATCAGCAGAGCTCACAGAAGGGAACTTTTCTGACATTTCCCATTCCAGAAATTAACATTTCCACTCATTTCCAGGGTTGCTTTAGGAAGTGCCAGTTCCTATTGTGCTAGCAATGGATCCCACAGGAGCAACAGAACTAGCAGGGGCACAGCATCTATATAAGTTCCTGCCCAAAACAAGTAACTGCCTTCCACAATGCACAGATGTGAATAATTGTAACTTTTTCCTGTTGCCATAGTTCTTTAAATTCCATAGCCAGTGGTGTATATTTATCTCTCTTGTCCTCTTCCTTTTCTGCAACATTTTTGTCATTAGGTTTTGCTATGTCAAATAGGTAGGTGTGTTTTTCTTTGTTGTTTTTGACTGTTATGTCTGGTTGAAGTTGAAACAAACTAAGAGTTGCTAGCCTTTAGTCCATTTTGTTCCATGGCTAATGTTTGCAGGGTAATAGTAGTTTATACTCTTTCTGAATGCTTGGTTGCTTGTTTGTTGTACTAGATTTTTCTGTATTTGTCAACTGCTTCATTTGTTCAGTGGTAGCAGTATGCTGAATGTGTTAGTATGGATATGAGAAAGGTGATGGGGAAAGAGTGTTAAATGTTAGGTGAGGTGAGACTATGGTCATCCAGTGAAGGATCTGCAGTCATAAAAAATATTTGAGGTAAGGGGAAATTGCATCACATAGAGTATAGCAAAAGCTTCAAAGTACTGCAAAAGCTACAAAAGTAAGAATGAGTGAAGTTAATTTCAGATACATTGAATATCTCACTTGTTCTTAATTCCAGAGATTTTAACACTAAGATGTTATGTAGAACAGATTTGTCTTAATTGTGTGCTGTGAATAATAATAATAATAATAATAATAATAATATATTTATTTCTTACCCGCCTCTCCCTTTGGATCGAGGCAGGGAACAACATTAGAACAGGAATCAATACATCTTAAAAATTCATGATTTAACATTGATCTTGATAGGACTGCCGGAAAAGGCTAGTCTTTAAAGCTGCCTTAAAATCACACAGAGAGTTACTTTTACGAATCTCCTCTGGCAGGCCATTCCACAATCTGGGGGCGACAGAAGAAAAGGTCCTCTGGGAAACTGATGTCAGCCCAGTTTTAGCTGACTGAAGTAAGTTCACCCCAGAGGACCTGAGTGTGCGGGGCGGACTATATGGGAGAAGGCGATCCCGCAGGTAACCTGGACCCAAACCATTTAGAGCTTTAAAGGTAATGACCAACACTTTGTACTTTGCCCGGAAACTAATTGGCAGCCAGTGGAGTGATTTCAGAAATCAGACATGTGACCAAGGCCATGTTTGGGTGGGCACGCCCCCTTGGAGGCTGGACAAGTTGGTGGCCATTTTATCCTCCTTTTTGGTTTTCAAAATATGGTCACCCTACCTTTGGCTGATTGGCAACACCAACCCTTATCTTTGGAAGTGTATAAATTTTATGGATTTTCCAGTGTGCAACGTATCCTCAGGAATGTCATCTTATAACTACTTTCTCTCATCTTCAAAGAAACTGTGAAGTGAAATCCTTCCACAAAAAGGAGGTACAAACTTCCTCTTCTACATTTACTAGCAAATCCCTATTTCATCATTTAAGGCATTGACCTTTTTAATGTTGTGATGAAGAGGGAATTTCACCAGGTGTTGCGTGCATACAAATGACACCTGCTGAAATTTCCTTTTTCTATGCAACTGTTAAAGATACAAGAGCCCTGTCCTCCTTTTCATATGGTCACCCTAGGTGGAGAGGGGATTGACAGAGAGAGACAAGCTTATCTAAGGCCACCCAATGAGTTCTTGGCAGAGGCAAAATTCGAACTAGGGACTTCCTCATTTGTAGTTCACAATACCATCTTTCTGTGCTACTTTAGAAACGGAACTGAGACTATGATCCAAGGATTGGGTTGTCCAGATGCAAAGGAAGACAGGGCTTCTTGTATAAAAAGGATGTTTCAGGTGGTATAGTTTTTCCCATTCCTTCATAATATGTTGCACCTACCAAAATCCCACGGTTATTGAAGGCAAAGGAGGTCTGCTGTCCTTTGCATCTTGTTGCACTATCAAGGCTTGCTCTAATCTTTTTGGGCCGTTGGGAACATTCAGGATTTTGACAAAGTGCCATGGGCACTGCCCCTTTGGGTTGCCTCCTACACACACACACACACACACACACACACACACACAGAGAGAGAGAGAGAGAGAGAGAGAGAGAGAGAGATTTTCCATGGGGTTTTAGGTAAGTAAAAATCACAGATATTGTGCTTGCCAGCACTGCAATGGCATAAAAACAACTCTGTGGATGCATAGGTAACCTATAATTTTTAGGTAGCTTCGGGAGGATCTCTTGTAAAAGTCATGAGGATCCATGCCTCGAATCCATGTTCTTGTGAGCGGTTGTGGCAGCGGTTCAGTTGGCAGAAACATATGTGATTTGTTATTTGATGTTGGTTTGGGGGGTGGACCTGTGTAGCATCTATGCAAAGTCAAGGAGACTTGTTTTTCTGGACCTGACTTTTACCTTCTGTAGGTGTCCGCCCGCATGCTGCACACACATGTGCATGGACCTATGCACCCTTCTCCCCAGCACCCCATTAACTTTCTTTCAACCATAGGAAAATGTAAGACATATTTTCTCAATGTGTACCAGGAAGTGTCCTATCCAGACAATAAGTGGATTCTTTGTACCACACCCACCCACACACTTACATACACACACAGGTGGTGGTGGTGGGGTTTCACATCCTCCTGTTCCAATTTCCAGTCATTCCGTTTTATTCCTCCCTCTTATACAGTTGTCAGGGCTTTCCCACCTTTTACTCATTCAACATTCTTTGGCACTGATTTATTATTAGGGAGGGGTTGCCCCTGTATCCTTAAGTTTTCTTTTGGGCAGATGTTTGGTATTCTTCAAATCTCATGGTAACCTATCTCTTGTGTGAGTAGTGTAGTTTAGGTTATTTAGGTACGAGCACACACAAACTTCCATTAGTATTAATGTCTCTCTGTGTGTGTGTGTTTGTAATGTTTGGCTGAGCACAATGTGTGTGGGGAAACTAAATTTTCATTTATAAAGAGTTCTGGCAGCACATAGTAATATCAATTGCAGTGGAGAGTTTTCTGGAAACTACCTAAGGAAATATATTTTTCCCCACCCACCCGTTAAAATATATTGTTAGGTTCTAAAGATTGGTTTTAAATGGTGATATTTGAATTTCACTGAATAATAATGACAAAATCGTGATAGTTTGTGATTTAGTGTAAACCACATTCTGCATAAGGTATACAACTTTATATATTTCCTAAGTAAGATAAGATTTAGTTTGCTTTTCTTTTAATTCTTTGAAATTTCTTGTGTTTGAGTGTATTCTACTTTCTCCCTAAAGCAATGCCACTTTATGTGTGTGTGTTTTGCAGGCTAGATAAGGTTGTTGTCATTTTTGTTGCTTTTTTTAATTCTTCAGAATGCCTGCTACATTGATGATATGGAGGCTTTTATCTGTCTGGGAGGTGGAGGTGGATTTTTACTGTGTGGCTGAAATTAACTTGTCAAAAGACTTCCAACTTTAGAAGCTTTTACAGCTCAATTGAGCCATTATTCAAAACTGAATGAGGAGGCTGCAGACTATAGAAGCTCACAAAAATAAATTTCACAAGAATGTATACATGCAGTGGAATGCTTGTATCTGACACTCATGCTGTGTCTTCGCTCCATCCCATTAATTTTAACATTCTCTGAATATCTGGACTTATTTATAAATCTTTTTTTCTTTTCTTTTTTACTTATTGCCCTTGAAACCAGCAATGTGCTGTATGCTCCCTCATGGCCTTGATCAATTGCATTATTTTGTCCCTGTCTGACTTCTTTGTCTCCCTGCTGTGCCAATTTGGTCTTTGGCTGGAGTCCACATCTCATTTATTAATCAGCAGTCCACCAGAAAGATTATCTATCTATACAATGCACTAAGCCACCCAACTATTCCAGGAGAATCTGTTAAAAATATAGGAAAAGTGTCCCTCCAGACACCCAACTTTTGGGGTTACCTGTCAAGATAACCTCCAACAAGAATGCTGGCATTTCCTGAAGGATTTGTATTTTGATTATATACAAAGCATGTTAACAATGCTATGTGGTTCAGCATAAGAATATTTCATTTGAAAGAATACTGCCATATTGATATTTTAAAAGCTGCCAACAGGGAGTGTTTGAGAGATCGTAGTCTAAAACAGCCTTCACCAGCTTGGTGCCTTCCAGATGTTTTGGATGACAATTTCCAGAATTCTTGGCCACTACCCATGCTGGCTGGGGCTGATGGGGGTTGAAGTCCAAAACATCTGGAGGGAACCAATTTGGGGAAAGTGGGACTAAAAAGGAAGTGAATATTTTAATTCCCCAGCACTTGATGGTAGAACCAGGAGCCCAAAGGCTACAATCATGTGCACACCTTTAAAGTAAGCATCATGGAACACATTAGAACAATTCTTGGTAAACATTGAGATGATATAGCTTTGAATTCACACTACTTCAAAAGAAAGAAGACATGACTGCTAAGCCCTGGCCATGTTAAGTCTTGCTATAAGATCACCATCATATATGGAGATGAAGCATGATGGCTACATTTGGATGTGGGCAGCCCAAGTTCAAATTTCTACTCAGACATGAAGCCCGCTGGGAGACCTTGATGAAGATGCTTTCTCTTGGCTTTGCTCCTCTTGTTGTGAGGCCAAGGTCCAAGCTAAATATGATGGAAGCAATCTATGTGTTTAAACACAGAATGTTTCTACAGTCGTGTGGAAAGGGGGCAGTCTGGATAATCCTTCCCCCACCCGAATCTTACCTGTTCCCCAAAGCTCTAAACATAAAACACATGAAGCTCTGTGCATCATGTCAGACAATCCAGTATTGTCTAGAATGACTGGCAGTGGCTCTCCAAGGCCTCTGACCAAGGTCATTCCCAGCCCTTTTACATGGAGATGCTGGAAATTGAACCTGGACCTTCCACATACAGAGCATGTGCCTCTCTCCAATCATTTTCACCTCAGCTAATACCAGGAGCTCATGGCTGGATGAAAAGCACAGTGGGGAGGTAAGCAGCAGGCAGGATGCAGACTCAGTGCCCCTCTGCCCAGCTGCCCAACACTTTTGAAGTTAAAATTGGACAGCCCACCTTTCTACATTACTCTGAACTTCTTGGATAAATTACAGATAATGACAGGAATGGCACATAGATGCTTGAGTATCAATGCTGACTGACCGTAACCTTCAAAGGTACTGAGCTATAAAGCCCTGCACAAATTAGGCCTTAAATAACTCAAGAGACACTCCATGTGTATGTTCAAATTCACTTTTACATAATTTCATTTAATATTTGTAATCTACTTTTTCTTCCAACAGGAAGCCCAAAATGGCTGATAATGGGTTGTGTCCAGTGATGGCTTTGCCTTAGCAGAAAGCATGTCTGCTCACGCAAGGCAGCAAATCCAATTTTCACCAGTCCGCATCCCACCCCACCCCACAGCTTTACTGCAGCTCTCTACGTTTTACCCCTAGACGGTACCCCAAACCTTAGGAGTAGCTTTGTGGGCTAATAATTAAATGGGTAGGTGAAGTGATTTGCAAAAAGTGGATCCCCCAAATTGGTCAAGCAGAAGTGCTTTCTGCTAAGACAAAGACTTGATTGGATACAACCCAATAAATGCAAAACAATCGGTACAAAAATATCAAAATTACAATCAATATAATTGATATAGATCAACACAATAGATTTTTAAACACTAGATAAAAATAACAGTTCAATAGCATATCAAATTCATAATGAGAAATAAAGCAACATAAAACATTTCAATAACAATACCAATATTAACTAAGAACACTCACATCTAACTAACCCACTTAATATACGATAACGATAAATGCAACAAACTCAGAATATTACCCGCAGAGAGCAGAGGCCTCAGCATGTCCCTCCAGCTTTTCTGGTTGCTGCTCAAACTGGTTGCTGTTGTGCTGGTAGAAACCACTGGGCCCAGGAGATATCTCCCATCTCCAGGAAGTATCTTCAAGCCAATATTTCAGTTTGTGGCATCGGGCAAGGTGCCCTCAGCTAGGCCAAAGGTGGCAGTAGCAGCTCCCTTAGTGAGCTGGTCAGCTCATGGCCAAGCTTTCTCTCAGAGCGGCAGAAATCGGGGAGCAAGTAATGAGAGATTGAAGGTCCAGTCTGCCTCTTCCTGCTCCCAGCTGTTCCAGCAGCTGCTCAAATTGCTTCTTATAGCCACCTGAGAATGGCCTTCTATGAACCATTTAGAAATGGGGAAGCCACACCTAAAAGTATTCTAGAGTTACTGCTCTCTAGTTTAGACCTTCCTTCATGTGGAGGTCAGTCAAAGCCCCAGCCCGTGCATCTTCCTAATGCAAGAAGACACCCGTGTGCAAGGGGTTATTTGACCAGATAGAAAGATGAAAGCAATGTTGTATTCATATATTATGGCCTTTTAAATGTGGTTACGTTTATATTTTATTTCATTTCTGGTTTTTTTAAAAAAATATGTAAATACCTTTTGGGAATAAGGGTAGGCTAAAAACATATGAAAATAAAATGAGAAAATAGATAGAATGATAAACAGCAAATGACTCCCCTTTACCCACCTGTTTTCTTGGATGACTCCCATACAAAAGGTTCCACCACATTTCAGCTCGTTGGACTCCTTTTTGTTTTTGTGTGCATACATATATATATATATATATATATATATATATATATATATATATATAGTTTGAAGAAGGTCTGCCAAGCATAATTAATATTCCTCCTCCTCATTCACATTACCATTTCTCCTGACAGTAAAAATTAAAGCATCGGATTCCATTCATTCAACCCCAGCCCACGGGAATTCAGTCACACAGGAATGCTAATAACAAAGCAAAAGGTTTGCAGATCTGCAGTCAGTCAGCCCAGTCACGGTGTTGCACTCATTCAGTAACTTCTGTGGACGAAGTGTCTCATACTTCATCTGGATTGGCTGCTTTCCAGACACCCCTGAGCCTTGCTCAGAGAGAATGGCAGCCTTGAGAGAGCCCATGCACTCCTGATTCCGTTCTCTCTGCCTCTTATGATGGGAACAGCTGCAGTATTGTTGCAATCTTACTTGTACCAGTGAGCGTTGCTATGGGCACTGCTGCCAAGGAGCACTGAATAAGAGAGGCTGTCCCCAAACCTTCAAAACTAAAACTACTTATTATACTGTGTATTTTGTTTCAAATAACCTTTTGCCACGGAGGAAAGTTTTATTCTTGTTCTAAACATTGTTGACAGATGTATAATTCGGCTACTTAAATAGATGTTTAATAACCAGGGAGAAGATGCCGCTAAACATTCTACTTAACATTAGGCTTATTTTCTGTGATTATTAAAACGTCATTCATTGCACTGCATTATCAGTTTTCACAGAACTTAATTTGTCAAGCATTCAAGAAGGAGATCACACAAACATTTTACAGATGTGTGCGCGTGTTTGTTGAATTCTTGCCAAAGGAAAGAAAAAGAAAACATGGATATGTTAAAGACATTTAGCAGATGATACTGAAGCTGCTGCTGTAGCAATCTCAGAAGTGTTTGCTAAGTAAATAGTTTATTAAGATGAGCAGGGTTCCACATGCTTTTTAGCCTTTGAGAAAATTCCATCCAAAGGGAACTTGGGTGCTGTTATCAGTTGTACATTTAACAGTGTCTCTCTCTGTGTGTGTGTGTGTGTGTGTGTGTGTGTGTGTGTGTGTGAGAGAGAGAGAGAGAGAGAGAGAGAGAGAGAGAGAGAGAGAGAGAGAGAATAGCTGTTCTATCACCTTTTTTTAAAAAAAGAAAATATGGGGGAAATAATATCTGCAGCCCATGGGAGTGGACTGACATTAAACAACTAAATTAAAAAATATTAAAAGATTCATAGCATGGCAGAACATTGCAACACAAGGCTTATCATGAGATGCAAATACGAAACTACCTTCACTGGATAAATGCATGTTCTAATCACAGCAAGGAGGTAAACTTTATAGATACTCCCCTGATTGAGCCCTAGAACAGTTGATCTTGAAACAGTTGATCATCACCCTGGACTTAATCCTAAGTGGCACCCAGAACCCACTGTGAGATGTAAGTGTTGCTGAAGTGTTTGAAAGCAGTGCAAGAGGTCACCAACATGATTCGTGGTGGTGTGAAGGAAGCTATTGGAAAAAGAAAAAAAAAAGCTGCTGTCAGAAAATAGGTCTTGCCCGAATGAGGAGAACAAAAGGGAACAAAACTTATACAAAAGAAATGAAAGCAGACAATGCTGGGTGCAAAAAGGGAGGTTGAAGAACAGATCACTAAAAACATTAAGACCAACAATAACAAACTCTTTCAATGCAGCAGAAACAAGATACTGTCTAGGGAGGTGATTGGGCCACAAGGGGGTTAAAGGAGTGCTAAAGAAAAAGAAATGGTAGGAAAGCTGTATGAATTCTTTACATCTGTTTTCACTACTGCTGTAGGGCCTCAACTGACATTTTTATGAAGGGAGTCTCAGGTATGGAAGCAAATTGTGGTGACAAGAGATTAAATTCTAGATCATAATGATAAACTGAAAACAAACAACCATCAGGATGATATACATTCAATTCTTAAAGAATACAATTATGAAATTGCTGAACTACTAACAAAAATATGTAACATGTCCCTAAGATTGGCCTCTGTAACAGAAGATGGAAAATTGCCAATGTAATGCCAATTGGAGAAAAAATATCGAGAGGGATCCAGAAAATTGCAGGCTGATCGAGCTTAACATCTGTTCCATATAAATTGGTGGAAAGCATTGTGAATGATAAAATTACTAAGCACGTGGAAGGGCAAACCCTGCTGAGAAAGAATCAACATAGCTTCTGCAAAAGTAAGTCCTGCCTGTTTAGATTTTTTTGTATCAACAAGCATGTGGACAGGTGATATGGTAGACATTGTGTATGTGGATTTCAAAAAACGTTTGACACAAAGACGCCCGAGCAAATGTAGCAGCCATGGCATAAGGAACAGTAACTTGTTAAAGAACAAAAAGTAGAGGGAATAAATGGACAGTTCTCACAATGGATCAATATAAACAGTGGGATCTATATTGGAACTAGTGCTTTTTAACTTGCTCATACATGATCTAGAGTTAGGGGTAACCACCGATGTGGCCACATTTGCACATGGCACCAAACTATTTAGGATGGTTAACATCAGCATTAAAATGGTCAATGTGGGTCAATGTATTCACATTGTGATGCACAATGGATGCATGTTGGGGGGAAATAATCTTAACCTGACATATACACTGATGAGGGCTCAGCTGGCAACAATTGTCCAGGTGTGTGTCTACATGAGAATGGAATGGGAATTGTGTAGGGGTATTATCTGGATTTTCATGACATTGGCTTTGCTCTGCCTGACACAAAGCAAGAAAAGCGGAATATGCAGCACCTTTCATGCGTCACATGAAAGCACTTCTCATTCCACATGGATGGATTAGAACTAAACATCATCAACCCTGCTCAGCGAATGAGAGAGACTTGGTTTTTGCAGCTCTCCATGTCCCACCCCCACTACTGCACTCTGAGATAAGGCTACATATGGTGAATCACCAAAATAACCATGCACAATAACTTAGGGGAGACACATCACTGCATGATTTGCTGAATGAGAACGTTAGGCTAGCTACTCTCCCTGGCAAAAGGAAGTACTGTGCAATTCCAGAGGTGAGAAATGGTGCTTTAGGCTTTCATCAATGGGAAATGCAGGTTAGATAGTCTCCCTGGATAAAGAAATTATTGAGTAGGGAAAGAGGGAATGGGGGGCAGGGAGGGCTGACTCCACCCCTTGATCATGTTGCTGCCAGCTCTCAGCCACATCACAGAGGCATGCTGGGGATTTAATGTGAAGGGAGGGCGCACACTGCAGCGGATGTTCTTGGGAGCCACTTTAAGTAAAAAAAATACAGACTAAAAATGCTGTTATGTTTCCAAGCCCTCCTGCTGCCATGTGAGACAATAAAGAGGTCTGCCAAGTAATCCACAAAGCTTTATTCAACAAATAAACATCTCTTCACACCTTGAAGAGAGCTTAAATACTAGGAACTTTCCTCTAGGCTAAAACCTGGCTAACTAAGTGAGACAATTGCCTTTTCAACAAAGGCAAAGTCTATTATTATTATTATTAATAATAATAATAATAATAATAATAATAATAATTTATATAGCACCATCAATGTACATGGTGCTGTACAGAGTAAAACAGTAAATAGCAAGGCCCTGCCGCATAGGCTTACAATCTAATAAAGTCATAGTAAAACAATAAGGAGGGGAAGAGAATGCCAACAGGCACAGGGTAGGGTAAAACTAACAGTATAAAGTCCACACAACATCAAGTTTTAAAAGCTTTAGGAAAAAGAAAAGTTTTTAGTTGAGCTTTAAAAGCTGCGATTGAACTTGTAGTTTTCCCTGAGTCCCTTTAACTTCAAGGAGGATTCCTCTGAAGACGCTTTTAACTCCACCCATTTGAACCTGTGGTGGACTCTGGAATTGGTCAACTTCCCCCCTCTGAGGACTGTTGAGTTCCCACAGAATCTGAGTTGTTAACCTTGACACTGATAAGGTCTAGTGGAGATTCCTCTCTGGCAGGTGAAGAGCCTGGGAGAATCACCCTTTCCCACTTCCTGTGAAGGATGGTACATTTCTAGTCTTGTTTCTTTGCTTTCAGAATCTGATTCTGATTGATAGTCTGAAACTCCTTCCCCCACACTAAGGGGAACAGGCTTGATCATGACAAGTACTTTCAGAAAATGTGGCCTTTCAAGAGGGCAGCTGCTGGTTGGCTGCAGATTGGTGACAATATCACGTGTTGCAATGGACCTCAAACTGCTCGCTCGCTCTCTGCACTAAATAGCTTGTGTAGCAAGTGTTATTGGGGAAAGCTCAATGAAACTGTTGATCTAGTGTGTGGCTTCTGCGAAGAAAGGGCAAATTGCATGCTGGAGATCATTAGGAAAAGAACAGAAAATTAAACTGCCAATATTATAATATCTTTATACAAATCTATAGTACAACCACACTTGGAATACTATGTACAGTTCTAGTTCCACCTCCAAAATGATATTGTAAATCTGGAAATGGTACAGAAAAGGACAATAATTAATCAAGGGACTGGAGCAACTCTCCTATGAAGCAAGGTTCTAATATTTGGGGGGGGATGGGTTAGCTTAGAAAAAATATCAGTAAGGTGGAGGGCATAGTAGAAGTGTAAAACAAGTAGATAGGGCGCAAAACCCCTCTCCCTTTCTCGTAATACTAAAACCTGGGGTCATCCAATTAAGCTGAACGGTGGGAGTTTTAGGACAGATAAAAGAAAGTACGTCTTCACACAGTGCATGGTTAAACTATGGAAAATGTAGTGTTGGCCACCAACATAGATTGCTTTAAAGGGGGATTAGGCAAAAGGAGGATATTAATGGCTACTAGTCATGATGGCTATATATTACCATCACTATCAGAGACAGTATGCTTCTCAATTACGCCTACTGAGGAATACTGATGGGAGGTGCTGTTTCATTCATGTCCTGTTTATGAGCTTCCCATAGGCATCTGGTTGGCCACTGTAGGAACAGAATGCTGGAGTAGATATGTCCTTGGTTTGATCCAGCGCAGCTCTTTTTATGTTCTAGTTTTGTAACAAAACAGGGCAGGTAGAGGTTTATAATATGAATGGTTTGGAAATATCTCTCTCTCTCTCTCTCTCTCTCTCTCTCTCTCTCTCTCTCTCTCTCTCTCTCTCACACACACACACACACACACACACACACACACACACACACACACACAGAGAGAGAGAGAGAGAGAGAGTACTAGAATTTATATTCCCTCAATGAAGCTGATTAGCAGTAGGTTTAGGACTGACACACAGTGGAATTCACTAACCCAAGAGGTAGTGATAGCTACTAGATTTTTGCTTTTTAAAAAAGAGTAGCCTATTTCAAGGTTGATTAGTCTATCAATCCCTATCCATGTACAGAAGCAGGATATTTCTGAATATCTGATAATAAGGATGGGAAACATTAAAGAATGTTCCAACTATCGGACAGTGGCACTTATTTCACATGCCAGCAAGGTAATGCTCAAGATCCTGCAAGGTAGACTCCAGCAATTCATGGAGCGAGAATTGCCAATTTCCACTGGATAATGGAGAAAGCCAGGGAGTTCCAGAAAAACATCTATTTCTGTTTTATTGACTATTCTAAAGCCTTTGACTGTGTGGATCATAACAAACTGTGGCAAGTTCTTGGTGGTATGAGGATACCAAGTCGTCTTGTCTGCCTCCTGAGGAATCTGTATAACGAACAAGTAGCAACGGTAAGAACAGACCACGGAACAACGGACTGGTTTAAGATTGGGAAAGGAGTACGGCAGGGTTGTATACTCTCACCTTACCTATTCAACTTGTACGCAGAACACATCATGCGATGTGCTGGGCTTGACGAATCCAAGGCTGGAGTTAAAATCGCAGGAAGAAACATTAACAATCTCAGATATGCAGATGACACCACTTTGATGGCTGAAAGCGAGGAAGAGCTGAAGAGCCTTATGACAAAGGTGAAAGAAGAAAGTGCAAAAGCTGGGTTGCAGTTAAACCTCAAAAAAACCAAGATTATGGCAACCAGCTTCATTGATAACTGGCAAATAGAGGGAGAAAACGTGGAGGCAGTGACAGACTGTATTGCTAGGCGCAAAGATTACTGCAGACGCTGACTGCAGCCAGGAAATCAGAAGATGTTTACTTCTTGGAAGGAGAGCAATGACAAATCTTGATAAAATAGTTAAGAGCAGAGATACCACACTGGCAACAAAGGTCCGCATAGTTAAAGGAATGGTATTCCCCGTAGTAACCTATGGCTGCGAGAGCTGGACCATAAGGAAAGCTGAGCGAAGGAAGATAGATGCTTTTGAACTGTGGTGTTGGAGGAAAATTCTGAGAGTGCCTTGGACTGCAAGAAGATCAAACCAGTCCATACTCCAGGAAATAAAGCCAGACTGCTCACTTGAGGGAATGGTATTAAAGGCAAAACTGAAGTACTTTGGCCACATAATGAGAAGACAGGACACCCTGGAGAAGAGGCTGATGCTAGGGAAAGTGGAAGGCAAAAGGAAGAGGGGCCGACCAAGGGCAAGATGGATGGATGATATTCTGGAGGTGACAGACTTGACCTTGGGGGAGCTAGGGGGAGCGACAGCCGACAGAAAGCTCTGGCGTGGGCTGGTCCATGAAGTCACGAAGAGTCGGAAATGACTGAATGAATAAACAACAACAATATGAAGAAAATGGATCTTGGCTCTCATCCATCAAGGCAACACTTGTTCTTGTGGGAGGAGTGCTGATGTTCATAAATATGATTTATGAAGGCTCAAGGTGAGGACTCATATGAATGTAGGGCACTGCCTTACACCAGTTCAGTCCACTGGCTTATCTACTCAGTGTACTCTACAGCCTACCCCTGGCTCTCTAGTGTGTCAGTCAGGAATCATTCCCAGCCCTACTTGAAGATGCCAAGGGATTCAACCTGGGACCTTCTGCATGCAAAGCATGTGCTTGACTATGGAGCCTATAGCATTCCCCTGCTCCTGGAAGAGTACAACAGGAAAGAGAAGCCTCAGTGGAAGACTTCTACACTGAGCACACACTCTGTAAAGTCCCTGATTGTGCTCTGTGCTGTTTTTCAGCTTCTGATTTACAGGTAAAGTCATGATTCATTTAACAGCATTTAACAACGTTAAGTTTGTTTTTAATGGACCCCACAATTGTTGTTTTTAAATGGATACTGTTGTTTTTATACTGTTTTTTATGTGTGTGTGTGTGTGTGTGTGTGTGTGTGTGTTTAAATTGTATACTTTTAATGTTTACTATTTTTAAATGTTGTAAACCGCCCAGAGAGCGTCAGCTGTGGGGCGGTATATAAATGTAATTAAATAAATAAATAAATAAATAAATAAGTGTGAAACCAAAAGGATGTGGGTATTCCAAATTATTAACATGGAGTACAAAGAGGCGATCTTTCATATGGGTTTTAAAGAAAACTAAGTGAGAAGGTGTCCCTTTTGTAACCAATCTGCTATCGCTTTCAGAAGCAAAACAACTGGAATATGCAGAGAAGCAACAATTCCTTGACTCAGAATCCTTGGATTTGACTCAGCCTTAAGACACGACAGACCTGATGTTCGGCTTCCTAGCATGTAACAAGAAGATCACTAAATAATCTAAGAGGTATGTATCATAAGATTAGGATGTTAAATCCTTCACCACTGCAAGGGGGGAAATTCTCTTTAAAAAATGTGAGGTCTCAAAGATAGGGCATACCATTTGAAATCAAATTCTTCAGCAGGCAGGAAATAACAGAATTATATAGTGGCAGAAGACAGCTTAAATTAATGATCATGAACTGATTGAGATCAGTAAGCCAAGTTAGCTGAACAGGGACAATGAACTTCAAAAATTTTCAACAAACAAAACGAATGAAGCCTGTGACCATGACCAAAATTACAAAAGCATGGCCTTGACCAGAAAAATGTGTTGTAATCCTCAAGAACCTCTTGTTCCCTTTGTGACTCGCATTACGTTTGATTTACCATTTGTTCTTAATTTACATTTAAATATAACCATGATCAAGTCCACTTTTAAGCATTGGTTTTGTAAGCAAGAAAAGAACTGAACCTAGTTAGCATACCTTGAAGAAAACTTTAGAATTAGATGACGATGTTGATGATGATGATGTTGATTTGAACAATTAGTAGTGAATGAAGGTTTGTGTTGGATGAGAAGGCAGGACATTTTCTTAGATTCAAAGAAGAGCCAAGTATATAAAACAAGGAAACCATGTAGTCCATTGTGGGATGTCTGGTGCACAGCTCTTTATATGCCAGGGACTAAAAGCCCCATCACATCTAGGTCAAACGCATGGCTCCCATCGCTTCTCTGTCGCTGCTCCGACATTGCTTCCTGAAAACAGGAAGTAATTAGCCTCATAGAGAGCAGCAACTGGACTTTCTCTGGGGGGTTTTGCAGTGCAACAAAGGTCAGATGGGTCGGAAGACAATTTTTTTAACCTCTTGTCTACTAGCACCACCAAGCATTCAGCAATCCATTAAGCTGTGAGTGGGAATTCAGTTGCCTGCTTTGCTGATGGCTTGTATTTTACCAATAAAATGTAGTTATTAAACACTCTAGACTGGTGCAACAGTGTAGCTCAAAAATTCCCGAAGTGCCTAGCTGCTCTCTAACATTACTAGTTTTAGAGGAGCAGGTCCTTGTGAGGTTGGAAAAACACCATTACAAGAGAGTGGGGCGAGGGGCGTGTGTCATGGACCTGCCCTCAGATACACCTTCCTAAGCATTACACTAAAAGTAGGGTGACCATATTTTGAAAACCAAAAAGGAGGACAACATGGTCGCCCCCAAGGGGGCGTGTCCAGTACCAAGGGGGCGTGCCCACCCAAACATAGCCTTGGTCACATGTCTGATTTTACAGCACACTTTTAAGACAAATCTGTTCTACATAACATCTTAATGTTAACATCACTGAAATAAAGAACAAGTGAGAGATTCAATGTATCTGAAATTAACTTCACTCACTCCTACTTTTGTAGGTTTTGCTGTACTTTGAAGCTTTTGCTATACTCTGTGTGTTACATTCTCCCCTTCCCTCAAATATCTTTTCTGACTGTATCTTCACTCATTGCAAGCTGCTGTTGTTGTTAACAGGGTTTGCTACTGCCCCCAGATCTGTTTCAAATTTGGTACGGCTAAAGCTCTACCTAAAAGCTGTCATGGTTCCAACTTTCAGCTCTTTATCTTTAAAAATGACAGTTTTAAAAATAATAATTTTAAAACCTCATTTTTAAAAAAATTCCTAAAAAATCAATGGATGAACAGATCTGTTTCAAATTTGGTATGACTAAAGCCCTTCCTAAGTGCTACCATTGTGCCAAATTTCATGTCTTTATCTTAAAAAATGATGGAGTTTGTTAATTCCCATTAGAGCTGCTCTTTGAAAGAAAATCCGGATTTCCCCTCCCCCTCCCGGATTTGCCATCAAAAACCCAGACAAATCTGGGCAAATCCAGTCATATGGTCACCCTAACTAAAAGGGAACTCTACTCTGGGGTAGTAATTGTTTGTACAGATCTGTTGACTGTCCAGCTCAATAAAACTCAGTGGTAAAGCCCAAAGGAGAAGAATTTGCAGCCATAACTCTCAATCCTCCAAACAACCCTGTGGTGGCGCTTCCAGTGGAATGGTCCCATGCTCATCATCCACATGGATATTCCAATGCAAACAATGTGATGTAGATGGTGCATCTCGGACTTCCAGTGCACATCCCAGTGCAGACAGACCAACCTTCCCTAACCTGGTGTCCTCCATACGCGTTTTATCGCAACTCCCATCATTCTCAGTCAGCATGGCCGCTGCAGTCCAACGTATCTGGAGGGCACCAAGTGAGGGAAAGCTGGTCTGTCTGTACTGGGACGTGCCTTGGGGATATGCACCCCTACACAAGCCCTTGACCTTCTTGGAGGTCTACATTTCCTCTCTCCAAATGCTCATCTATGGCCCAATATTGTATAACTTAAAATATATGTAATCATGTTATTTTTCTTTATTTCACTATTAAGGACATAACACTGTTTTCACTCTTAAAATATGTATTTATTATCTGTATATTTATTTATTTTTATTCATTTATTTATTACATTTCTATACCACCCAATAGCCGAAGCTCTCTGAGCAGTTCACAAAAATGAATGGTGCTGTGACAGGGGGTCCATCTACACAAAGACAGTTTTTAAGGCAATTCTGTTTAAATCTGGATTTTCATGAAATTGGGTTTGCCCTCCTCCAAGGGCAAACGGGAGCCAGTAAAGCTGTGTATACAGAAAATCCCACTTGCCTGGGGCAAGTGGCATCTGAAAAATAATTAGTTCGGGGTAGGGTGGTCAGAGTCCCATGAGTAAAACTGTGGGGCAACTGCATATGTGTGGGGCAGCAAATGAGTGGAGAAGGAGGAGTTACTTCCAAGTAGACATGTTCAGCAAACATCTCCGCTTATGTCCACCCTTTCTCAGCAGGAAAAGTCTCCTTTGAAGGGAATCAGCAGTTAATATCATTTGTACGAGCAGCCCTTTGAAACAACAGGCTACCCTCCCCTACCTGCAGATCCTCTCTTGCTCAGGTGCTCAATGAAGTGCAGTGGAGGAGAGTTACTTCTGAGTAGATATGTTTTGCCCACTCTTCTCAGGTCCATCCTTTGATGACGCTGCCACGACACAGGCTCTGAACACAAGACCTCACGTCTGCCACCACTTCTTATGGGGCGACACAGGCTCTGAAATCGAGACCTAGCCGAGGCTACTCCCTGCTCAAGCCAAGCACCACCGCTTGGTACGTCTGAGGCAAGGGATAAAAACCACCTTCCTCCAAACTATGTGGAGAAAGGGGTTAAAAATGGAGAAGGATTATTAATATATATATAATGCGCTGTGAGTTATATCTGCTTAGGTGAATGATTGTCAGAGTGGGTGCTGAATGTGTAAACTTAAGATGATAAATGCCAAACAGACATGTGGGATTTTTGTGGTAGTTTTAAAAACAAAACAATCAAAATTTATTTTTAAAAGTTCATAAGCTTTGTTTCAAATAACATCATTTAAAAACCTTTTTGAAACCTTCCATACAATCCAGTCACTCTCACATTCGCGCTTTCCTTTTTCTCACACAATCACTCTTGAACTTTCTTTATTATCAGTATTGATTAATATACATCCACTACATGCACACCACACTCTAAAGACACCACTCACTACACTGACTCTCAAATTTCCCAGAACTTAAGTACCATAAATACAGAGAGCACTACAGACTCTAAGAGTCCCTAACAAGTCTCCCTGGAAAGCTTTCCTGAAAAGGACAAGAACAAGATCAGAACTCACAATCCCCTCCGTCATTCCCTTATATATCACTCCTCCCCACTCCCAAGACATTCTAACTCCACCCACTCAGGCCAACATTCTAAAAACCACAGACTTACAAACTGCAGACATACCTTTGGGAACTGACTTGTGGGGTGTAACGCCACCTTCCCTTTCGCCGGTCAGCGCTGCTCCCCACAGCCTGCAGTCACAGAGACTCTCAAACTGCAGTGAAGCCGCAATGATGGGGAAATCCATCAGAAAACCAGTTTGCAAAAAATAAATGGTAAAAAATGCATTTTGCAACATGAGAATTCACGCTTGTTCCAAGAGGGGCATTGTGCCACAATAGTCTTGGAGGTGCAATAGGACAGGAGTAAATGCCTCATGTAGATGGGCTCCCAGTGTTCTCCCATCCAGCTTACTGATCAGGTCCCAGTCAGCTTCATTTTAGGAAGGCAACAAGTAACAACTTGTTAGAAATTCTGTGTTAAGATATGAACTGCAAACTCCTTTATACACAAGAAGGTACTATAGAAATTATGCATCGCTATTATAACTCCTTCCTATTATTACTAGTTGTTGTTGTTGTTGTTTTAAATGAAGGTATTAGCCAAGCAGTGGGTATTCCTGGGAAGACATGGATTAGCTTTTTAAAAGTCTTTACTTAGAAGCCTCCTGGAAGTGGTTATGCATTATTAAACAAGGAGATTACCTTAACTGAAGCATATACTGTTCCACCTGTCTCACACTATCAGTGTTTTTGTGGCATTGTTATTAGGGAAAGAGTTTTGTCTTGTAGACCTTTCCTTTTTGTTTAGAACCCAGGGGCCAAAGCTATATGTCTGCAATGATTGCTCTGCTGTGCAACATTTACTGGAAAGTTGAGATGGCTGCCTATTGTAGTTGACTATAAAAAATTGAATTTATCTAACAGCTGGATGAAGTGGCAACCCATTTCCTGGGCTATACCATTTCAAGCAAGAGGTGGGGGATTGCAGCACACTGGAATGCTTCCCTTCAAGGTGGGGAAAAAAAACCCTTCCTATACACAGAATAATACCATGCGAGGGTAGCATTCTTCTGATTGATTGTGCAAACAGTCTGTCAGTTACAGGCTTGAGAGGGATTTTGGCATTAGGACAGCACCAAAGACTCTTCCAACAAACGTTGAGGTGGGGGACAGCAGACATGGGCGACACCACAAGCAAAGAAAGGACAAGAAGAGTGATATTATATGAATACAAATTCTAGTCCAGAAAGATGTTTCTCATAAAAGTCAAACGGGCTCAACAGCTTTATTAAAATAGCAATAAATATAAAATGTTAATACGGACAAGCCAGATCAAAGCCCCAGTGTGATGGTAATCTTCAAAACATTTTAACTTTTTTTTAATCACCCTGAATCACCTTCTGAATGCATGTGAGAGAAGTATATGACTTTGAATTAAGTAAAATCTTTCCCTCAGGACCTATGAGTAATGAATGGGAAAGCTCTCTTCATTGGGTTCCTTTTCCCATAAATTAGCAGAGAGACTGTTTATCTGTTTTTTGCTCTACTGCTTGCTGGCCAAAGGCACCTCTGTGATTGATAGCATTGGCTGGCACTTATTTCTTTAGTTCTAATGTGTGCAGTTCCTGTGACTGTGCAGAATACCTACTTTCCTTTCCCAGTATTATTTGACAGCAAGTACTGAGCTGGGAGGCAACAGGTAGCCTCAGCTCAACTTTTAGTAATTGCAAATGTTTTTTAAGATTACTTATTAATCAACTTAATATTTAACCTGTCCCAGTTCCAGACAAGAAACCATTTAAACACAGAGACCCAGTTTTCACAAGCCGCCAACAACAAGCCATGGGTTATTTGAGGGTTGTTTCCCACTCAAGCAAGCCATGCCACTCAGGTATGGATGACACAAGAAGCTGTGCCTGGGTGGGTAATGAGGCAAGTGGCGCCTGGCACAAACCGGTGTATATGCCCCCATCTTAAACAAACCTTTGTGGCTTGTTTAAGCTGTGGGGATCATATGGACCAGGCCCATGTAATTAGTAAACATGATCAGTTGTGGTCCAGAGCTTTAGTTGTGTCAGTCACTCTCAGTCGATACCCAGGGGGCCAGGGGTTCGAATCCCACCTCTCTTATGCTGGGAGACAGCACAGGCATCTATGTTGAATAAAATGAGCTGGCAAATGCCACGTATTTCAATTCTGCAGCAATTTGAGCCCCTGTTACACTCACTTGGTCTGAAAGGGAGACTGTACATCCAATAAGACCAGACCAAGGGGCCATCTAATCCACAGCGTTTTGTTCCCAATAGTGGTTTCCAGATGCTTCCAAGATGCCCACAAACAGGGCGCCCATCTTTTAGGCTGGCCCAATACATTTTTCTACTTGAGGCAGAGGTCAAGATTAGCCTGGAGAAAAGCTCCTTGACTCAGTGCTTTGCAAGGCAAAGTACTTTTTTCTGATCAGCTACTGATCAGAGATATGAAGTGGGTTGGGGCTATTGATTGATTTGGACCTGCTTCTTTCTGAGCCTTGTTGTCCAGAGGCTTCATGAGCTGCAGCTCTGAGAATAACCCAGGGTCCAATTGACTTTGAATATTATTCCCTGTGACTCCTAGCATGCTTCCCCTGCTCCCCTATGCTGGTGTCTATTCCATATTTTGCCAGAGTTCTTCTGCCTTGTGTGTCCCAGACAGATCCATTTGCCTGGTATACCCATAGAGACAAAGTCTGGACCCCACGGCGTCCAAACCCAACACCCACATATAGCACATCCCATCTAAGAGCCATTCCGGAGCCTGGTAGGGGGATGGTGCCTGTTGCATGAGCTGTAGGTCCTGAGTCCGAAGGTGGCATTGGTCCCACCGGGAGCTCAGAGCACTGGGAAACAGCTACCAAAATGTTTGAAGCTGAATGCACAATTTCTGAATCTAACTGGATACTTTAGGAAGCCCCAGTAGTAAGGCTTGCCATCAAAATATCTGTTCTTAAGTACAATTATTATGGTTGCAGAGACCCTAATTATGACCTAACCTCCATTCAGTCTCTCCGTCACCACTGTGAGTACTAAATTATTAAAGCCATTATTTTGACCGTTTTTAATCATTTGGAATTGGACAGCGCCATCAGCACCTTGAGCCTAATGGCCCATTTCTGCCTGCCTCTCTGTCTGCTTACTCCGCCAGGGATCTCTCCCAACAACACTGACTGTGACACATTCCAAGAAGGCGGCTAGGATAGGGTCAGTCCGTCATCAGGCCAGCCCAGCAACAAGCAAGCATTCTGGGGTGCCAGCTCAAAAGAATGTGAATGGTCAAGGGGAGAGGGCAGCTGCCATGCCCCCAGCCCCAGCGTCCATTACATGAGAAAGCTGCCTTGCTCTGCCTAATGGTGGGGCCGGCCTAGCCCTGCAGCTGGTGGTATTCAGCACTGTGCTAACACCTTGAACCGTGCCCAGAAGGTGGCGCAGAGGATAGCATGCCAACACCAGGGAACTTGACCAATGAGCTCTCTGTGACAATTAAGCTGCCACATCAGACAGCTGCTAGAGCTGAAATACATGGTGTGGGTTTTGGCGCCAGTGAGAAGTGTTCTCTTCTGCAATTCTCAGTCGTTTCTGAAAATATTGCCTCAACTGGCAAGCAAAGCAATATCTCTAAACGGTACTCCGAGGCCTCAAGCTACCAGTGGAAACTTGAAGACCAGTTCCTCAAACTGTGCATCTGAATACGCAGAAAGCCAATTGCAATTTTGTAAGGAAGAAGATTGCCTTTGACTGTCCCTTTCATATTTGTAATTCTCTGGCTTGGGATAGAAAAACGATGTGCTATGTTTCATTAGGTGGAGGAATTGATTGTTTTGGGGCCAAGGATATAACACGGTCCCTGCTCCCAGGGCAATAGTTAAGTCATCAAGATGAGCAAGGCCGTGACGGCGGTGCATTGGCGCTGCGAGCCCTCGACCAGCCCGCATTTGCACTTCTTCCCGCTATCCCCACAGCAAGGAGCACAAATGCGGGGTTTACAGGAAGAAGCCACTGCGCCCATGCACAGGCACCAGCGTGCACCACACTTTTTTTAAAAAAAAAAAGTTGTTTTTTTAACTTTCCTTGCATTTATGCTCCTCTCCGGCATGGCGTGCTTCTGCCATACCAGAGAAGCGCCGAGGCATCAGTCCATGGGAGGCACAGCGCCTCCGCGCGTCCCCCATGATTTTTTTTTAAAAAAATCTTATTTTTGTCTTTGGCACGCTTGCCCAAATGGCCCAAAGCAGCTCTCTTCCAAGAGGAAGCCCAGCAACAGCAGCAGCCCTGGACGAGGACAAATCGTTGCCATTCATCAAGCCCAGGCCGGTGATCCCGCTAGCATCATCCCCATGACAACTGCAAGCGAGTGGGAAGGGAACGCGACGCCAGCTGAATGGTGAGGGAGCATGAGGGAGCAACACCTCTCCTCCCCTTGAGTCCCACACCCCCAAGGCTACTGCTCCCAGCCACGGCTGCAT